>NC_137604.1:26299852-26309852 GCF_963280865.1 Gymnoscopelus braueri
TGAAAGGGGAGATGATAAGAGTAGTGTATAAGGAAAAAAAGGATTACAAATTTGTTATAATTAGGTTTGCTGTTAAAGGGTCTGAGGAGAATAAGTGAGAGGATGGAGAGATAGAGCTAGAGAGAAAGAGAGAGAGAGAGAGAGAGAGAGAGAGAGACAGGTGCACATGTACTGCACGTACGTACGTACGGACATACAGACAGACAGACACACATTGGGTGAAAGAGAAGGATCAGGAGGGAAAATATACAAACGTCGTTGTGTTACACTTACAGCACATATAAAGAAAAGAAGAAAAAAGTAATCAGCTGAGTCTGATGGTTAAAAGAAGGCATGGAGGAGGCTGACTGTGGGGGGGGGGGGGGGTGGAGCGTGGGGGAGTGAGGTGATGGCTCCCTGAATGCCAGCTGCACACAAAGACCCACCGCGTTCCATCCTCAATGACAGTAATGACAGGGTGGTGTTGAGGCACACCTACCCTCTCATTAAAACCTGCTCCTTCACAAGGTACGCACAAACATAAATAACCACACACAGTGCACCGCACGCACACACACACACACACACACAAACTGTACACCCACGCGTGGACGTGCATCAAACACTATACGCCCAACCATACATACACGCAGGTCCCAACTAGAGTTGCAACAGTTATAATCAAACACATTTTGGTGGATTTTTTATTTTTATTTGAGGGATTAAGTGGTTAATCAGACTAATCGATTTAGTATCGATTTCGCAATGATTCGTTGATATATGAAAAATGACAAATACATCTATTAACCCATTAAAGACAGAGTGCCGTGATTTTCAGTGATCCCCCCCCCCCCCTAAAACATTATCATCAGGTATTATGGTTATACTAGGAGGAAGATTTTTTTCAAAAGTGTACAGAAATTGTTCAAATTATGTTTTTATGTGGACACGCCTCCAGTTCATTAAGTATACCTGGTTCTCACCTTAGCACCTCCTCCACCACCTTAGCACCACCCACCTGTCCTAGTCCCTCCTCCCACACCTGTTGTGTTATGATAATGAGGGGGAGGGTATATTTTTACTGTGTCATTAAAGTGCTGTTTTTCTATTGGCACGTTTGACCCTCAAGGTTTCAGCCTCCAGGAAGAAACTCAAAATAGTCAGAGAAGACATAAAACACCATAAAAACACCACCAGGGGGCTTAATGAAGTTCTATCAACCTCATAGACACATGAAAAACAGAAAAAGTGCAAAACCATGGCACCACACCTCTTTAAGACTTGAAGCCGATTCTACAAATGTCTTCTAAATCCCAACAGTATTCTGAAAAACGTATGTTTCTATATCAGTGGTGCTCAAACTTTTTCATGTCAAGGACCCCCAAAATGATATGTATTTGGCCGCGGACCCCCATCTCAAAATATGTTGTTCCAGGGACCCCCAGAAGCAAGATTGGAGTTAAAAATGTTCGCTTTAAAATAATACATATATTCAAAGATTTGCACACATTTTCAAAATTTTTCAAAAATAGCAGATCTACAAGCTCATAGCACGGCACTCGGTGCCGCCCTATGAGCTTGTAGATCTGCTATTTTTGAATAGCCAAAGTGTAAAATAATGCTTTTTAAGCTCAAATTAGGTCTTAATGGGTAAAAAAAAAAAACACACCTCAAGATTATTCCATTCATTTAATAATGTATTTGATAATCTTCTATAATCAATAGTTGCAGCCCTATTAGTCCCAACACACATCATGCACATGTGTAGGGCCCTGCATCCATATTTGTACACACGTAGGTATAGATGCATCCTCCAGAGTCATCATGCTTCTCTAAATATCACTGTAATAAAGCTGCAATAAGGAGCAAGGGTGAAAAGGGGGTAATAACCACCCATATTATATTTTTGATTAAATATGGTGTAATTACTGTAAATTGCAGATTCGTGCTCAATAAACTGTTTATTTGTTGCACTTCAGATGAAGTATTCCATCACCGTGTGATCTCTTGGTATACAGCTGTTTGTTGTCTTATCGTGGGAGGAGGGCTTTATAGCTTCTGTTGGAAGGAAAACACATTCTGTAATATTGGAATGGCATGGAAGTCAGGTGACCTCAAATCTATCTTTTGCGGATCGGCTTAATGGAGTTGCTCTGTTGTTCCACTTTTAAATGGCCTTGGCTGACTGCAATAACAGTACAGGAGAGAAAGCTGTGTGGAAAATTGTTCTTTTTAAAAAGATGCTATAAGGGAAATTGTGAACGTTTGTTTGTGTGTGCGTGTGTGTGCATGCATGTGTGCGTGCGTGCGTGCATATGTGCGTGCATGTGTGCCGTGCATGCATGTGAGCATGCGTGTATTTGTGTGCAAAATCTGCAAATGAGATTTAGAGAGACTATACTTAACCAACAACAAAATACTATCTACTGATAAAGAATGTACAAACACTACGCAAAGCAGCACAGTCTCTCTCACTCCTTTGTCCTCTCACCTCGATGATTGTAACAGCTGAAGCTTGTTTACCGTTAGTTTGTTAGTTCAGAATTTGACAGCAAGACTTCTTACCGAGACTTCACAGCGTTCCCATATATGACCCCCTGTACTGGCTATATACTATGCACTGGCTTCTGATTAAATGTAGGATTAGCATTTATTTTTTATCATTACATGCTCTATACAACTCATACCCGGGACCCTGTCTTGATATCAGTGAATTGCTGATCCTTTATAAACCTGTGTTAGGCCCCTCGGGGCCTCTGAGTAAGATCTTCTCATTGTACCTCATTGACTTCGGGTGACCGTACTTTTGCTGTCCTGGCTCCCAGTCTCCCCCTGGGGATCAGGTCAGCAAACTCGTTGAGTGTTTTAAATCACATCTAAAGACCCATTTCTTCGCTACGGCATTTTATTGATGTTTTTGTTGGTTCTATTTTTAACTTGCCCTACAGTACAGTATGGGTTGGGTGTGTATATACAGTGTGTGTGTGTGTGTGTGTGTGTGTGTGTGTGTGTGTGTGTGTGTGTGTGTGTGTGTGTGTGTGTGTGTGTGTGTGTGTGTGTGTGTCAGGGGCGTAGCGTATTTTTTATAAATAAATACATGAATACATTTCATAATGTCTTTCTCTCTTTCTTTCATTAAAATGTTTTTTGTTTGTTTTTTTGCGCGATCGACTTCCTTAATATAAATAAATAAAGTGACGGTTCATATTAACAGGAGTTCAGAGTACGCGATAGATGTGTGTACATTTGTATATTTATACTGTATATTATTTTATTTATTTATTTATTAACTACCACAAGGGCCTCAATTAACTTGTCAGACACATACACACAGAGGTTTTGACACCCTGTTACATAAGTATCTCTGACTGTATCTCTGACTGTCATCATATCCTAATGGGAGAAAGTTGTTAACATATTTTGACTGAAACGTTCAATTTGGGGGTTAAAGGAGTAGTTCACCCCAAAAATGACTTATTGTCTCCGCCAGGCCGAAAGGCATGGCGAGAGAGTATGTTTTACCCCTGTCTGTCCGTCCGTCTGTCCGTGTGTGTCCGTGTGTCCTGTCCGTGTGTTAGCAGCTAATCTCCGGCACCGTTGGCCCGGTCGCTGCGAAACTCTGCACACAGACTCCCTGGATGCCAATTCAGAACCTCTGCCTCAAAATTTTCACATGGGCCTGTTATAGCGCCACCTGGAGGCCAATTTGTGCAAAACCCATTTTCTTATATTACTCCTACAGATTTTATCCAAACGTCATGCAAATCGGTACACAGTATCTATAGTCATGTGATCAACACGGATCTGTCCGATTTCCCATATTCCATCCTCATTGGCTAAGGTTGGCTTCCAAAATTTGCAGGATTGGTCCTTTTTGAACAAAATGCCTCAAATCATGAACGCAGCTTGCGATTTCCGTGAAATTTCACAAACACATTCCCACTAGGCCGAGGAAGAAATGCCACTTGACATTTTTCAAATCAGCCTCATGGTGGCGCTATAAAAGGCTGATTTATGTTTTTAACTATAACTGCACCGATCTGCGTGAAAGCACACACACTCCCTAGAGGCCAAGGAAAAACATCTGCCCTGCATTTTTCACATTTGCCTTTTATAGCGCCACCAGGAGGCCGACTTATGTAAAACACATAGATTTTATCCAAATTTCACACAAATCGGTACACATGATCTCTATAGTCATGTGATCAAGATGGAACTGTTTGATTTTTCATATTCCATCCTGATTGGCTAACATTGACATCTAAAGTTTGCAGAAGTGGCCCGTTTTGAACAAAATGCCACAAATCATGAACGCAGCGTCCGATTAAGGTGACACTTTGCACGCACATTCGCACTATGTTGAAGAACAAATGCCACCCTTTAACATTGCCCTATTATAACGCCACCAGGAGGCCGATTTTTTCAACACTTTTCTTTTTTGTATTACTCCTACAAATGTTGTCCAATCATCGGTACCCATTATCTCTATAGTCAAGTGATCAAGATGGTTCTGTCCGATTTTCCATATTCCATCCTGATTGGCGAATTCCGAACATTGTTGGCCCACAATAACCTACCTGACCTGGCGGAGACCTGTGCTCCGAGGAGCACTTTTTCTAGTTTTCTATCAATTACACACCCCATGAAGCGTTGAATACATTTTTCAGTTTTTGTCGCATTCTTAAGCCAATAATTTGATGACCTGCAGGAGAAAGAGTCTCTTACCGGGGACTCCACCAGTCATCAAATTATTGGCTCAGGATTGTGACAAAAACGAAAAAAATAATTCAATGCTTCATGGGATGTGTAATCGATAGAAAACAAGTAATTTTTTGGGTGAACTACTCCTTTAAAATATTTCTTTCACTCCAGTAGCTTCTCTCCCTCTAGACATGACAAGCTGTATTTTGTAAACAAATTCCAATAGACTATAACCACATAAACGTATGCACATTTATTTATTTATTATCTTTATTTGCTGTGGTATGTTCTTTCAGCCTTTAATAACATGGAAAGCAGAAGCAGTGGACCACCTCGTGCATGTCTAAAAGGTTATTAATGTCATGGAGGCCTTGAGGGCCATGGCTGCTGTGCCCCCTCACTTTGGCCTTATGCTCCTCAAAACATGATATGCCCTGTGACCACAGTGGCCTTGATGCCCTGTCAACACTACCCCAGCTGATTTTACAGTTTTTTTCCACTGTGCTCTTTTCCTGTCAACAAGGTTTTTAGACACTGTATTGACATACATACATACAGTACATACATACTACACATACATATATACATATATACATATATACATATATACATATATACATATATACATATATACATACATACATACATACATGGCCAAAAATACAGAAAAATATATTTTGATATACAGTAAATTACAAATACTGGGTAAAAAATGTAAAATTTAAAAAAGAAATCAATTGATCCTGCAAGCAAAGTGGTGTTTAGAGCAGGCAGCCAAAATACTGGGTAAAAAATTGAACAGAATACAAATACAAAATACTGGTCTGAGAAATGTATTTGAGATGCAAAAACTTTTCTTTTTTTTTTACAATTAGCATACCTGAAAATACATGTTGTAAAAACTGACGCAATGATTTGTCAATTCATACAGTAGATTGATTGACAAATATAAAATGAATTGCCTATGTCAGAATTTTCTAAAATGAATTGATCCTGCAAGCAAAGTGGTGTTTGGAGCAGGCAGCCAAAATGTTTACCACTTTGTGTGAGAGCGCAGGCCAAAGCGACCTTGTTATCGTTGAAAGCTAGACAAGAACTATGGCATGAGACTGAATGCACAATCCTACACAGAGCTACCTCTACGCCTGTACTTCACAAACACCAGAATACTGACACCAGAATATAGACACCAGTATACTGACCATGATACTGACACCAGAATATAGACACCAGTATACTGACCATGACACTGACACCAGGATATAGACACCAGTATACTGACCATGATACTGACACCAGAATATAGACACCAGTATACTGACCATGACACTGACACCAGGATATAGACACCAGTATACTGACCATGATACTGACACCATACTGACCATGACACTGACACCAGGATACTGACCATGATACTGACCCCAGGATACTGACACCACCAGGATACTTACTGACACCAGGATTCTGACCATGATACTGACACCAGGATACTGACACCAGAATACTGACGAGGATACTTACACCAGGACCATGACAATGACACCAGGATACTGACACCAGGATACTGACATATACCATCATAAATAATACAATATTAGGCTTGTCTGACCATTTATGGGTTATGCAGTAATTAAGTTCACAAAAATAAACTATACTATTACTTACTTACTTATTTACTTACTTGCTTTTTACAAGAACACCAACATACAAGAGTTACAGTACTTATCTTCACATCAGCCACAAGACTTGACGTCTTGGAGCAATAGTCAGTACAAAAGACAACGGTGTCAGTCATTTCTGCTTGAACACCACTGATGTATAATTGGACTTGATCCGCACACTCAACTTAGCGTAGGGCCAACCGGGAACAAGATACAGACTACTTCATTGTAAATATGTAATCCATCTATAATTCATTTTAAACATCTGTCCCTCCCTGCACAGGGCACACGAGCCAGGTTTTGGCTCTCATCAATTTGATTCCGTTTCGGTAAGTGGAGATGCCAGAGATTTGAATGATAATTTGTATTTTATATTAAAAGAAAAAGGATAGTTACACATTTAAATCACCAGTGTATCCATGTTATTCAAAGAGTGTACAGATGTAACATTATATACACTTTCTGAGTTAAATTAACAGTATTCTACTTTGTATAGGTGCTTGAGGCATACCAATCTTGGTGATGGTGGCATTTTCATCACAAAATGGTGATGAAAGTGGCAGGACATCACTGACTATAGATAAGTTATAAAATTATACAATTCAGTTAATTAATTAGTAATTAACAGACATTGACCCATGAATAAAAATCCATTGTCTTATCAGAGATATTAAAATGCAGCAGGGTTGAGAGACGGTTTTCATTTGACCATGTATGCAGAGCTCTCTATCGCTCGCCCTTTGTCAACGTCTCTCCCCTGTTTCTCATTCTCTATCTGTCTTTCCTCATGCTAACTTGTTCCACACTCTTTTCCAAATTGCAATGGCAGGAACAACTGTGAGATGAAACACGGGCAGCAATTAATTCGCTTAGGTAGAAAACTAAATAATTCACACAGAGAAAAGTGGTCATACTTCAAAGGCAATAGTGGACAAATAGAAATCCAATAACAGCTCTGCCTCACATAGCACAGGTGAATGGTGTAGTTAGAAACACACACACACACACACACACACACACACACACACACACACACACACACACACACACACACACACACACACACACACACACACACACACACACACACACACACACACACACACACACACACACACACACACACACACAGGCTTGATGGCATCATGGCTGACTCAGCCAGTCAGTGGAAAACTTCATTGTGCTAATTAGATTCTTCACTGTCCAACACTGGTATCTGCAACAGATCTCCATGCCCATCTAATCTACCTTTATCTGCAGGCTTCATCTCTAGGTGATTGCTGCGATAGTCTCCGCTGTGTAGTTAAAAAGCCCATATTGTCTGAGTGAGCAGAAATCGTACCTCGTTTCCCCTCAATCCAACTTGTCCAAAGTCAGGCTTCCTCCTACAGGCTTCCTCCTGTGTGCGTGTGTGTGTGCGCGTGTGCGTGCATGTGCTTGCGTTCGTGCGTTTCGCTGTAGGATGGCCTGCAGTGATAAAATGACAATATTTTGTTCCAATTCAGAGATTCTTTCCAAGGGAGATGGAAATGACTGACAACCCTCCCACGCATGCATACGCACACACACATGCACACACGCAAGCAAGCACGCACACAAACACACACACTCACTCTCACTCATCACTCACTCACTGACATACACACGCATGCCCAAACACACGCCCCCACACACACGCGCCCACACACACACACACACACACACACACACACACACACACACACACACACACACACACACACACACACACACACACACACACACACACACACACACACACACACACACACACACACACACACACACACACACACACACACACACTAAAGTAAAACAAAAATACAGCTGGCTTGCTCAAACTCTAGACAATTGATTTTGTTGCAGAATAAACATTTTTATTCAATACCACCACAATACAGTACCACTGTGTTCAAGCCATTTTCATATTGTTTACACACTTTTTCCGTTCACAACACTTGGTTTGTACATTGGAGCTCATCAGGGATTCAAACTCCTGCTTTGTGCTCACATAAACATTTCAGTGAGAAAGTCTCCAAGTGATCAGATGAGAGCCAGGTGCTGACACAGCAAGGAACTTGAGCAAGTAATATTTGGAGCATCATCCATATATTATGACAGCAGAACACCTGAACACAGCCTATCCATTGTTAGTTTGGAGAACAAGAGAGTTACAGACCTGTAAGTGTCCATTTGGGACCCCCTCAATGAACCCTGAGGTTCCTGGACCCCACTTTGAGAAACACTGTTCTAAATTATTTCGAAAATAGCTGAGCTCACAATTTTCTCCCATAATGACATGTCAAAATGACGTCCCAAAATTGGGACACCAGGGTGGCTAAGTGTGAGTTCCTGGAACTTTCCCCCCCAAAATAGCCCAAAAGCAGCTAACCGATATTATGTTAAAGTTGTACAATGCAGGTTCACAAATAACGATTTTTAGCAACCTCTGCTGGTCACTACCGTCACTGCATACAATTTTCCGTAGTCCTCGATTACCCAGAATTCCATTTGTTTTCACCGGAAGCCGGAAGCGTTTCAAAAAGCGTTCTTTTAATTGTTTTATACTATCTGCGGATCGTTTCTCTTAGCCAGTGGAGCATTAGTTACCATGAGCTGTGTTTTCTTTTTCTGTTGTTTTTCGATCTTCCAATTCTACATTCTCTTAAAATCAGCGTGAGGTTCCTTTTTGTTATTAGCGCGGTAGTTCCTGGCCAAACAGGAAACCGATGCGGTAGTTCCTGGCCAAACAGGAAACCGGTGCATTTTCCGGCCGGATGACGTCATTTTCGCGGGAGAGTCTCCCCCGACACCGTTCAATAGAAAATATATAAATAAAAGGCTTTCGGGGGTGAAATTCATGGAGTGGGTGTTGTGAAACATTTGCCACTCACAAAAGATATACAATTTAACTTTAGTTTTGTTTTAAAGTTACCTAGTATTACTTTAACTTAAGGCTAAGGTTAAGGTTAACTTAAGGCTTCAAACCTTTACTCTGGAGTGGGAAACCAAATATTGACTGCTCAGCCAAAGGGGAATCCTCCCCTCTTCATTCACCCCCACTCCTCCACGAAACCCAACCCCAGACAAGCCTCCAATGTAACAACTTGATTCGAACCCGGGTCTCCAATGAGGAAAATTAAGCACTATCTGTTAAAGCAAAAAAAAGAGATATTATAAGTTTCTGGTCTTCAGGCAGAGCTAGTCCACTAAACAAAGCTGGCTTCATATCCAAGGTATTGCTGCAACAACACTGCACAGGTATTGCAGTTAACAATGAGGTCATACTGTATTACAGTATACAGACCCACTGGCGGTATTAATGCACAGTATGATCTACAATCTTATGATAATGGTGTCCTTACTTCCTTGGCTACATCCTTAAGAGAGAGACCAAGCCAAGCAACTTCTCACCTTCCTGACATTGGCCATTTACTAACTGTATGGCATGCTATGGGCAGTGAGACAGACCGATGGAGCTCTGAGGCTTGTTTGTTATACATTCTATATTTTTATACCGCCACGCTGTCAAAAGAATTAGCCCTCAGGAACCGTAAAGTTGATGTGAATTGGTGCACTACATTTTGAATGAGGAGCTCTTATACCTCCACTTGGCTACATGAGACTAGGTCATATTT
>NC_137604.1:26312352-26332352 GCF_963280865.1 Gymnoscopelus braueri
TCTCTTCCATGCTTCGAGAAATCGGATCCCTTGCTAATACTTTTACACAGATAAGTTTTGCATATACATGCTCATTTTTCCTCATACACAAATTGTTGAATAGCTTTAAAAGGTACTATTCCCTTCCAGGGAGATGGCCCGTAATGTATTACAAGACGTTATTATTCAAACAGTATCTATTTTGCACTGAAGGGCTTAATGTTCCTATGTATAAAGAGAACCGTAAATCACATAATTTACAGTCACAGCGGATGAGGCAATGAAATCGCAAGCATTAAATGAGGTTTTCAGAGATGAAATTAGTTTTCATGCAATTATGGCTCTCCACTAATTCTTGACACATGGCTGATGAAAATGATGCAGAACACACACCTACACGCCATCACAAACACACATGTAAATGCACTATATTACAAACAAACAATCATACTGACAAACATCACCTGTGGCATAATTGAATGTCTTAGGCCTTGTTAGTGACTATATTCGTCATTGGAGAGTGTGCCAATTAAAAGTGAATGTGATTTTTATTAGTACAGCAAACAAGATTCCGCCCACACATTCTAAACTTCTCTCTCAAGTTCACTAGCTGGATCCAACAGAGCGCTCTACATAGAAAAATTGAAATAACACGTGTCAATCTGATCGTCTCTGCACTCGGACAAGCTGATTTAGTAGTAATTGATTTCTATTTGAGTTGATACTGTACGTGTATGCGTGTGTGTGTGTGTGTGTGTGTGTGTGTGTGAGAGTGAGAGAGAGAGACAGAAAGAGAGAGAATATGCAATATACGATTTGCACTGTGTGTGTGTGTGTGTGTGTGTGTGTGTGTGTGTGTGTGTGTGTGTGTGTGTGTGTGTGTGTGTGTGTGTGTGTGTGTGTGTGTGTGTGTGTGTGTGTGTGTGTGTGTGGGCATGCAAACACAGGCTTGTGCATTCAGGGAGTGAGTGTGAAGGTCCTTTGAATGACAGTCAAAGGTGACTGCCTACGCAGATAACGTTGCCAGTGTTACAATTAGAGGTGCAGCGGGTGGGAGTGTGTTTTTGTCTGGTCTGTCTCTGAGGGAGTTTTTTTTTTTTACAGAAGTGCAGAGACAGATGGCACGCACTCATTACAGAGGGAGAGATTAACACATCTGAAATGCTTTGTGCTCTCCCTCTCTCCTCCTCTCAATCAAACCCTCTCTTCTCTATCTTGCCTCGTCACTCACGCAACTTCTTCCTCTCTGCAACACAAGGCCTTAAGGCTTTATCATCAAACAGTCAACACAGTCACCTATGTCTGTCCTCAACCACTTTCAACGTACATTGTTTTAAAATACCCCCATCTGAATGTTTGAAAATAGCATAAATATCAGATCTATCTTGTATAATGACTATTTTCACTATGTGTCGAACACACAAACTAAACAAAAATGTCAGCGAGCGGTGGTAACTAGGGGTGTGCCGATATATCGTCCCGCGATATATCGCGATATGTATCGTTTTGGGGAAAAAATATATCGTTTTGAAACACAGCACACCCCTAGTGGTAACCAAAATGTTTATTTGCAAAACGTTACCAGTGCTTTAGCAATTTATCGCTCTCACCAAGAAGCTGTAAAGAAGCACCAATGGCTAAACAGAATCCAGATTGTTAAAGGTATGTGGCAAAAAAGGAGGAATGTGAGACAAAATATGAGATTTTGTCCATTTCCACCACCACCCCTCCCTTCATGCTCCGGTTTCAGAGGTGATTGGAGAGTCTCTCAGATTGCTCCATCTCTTTCTTACGCCTATGACTGATCTCTATGCTTAAAAAGGAGGGAGAACGGTGCTAGAAGGGTGAGTATAGATCAAACATTTTATAATGTAGTCCAATGAAGCTGGGGGAAGCCAAGCGCCATTACCCATGATGACACGCTGCCAAATCACGATCAGAACCTCCCTGTCAGCTTTAATACAGGAAATAGACTTCACTGTCTTTTAGGTACAAAAAGAAGAAGTCTTTTGACAGATTAGGCGTAAGATGGGGGAAATGGGAAAGAAGAGACACGAAAGGCGTGTGCACGCCACATCGTGCACGTGTGTGTGTGAGACAGAGAAAGAGATAGACAGGGAGAGAGAGACAGGTAGAGAAAGAGAGAGAGAGAGAGAGAGAAAGAAAGGTAGACAGAAAGAAAGATAGAAACAGAGAGGAAGGTGCAGTAGAGAGAAGGGCAGGAAGCTTCAGTTAAGATGGGGAGATGAGAGGTAATTGCCTCTATTATAGAAAGAGAAGAAGGACCAAGATGAAAGGAGAGAGGGGGAGGAAGGAAAGGGATGTGGAGAGATGTTTAAGTCACTCTTTGTAGCTTTAAAAGGTCACTTGAGCTGTATCGTAGCCCATTGCGAACACACACACACACACACACACACCACAGCTACTTTTTTTTACTGTGCAGAAGTGAAACAAGCGACACTTTTGATTATTATTATTTGCAGTTGCAGTCTCCACGATGTGCTTTACATTTAAAGTGCATCTTAAAACAAAAGCTCCCTTTTGTCGATAACGCTGCTCTAAAGATCTCAGTCACGCGGCTCATTGTCTTTCAGTAGGAAATAACTATGGAGAAAACACTGGCGGAACAAGGCGGATTTGACTGTGACCTCTCTGTATTTGCCTGTAGTCACTGTAGCATGAATGCATAAACAGCAAACCTGGCTCCAGCTCACTCTTGTCTCTTTAACTCTTCGCCTCAACCCTGGCCTTCCTCTTAGCCCCCGCACTGGCCTGACAGACATATTGGCATATTGTTAGCATTTCCCTAATATAAGCAGTATTTCTCTCTTCGCTTCATCTTTTTTTGTCTTTTGTTTGCTTTGTGTGTAACACCGCTTCCTCGTCTTCAAAGATCGATATTTCCTCACACCTTCGTGTTCACCCCATTTTGAGTGTTTCGTTCTTCTCCTCCTATAACGATTGCAATACCCATCTCCTTCGTCTCTCTCTCTCTCTCTTAATCTTGCTCTCTACCTCTCGCTCTCTACCTCCTCTCTCTGTATGCTCACCCCCCCCCCCCCCCGGGCATCTACTCAGCCATCCTCTTCTACATCTCCACCTCTCCTCATTCCGGTCTGTCCTAAAGTCTCCCCCCAGCTTTCCGCTCCTCTTTCAATATCTTTCGCTACTGCACCCCCCCATCCCACATCCTTCCTCTCATCCGCCTCGCTGCCTTCCCTCTCCTCTGACCCTCTCTCTCTCCTCTTGTCGCTCCCCCTCTCTCCCTCCTTTCATTCACTTGCCACAGTGCCGCCAGAGTGGCTGCGTGTGAGATAAGCGGCCACAGAGTATAGAACCATCGGCTCGCTGACAAGATAGAGTCCCACATGTTCAGGCGTGACCCACAGCCTGCCGCCACCGCGGACCTGTCAGTGAGGAACTGTGGCGGCTCAGGGCACAGGCTGGCTGTGGGCGGACATTGTGGAACACGCGGAGGAGAATATCTTGAAGGAGGAGGAGTGGTTGAGATGCACTGCTGAGGTTGACCGTGTCCACATCAGGCTCGCTGTCACGTCAGAAACTAAGTCAAAAACTAAACTATCAGATGAGTGTATAGTGTGTGTGTGTGTGTGTGTGTGTGTGTGTGTGTGTGTGTGTGTGTGTGTGTATATATATATATATATATATATATATATATATATATATATATATATATATATATATATATATATATATATATATATATATATATATATATATATATATATATATATATCTCATCAACACCATCAACACCAAAGCACAAATGTCCACCCCCACCACACTATACCTCTTCTGAATACCTAATCAACTGCCCACCTACAGTACACACACACACACACACACACACACACACACACACACACACACACACACACACACACACACACACACACACACACACACACACACACACACACACACACACACACACACACACACACACACACACACACACACACACACACACACACACACACACACACACACACACACACACACACAGCGTTTGAATACGCTCATGCAATCGCCCATGCACACCAAAGTCCCTGTGGGTTCAGTGACATGTCTTAGTTGTAGGGCCTGTGGCTCATACCAATTAGCAGAGCAGAAGAGAGAGATTTAAACCATGATGACACAATCATGTTTTTTATCCCACAGGCCACTGGAGCCCCAAAGAGTAGAGATCACAAGTGATCAGATCACTTCCCAGTGCGAACACAAGCCAGATGACACGCACGCGCACATGTTAGCGCGCCACACACACACACACACACACACACACACACACACACACACACACACACACACACACACACACACACACACACACACACACACACACACACACACACACACACACACACACACACACACACACACACACACACACACACACACACACACACACACACACACACACAGGAATAGACCACGGATGAGGGGTAGAGAGATGTAAAGAGAGAAAGAGTGTCAATGTGATAGCAGCCGAGAAGGCAGCTAATATTACTGAAGCTCAGAATATTAAACAGTGTGTCAAATACTATTTTACATCCATCAGAGGAATATGACACATTTGACTTTGATATTATGATGCAAATGCCGGTCGGCTGTCTCTCTGGTATGTCTTCATTCAGTGTAATAAACTTACTTCAGATAATGTCACATTTAAATTAAACTACCTCAAGGTTGGATGCCAAGTCTCCTTTTATTCACTATTAATGAATAATGCTTTTACAAAATAGCATACAATTTCCCATTTCTATGCTGATGACAGTGTCGCTTGCACGCTATGCTTCTGTATGCAATTAGGTGCCTGATAATAGCATGTTGCTTCTGACATTGCACTGTCCCAAATCAGTCATCTGCATTAAACAGAATGAAAATAAACCATGAATTCATGCGAATTGAAGGTGTTTTTGCAATAGCAACATCAATTGCGTTTAATTTTTTCCACTTAATATTAAACAAATACACGTTTCTAAATGAGGGGGCACCTCTCAGTACTGGAAAACCAACTTATTCCAATCATCATACTGTCAACAATGTGAAAAATATAATATGAAATGTCATATATATTAATCACACAAAACAAGCAAGTCGGAAAAGCATGCATTTGCCCGCGTCTTTGATTTAAACAAGATATTGTTATCTAATTTTAAGAAAATAGTTTTCTTGTAAATTTTTTATTGGAATCTTAGGATAGAAGGAGTGATCCGTGACCGTGGAGAGCGATGGTCCGTTTCTCAGTGGATTTGTCATCTATGAAGGATAAATAACAAATTGAGCTCCCATGCCCCTTGCAAAAATGCGGGCAAAATTTGGGAGAGCCCAAAATCCAAAATGGCTACCATCAGCTATGACAAAAATTTACTTTTCAATGATTTGGCCGACAGTGCTGAGTAGAACTTAGTCTCTGTGACTTTTTTAATGATTTAACCTGTTTTTAACTCTTTCAGTGCCACAATACGTCAAATACGTCATGAGGCCTGACGCCCCGTGTGCCACAATACGTCAAATACGTCATGAAAAAAAAAATGTTTTTTTTTTGAAAAACATGTTCAGAACCCAAGATATGATGATTTGAAGATTTGCTGCTCCATTCACTTCTTGTTTAACTTTTTACTGAAAAAGGCTGTATCTCGGCTCCTAAGCACTTTTTTTTTTACAATTAATTTTGGTTGTGGCACTCAGAACCAAAATTCCATAAATAAGCATGGCACTGAAAGAGTTAAGGTGATGTCTGATCCTGAGGCATGAGAGCTCCTGAGACGAGTGGGTGAGAGTCTGGAATTAGAAGATGATGTCAGAGCAGACATGAAGCAATTTGTTCAATCCATCGTCTATGGTGAGCGTGCAGATATATTACCTGTGGGCAGGCCAGAGCTTCAAAGTGGCAAAAACTTAAGACACAATTTACACTCAGTCTTCCACCTGATGCTGACTCACTGAATCTTCATCTTGAAAGGACAAACTACCTTATATTTTGACAGCTTCATTATTACCTACTAGAGTATCCCTTACCCCTTGGTTATGGTTGGGAACTTGTGAATGGGAAGTGCCAAACAGTGCGTCACATCCTTCCCCCCTTGTCCCAACAGCTCACACCTTGTCTCTTCAGATAACAGTAGTACTGATGATGAGTGGAGCCAGTGTGGAGAATCAACAGATTCAGATGAAGAGTAGCGGTCCATTAGAACTTAACCAAATTGATGTCTTGCCGATGAGAACTATAGACTTTCTCGATGTCTCCAATGAATGAGTTACTAGAAAGGGCTAAAGAGATTTTTCAATTCTGTATTTTCCCATTGTTGAAAGAGTCGGTCGCTGTGCCACTTTGAAATGTACTGCACATTCTGTGATTTCCAACAATTAGAATAATTTACTGCTACGGTTACTAAAGCAAGCTACAACATTCACTTTGTGGTCTGCAGGCATCACTCTCACCAAGGTAATGATGACAAAGTTGAGTGGTTAGTCTTCTATTTAGCATATTCATTTTCGTTTTTGCAATTACAGTTGCATTTTAGGAATTTAGCAGACTTATGAAGTGCAAGGTCGGACTATGCGGCACGAACCCTTTAGTCACCCAACAACAAGGGAAAGTGGTCGGGTAGTTAGAGAGCAGTTTTGTCCTACAAAGGGAGAGCAGGAAGACATCAAACCTAACATCTATCTAAATAACATATCTAAATAACATACTCAGCATCAGTGAACAAGCATGAGAGGGGGATGAGTGGGGGAGTCACTCTGAAGAGGTGAAGCTCAAATGAGAAGTGACTGCAGTTGTGACTACAGTCACTCACTATTTGATCTGTCTTGTAAATAGCACGTTACCACTTTTACAGTTACTAGAGGTTCGGGCCGCATACTTGGCCCGCACAAACAGAGAGGGTAGAGATTACTTGTGTATAATTTGTGGAGTTTATTTGGAATTAGAGTAAACGTTTTATTGTGAAAGTGTTAATAACCGGAAGTGGTATTCAGTCTCACTACGTCTGAGGTCACAACCTAAAAGATCGGCGGTACATGTTGTTTTTGTTCTTGTGTAACAGAGAACGTTTTTATTGTGAAAGAGTTAATCGGAAGTGGTATTCAGTCTCACTCCGTCTGAGGTCACAACCCAAACTGCATTTGCTGGGGCAAGGGTCCCGACGCTCTGGTCTGTAGCTTTTACCGATTATTAGCTTACTATGAGCATCGTCTATATGGGAAACACAGAACAATGAAAAATACGGCTTGACTTTTGTCTTTCCAGAATTGTAACTGAGGAAAGGCAGAAGGAGCATTTCCTTATATGGGGACCCCAGAGAAACTGGGCTAGATAGGTAACCAAATGTAACTGTCGTAGGTCTTGGATGCACTTCTGCCACGTGAGCAGGCCTAGCCAATAACAGATCGGAGCTTGAAGGAGATCAACTTTTTACAACAACGAAGAAGACATTTAGCAGAAGTTATTATGTTGTTTATAAACCGAGTCCAAAATATGGGCCAAATAACAAAAAAATACAAATGTATACTGAACAATTGAAAGTACACTATCCAAAGGCTCTGGGCATGATCGATTTTTAGGGCGAAATGTGTTGGAAACTGGAGACGTGGTCTGGCAGAACATAGCTAGAACGTAGCAGAGACAATGAATAACACAAAGAATAAGACAGAAACGGAAAAGACAATACCGCCCGCGGAAATCGAACCACCAGCGGATGTTAAATATAAATAGTAATGGTTAATCAATCCCTTCTCCCCTCATGCCATACCCCGTCCCCTCCCTTGTTTCTTTTCATTACTTCTGCAAATGTTTTTGTTCCAATCTGTATGTATGTGTGTCTTGGGCCATGGAAGAACTGATTAACCTTTCATGCCGACTGGCCAAAAGGCAGGCCTGTCACAAAATGCAAATAACTTGTAAACAGATTAACATAACACTACAATACTTTGGGGAAAAAACAGAAGATGAAAAAGGCTTATTGTGGGTCCAGGAAGTGATTACGGAAACTGGTCACATGCATCATGAAGTTCTATTTACTTTTCAGGAAATGGAAAAAAGAACCAATGGGTGGTATCCAAATGGATCACTTGTTCATAATTTTCATTGGTTCACTATTTATAAAACCTACAGACACACTTAACCACTTTCACTTAAGAATTATCAAAAATAGAAACTCACAATGTGTCGCGTTGTGAGCTTGTAGATAGGCTATTTTTCCTACTTTTGTGTGACACTGTATGATGTGAAGTAAGGCATTACATTACTGTGGGACCCAGTTTGAATGTGATTATTTGATTAATTACTGCTTTATTAGTATGTTGGTTTAACAGTTCATGTATATCGATGTATATGATTGTTAAATAAGCTAAATTAGATAAGTTAAGGTTAAATAAGTTAATAATTAAATTCATGGTGATGTGCTTTATAGGTTAAAAACAATGCTGTTCTCTATCGTATCGAGACTATCTCTCCACCCAACATGTATTTTTTTATTTTTATTATTATTATTTTAATATTTCATATGTATGGGGAATGACCACACCTCACTTGTGACGTCGTACTGGCAGCACAGGTATATAAAGCCCAGGCCAGGTGTGCATACACAGATTTTTTTTATCTCCACCGAGCAGTCCAAGACATGGGTCTTCTTAGCAGAAGTGTAGAGCAAAAGTATCAAAGACAAGAGTTTTTGAAAGCTTTTTTTGAGAAAACTACTTACGAGTTTTGGCAGCCAGCCAGGTTAATCCACTGCAGTGTGCAGTTCAGAGAGCTGGTGTTGAGTCGCTCCGCCTCCTATGGGTTGTTGTCCTGGCTCATTTGTAGGTAAACAAACAAATTCCTTGGGACTCAGACGCAGCCTATTTGGTGCGCACCATATGAGCGTATTGCTGGCGGGTTCGGTCATCTTCCACGTTCAGGTGTAGTTCTGTCTGTGGATCTGGGTCCAGTGACACAGACGCTGGGTCAGAGCCGCCACTAGGGTATTCAAGTGCGAGCTGTGCGGTCGCACAGTGACAGGGCCTCGCACTCATGGGGGGCCTCGCGCCAGGCAGGTTTTTTTTTTTTTAAGTTTTAATTTTATTTTATATATATTTTTATAAATATATAAAAGTGAACAGAATCACGCATGAGCGTCACGGTCATTCACTGTGCGTACGACGCGAGATCCGTGATTTCATACCCCCCACTTTTTGTCTGACTGTTTTCTTTCCCCCCCCCCCGTTCCATAACATAAGCAGCATCTGATGTCATCCCAATAGCGTGAAGTAGTTTCAACTAGGCTACTTCTATTTCCAGTAGTATGATTTCAAAATAAAATGTGTGTTGAATTATAACCCAAGAGGAAAATAGCAAGAGGCGCATTCTCCGGTTTACTTCCCGTTTCTCCTATTTTCTGCGTGACGTAGGTGGACACCTTTTTAGGAGACAGGAAGCAAGTTGGAGTCTATTTGATTCCAATGGAAGAGTCAACGTGAACACAGCTTCTGAACCATTCTTTAGCTCCATGGTCACTGAACTAAATATTGGACCCGATCGTCACAAGACACAAAATATGCACGATTTTCATACTAAAATGGCTTTTTTTTTTGTGACACAAATTAGGAGAAAATCTACTTTGTTATCCACCTTTCTCTATCCTAGCAACACACTCTCGCGAGATCTGGGAAGATATCTGAAGAGTCCATCTGCAGTCTGACGGACGAGACATAGAGGGCTCTGTCTGTCCCTTATACTATTTATATTGTATTATTATATTAGATTTGAACTCTATGCTCTGATGTCCCCATAAGATGTTCTAAAAACTAATAAACTGAGATTCTATATGTGAATGTGGTAGGCCTACCTGAAATCATTATGGACATTTCAAAAATTAAATAAAATGTGTGTTCCAATGCTCAATAATATCATTTTCCATTATTAACTGTCTTGGTTGATGGGTATGATTTGGGAATCATGACATTTTGCTAAACATTCATGCTAAACACATTATAGTCTATAGTGGTAAAATATATACCTTATAAATAAAAGGACCTGTTACAATGTTGAGCAGAATTAGGAGCATATCTAGCAGAAGATAAGACTGAATAATACGTGTGAGTTTGTGGTGGGATTTTTTGGGGTTTCTTTAAAATCATCTTTGTCAATAACAGTGCACTTTCAAACATGTAAAGCATTTATTTTCTTTAATGAAGAAAATACACAAATACACATCCACATGACGTTGTCAGCCAGGGAGAGGGGGAGGGGGAGGGTGGTGGGATGGTCGGGGGAGAAGACAACTACGCCTACTTAGGAGACCATTTGTAGGATTTGTGTACTGCTTCGCCTCTAGTGGCTCCAATGGAGAATGTGTATCTTTCTATATTAACAATCTTTGTTATAACATTACCAGAATAGATTAAAAAAACTCTTATTTTGAAAATATGCATCGTTTTGAAAGGAAACAGATATCTGGGGGCTCCTTGACTACGTGCTTACGTTCTCCCATCAGTACGACACGGACTTGGGACATTATATGGAATATAAATACTTTGGGGCAAAACGAAAAAATCATATTTACCACCATGCTCTCTGAAACCAAGACAATGTGGGCCTATGGAACAAAAGTGTGTTCTCTTTCGTCATCTTTGCAGAAGGTGAGTAAGTAATTAATCTAATGCTGACAGTGGTGGAAAGTAACTCAGTACATGTACTCAAGTACACTTCAACTTGAGTATAATTTTAAGGTATCTTTACTTGACTGGAGTATTTCCAATTTGCAATACTTTTACTTCTATTCCAATACATCTCAGAGGCAAATATTATACTTTACTCCACTCCAATTATTTGAAAACTTTCGTTACTAGTTGCTTTGTAGATTTTAATTATTATGACAAAACATACATTAACCACTTCAGCCCTATATTTTTAAATAGCCGATCTACAAGCTCACAAGTGATGCATTGTAGATCTGCTTTTTTCAAAATATTTTAGTAGCCAGTCAGTCTATTAAGCTGCACCCTTCCCACCCTCCTTGGCGGTGATGCAGGGTTGCAGTCACTGTTGGGCCCTGAAGGTGAGTATGGACCTAACTGCCTTGGGCAGATGGTCTCCAAGACTGGGCTCCCTCATTGAATTGTGAATTCCTTGCTCAAGGGAATATACATGGGTATAGAAACAAGACCAGGAGACCTGGTTCTGCCAGACCCAGACTTCACATGACGTGTCAGCCTGTGTCTATGCCCATGTATGGACGAAAGGGGGACAGACTTTTATGGCTGGGGGCCTGGGGCCTAAGGACAAAGTGACCAAAACCTGTTTTTTGCCCATGTATGGAGAAAACAGGTACAAAACATGCCCATGTATGGACGAAAGGGGGACAGACTTTTATGGCTGGGGCCTAAGGACAAAGTGACCAAAACCTGTTTTTTGCCCATGTATGGAGAAAACAGGTACAAAACATGCCCATGAATGGACGAAAGGGGGACAGACTTTTATGGCTGGGGCCTAAGGACAAAGTGACCAAAACCAGTTTTTTTGCCCATGTATGGAGAAAACAGGTACAAAACATGCCCATGTATGGACGAAAGGGGGACAGACTTTTATGGCTGGGGCCTAAGGACAAAATGACCAAAACCTGTTTTTTGCCCATGTATGGAGAAAACAGGTACAAAACATGCCCATGAATGGACGAAAGGGGGACAGACTTTTATGGCTGGGGCCTAAGGACAAAGTGACCAAAACCAGTTTTTTTGCCCATGTATGGAGAAAACAGGTACAAAACATGCCCATGTATGGACGAAAGGGGGACAGACTTTTATGGCTGGGGCCTAAGGACAAAGTGACCATGCCCATGTATGGAGAAAACAGGTACAAAGCCTCATGTAAGCCAGACCCCCTGGGTCCGGCAAAAGTGCTGCTGAGCTTCAACCACTCACAACTACTGTAAAGTTATGTAAAGCCCTGAGTTCCGCATTTCTATCTAATAGATGATTTAATCATTCTGTTGCTATAGGACCATAATTATGTTTTGTAGGCTTCAGTAGCTAGTAAGCTAATGCCTTATTTGTACTCAGTTATGTGCAGGTGTCATGACACCAAAATCTGGCTTAACTAGTGGCTTCTTAACTGATAGTTTACGTTGTTTCCCTGGGCAACGGTTTCAAGAAGTTCACCCAGGTTGCAGACAGCACACTACTGCTCACAGAATGTAACCGTCTAAATATAGCTTGCCAGCTTCAGAGGACTGAGTAATGTAATGAAGTGTCTCATTCTCTCATGTAATTTAGTTGATAACAGCATTAAATAGCAATTAAAGTATGTCATATTACTGATTTACCTTACAGTGGGTGCTCAGGCCTATGGAGTTTGCATGGTACTTATGTTATATATGTGGACCTTGCAGCTTATTTAATGAAACCACAAACCCAATTCCATAGATATAGAACATTATTCAACATTACCTTTTCAACGATAATGGTTCAACATCTTACCTGAGTTGCCACCAATGAACAACAATATGATTTCTGCCTGTGCAAAAAGGACAAAAGAGATCACATATGCTATAGTAGATGGAGAGATTACATTAGTACTGCCATGTACATTACTGCTGACAGCACCAACCACACACTGACACAACTCAGTATACACATGTTAACACATATGGGCCCTATTTTGCGCATCTTATTTCCAGGTCTTAGGCGGTAATTAAGTAATAACGCCACCATCTTAGGGCGGCTTCACACTATGGTCCCGGGTGCGCACCCCGGACCACATGGCAGATGTTGTGGTAGTGTGAACGTAGCGAACCGTTCCCCGTAACGCATCACCGTACCGTACCCGAAACCACCTTGGGATGTAGTCTCGGGTCCGATTGCTGCGGAGTCGGGAACTGAACGCGGCAGTGTGAATCCATCCGTACCAAGAGAAGGAAGTGGACTGCTAATCATATATCATTTATATATTTTTTATAATGACGCATTATTTTAGCTGGGTTATACCTTCTCATAGTTCTACTTGAATGTTGACAAGAAATAATAATCCCGCTAGTGTTTGAGTAGCGCGAGCCGTGAAAAATAATAAACAAAAAACACATGTGTGGCGAACGTATTTATAAGGATAAATACACCAAGGATTAGTCTGTGACGTCATACCAAGGATGCGTCCATGACGCCAATATCATATTAACAGACAACGTTACATTTCGAGGTTTCAAAGACCAGTGCACACACTGCTTTGGTTGTGTATTGTTGATCTGTTGTTATTATAACTCAAGACAACGTCAGGAACACAGTCAAACTTTATTATTCACTCTAGAGTGACTTTTCTTCTGTGAATGACATTCTATCTCCCAAAGCCCCATAGTCCACAGCGCCCCCATGAGGCACATATTTACCATTACTGTTAAATGAAATGGTCTCGAGTCTTGGCCAGTGTGAATGCTGGCCAGCCAAGCGTACTCGGAAACGGTTTGATTCAAACGGACCCAGTGTGAATCCGCCCTTATGTGCAATTGCTATTTTACAAGTTGTGATGAATGCAAACACTTAAGACTTGCCAGCATATTTAACACCACATCTACAGTAGCTAACCCCAAATTAGCCACTTTGAATATCACGTCATATATTAATTAACATCACTTGTTATCGTCTTACCTTGTGCCTTTTCATGATTTTCAGTAAAAGCTTATTAAAATATTATCCATGACTTGAAGCATAGTTATCTTACAACTATTATAATCAAAATTGTCTTGTATTCTACACAGGCACAGTTTTTTCTTTCACTCATTAGCCTACTTTGAATAAAAACAATACTGATACTGTATATTGGAAAGTCAACCAATTACACCAAGCTAAGAACAGGACCTGCCAATATGGTGCCATTCTGGAATGGGGATTCAACATGTCGCCTCTATGGTTTTAGGCCTATCTCTCTACCCGAGTCATCTGTAGTCACAGCAGTTGCCAACAGCTGCTGTTGCTATGTTTGATACTTTGCTGAACAGCATATCAAACATCCAACTGAAACTGTCTATAATTATTGCAGATGGCATTTTCTTTGTTGACATTTTCTGGTCCATCATTGTGGCAAATGGCGACGCAGGCTCAATTTAGTGCATCTCTAAACTCTTCCTTTACAAGCACCGTATTGCTGTATAAAGTTATGTCGATAACATTTTAGACCAGTGTACTGCACATTGCAATGCATTACTGCTTATTTCTCCCACCTAGGATGGCCATATTGAACCAAACCGGGACCCTTAACCACTCACTGTAAGCCTGGTGTCATTATACAGTATGTGAAAATATTTTCAAACAATGTTCTCAAATAGCCGATCTCCAAGCTCACAATGCATTGCCATGTGAGGGCGTTGTGAGCTGAATTGTTTGAGTAGGGCCTATAATGATAATTCACACATGTCCATGTACAGTACGTGAATTGTGGATATACGGTATGCACACCATAGGGGTTTTCATCAGGATGGTGGGGGACAATTATTTGAGTGCTTTAATAGCACACTAATGACTGCAGCTTTCAACAGAAAAAAAACATGATACACATCTACTGTATGTATGCACAAGTTATATTTCAATTGTAGTAAAAAACAGGAAAATTGGTAGTGAATGTTGATAACCGGGACATTTTTCTGTTTTACTAGACAGACACCCAGCTTGAAACCTGGACAATCCTGGTCGTCTGGTCACCATAGTCGCACCTGAACTTTCTAGGCCTACAGTTCCTGGTGTTTCCCTTGCTGAATGTCCCCAAAGCACAGTCAGCTTTCTCTCTTCCACCGTGTGAAACAGCCTGGAGGAACTAAAAAGAGATGACATTTAAAGAATTCGACCTCCTCTCCAAAATGTGAGTGCAAGTGTTCAATATAGTACTGTATAGGTTGTTTTCTTTTTATGGCTATATGGAAAATATGTTAATTGCATTCAAAGATTCCTGCCTGTCTGGCATTTCAAGAACTACTCTATCACTAAAAAATGTTTTGTCTCCGCCAGGCCGCCAGGTAGTGTGTGTCCAGTGTGCACACACACTACCTGGAGGCCAGAGCAGAATCTGCCCCGAATTGCTCACATCGGCCTGTTATAGAGCCACCAGGAGGCCGATTTTTGCAAAACATTTTTTTATATTACTCCTACAGATTTTGTCCAAACATCAGGCAAATCGGTACACATTATCTCTATAGTCATGTGATCAAGACTGATCTGTGAGATTTTTCATATTTTTTTTTTTTTTTTTTTTTAGTTTTTGGCAGACATATATAGATTTGGGTTTTGTTTGGGGGCAGAGAGCATTAAGAGTACATTTTTTTCTGTGCAGGTTTTTGTATTTAGTGGGTGGTTTAGTCATTGGGGTTCCAACTCCCAGTAGGCTAAGAAAGTGGGCTCGCAGCAGGCAGCCCACTGTGGTGTGGTCAACAGTAGTGTGTTGTGGTGTCATGTGTGGCTAGTAGCCCTGTTTTCCGTAACACCTCAGAGGCTTTTGGGAGGGTTGCGCTGTATCCCGTTGCTTTCCCACCGTGCTGATTTAGAGTGTGTCAGTATCCACCGTAGAGGCACCCGAAGACTAGGGTTGAGTTAAGTAGATCATTTCTTTGAGTAGTTAGGGGAGTTGGGCTCCGGGGTCTTTGCCACTTTTTGGTTGTGTTCTTTGATAGAGGAGTTTATTCCGGCTCCATCTGTGGAAGTGCTGGATAAATGCACCAAAGAGCAGCTATTAAAAGTAGCAGAGCACTTCAAGGTGGAGGTCCGTGACAAATGTTCAAAGGCTTGATTGATTGATTGATGTACTTTTATTTAGTAAGACATGAGAATAATAGAAATTGGAAGTACAAATTCACAATACAAGGTCTACTAAACTGGAAGACTCATTAAGCACTTAGCTTGTTTAAGATGAGAACCCCATGCACACAAATCATGATGATAATATATGATGATGGCTAGGGTCAAGACTTTTCTGATGGACATTTTGGTGGCACAGGGGGTGTTACCTTAGGCGGAGGTTCCATCAGAGGATGAGACCCTAACGGAAGTGACTGCACAAGATGGTAAACCCCCTTCATGAGTGTTTAACCTTTGAACAGCAAAAGGAATGGCTTCAGATGAAACTTGCACATGAGAAAGAGTTGGAAGGGATGAAACAAAAAACATTAAAGTTAGAATTGGAACAAGAAAGATATTGAACTTTTCACTGAATCCTGTGTGTCATCTCCCATGTTTGTCATGATTTAGCGAGTTCATGACAATTGTACTGTATGTTAATACAATAGAAGTAGCATATCTGCAGTGGTTGGAGGTCATCTCCGTACACTTAATTCCACTGAGAAATGTAGACCTGAGGTCAGGTAGGACATCAACTGGTTGACTGGTTGACCTGAAGTCCATGAGCGCAATATATCTCCCCTGTCCAATCAGGGGTTGCCTCTTGGCTGAGCCGTAGAAATGAGGTCTCTCATGCGGGAGACCGGGGTTCAACACGGAATGTACGGATTGCAGCTTTAACGAGAACATATGTGATCATTTGACATCTCAAATGGCTCCTGCTGAACTTGTAAACTGTGCATAAGCGTGTGTGTAAGGGGGGTGTACTGTATGTGTGTGTGTGTGTGTGTGTGTGTGTGTGTGTGTGTGTGTGTGTGTGTGTGTGTGTGTGCGTGTGCGTGTGTGTGCACGTGTACATACAGACTCAGAGCCTTGCTTGAATCCAAAGTGCCCTGAGGGGGTCACAGCAAAACCACTCAGAGAATGAATAAATAACCTCCCTCTCTTTTTCTGTGATTATGCTTCTGTTGTCTTCCTCTCTCTCCCTTTATGTTTCCGTTGCTCTGTGATTCCGGAAGGAAAGCGTTCCATTCATTTATTTTTCATGTCTCTTGTGTAGGTTTCATCTGTGAACCATACGGTTCTGTTCACCCTCTCAAAATAACAAACGCGGCATATCCCCCTCTACACAGCAAAATCCTCAGTGTTGTGAGAACAAATGTACCCGTATGGGACAATATGGCTACATTTGAACACACTCAGAGATGGATACATTTAACACTCAGCAATGCATTTTACAGTGTACCTGCATTAGTAAATGTGTGATTGTCCATTTAAATCTGAGTGTAAAAAGTTACACTTTCCCGGTCAGTTTGAGTTAAATTAAGACCATCAGACTCATCTCCACACGCTCCTCAATTGCATTTGTGTGTAAACTGTATCTGTATCTGTGCGTGCGTGCGTGCGTGCGTGCGTGTGTGTGTGTGTCCTCTGACAATAATACCCATAGTCATGCCACCTAGAAAAAACACATGCATGGGCCAAAAGTGGTTAGGGAGCAGCTCATGGGTGGAAAATTCCCTCATCACCGAGTTCCCGGTTTGATTCCTGATCGCCCGGACCCTTTGCTGTATCACATTCCCCTACTCTCTCTCCTCTCCTGCAACTGTCGCTGTCTGTAACTGTCAAATGAAGGTTAAACAATGTGCCAAGATATTTATAAAAATAAATAAACAAACATGCACACACACACACACACACACACACACACACACACACACACACACACACACACCCCCACACACACACACACACACACACACACACACACACACACACACACACACACACACACACACACACACACACACACACATTTTTCAGAAAGTAGTAGCAGCGTCTACATTGGTTTCATGCCCGGAGAACATGATGCTCACTGGTCCTCAACATTTATAATGAGGAAAATAAAATATGTCCTTTTAAGAATTGAATCAGGAGGAGAGCCAGTGGAGTAGAAGAGAGAGAAAAAACAAGGATGTGTGTGTGTGTGTGTGTGTGTGTGTGTGTGTGTGTGTGTGTGTGTGTGTGTGTGTGTGTGTGTGTGTGTGTGTGTGTGTGTGTGTGTGTGTGTGTGTGTGTGTGTGTGTGTGTGTGTGTGTGTGTGTGTGTGTGTGTGTGCTCGCGCGCACCCGTGCGTCTTTATGGGTGAGTGGTTTGACCTTGGCTCTCGCGTTGAATAGAGATGACCACATGTGGCCTATTTGTGTGTGTGTGCGTGTGTGTGTGTGTGTGTGTGTGTGTGTGTGTGTGTGTGTGTGTGTGTGTGTGTGTGTGTGTGACAGGAGTGGCGGAGCGTAATGATTCGGGTCATGGGTGGACATCTCAGGAATGCAGGAAACACAAGGTAATTGTCAGGACACGATCCCTTTACCTTTCCAAACGCGAGGCGCACACGCACACTGGCCTCGTGCACACGTGCACGTACACGCACGAAAGCTCGCTCAAGCGGGAAAACGGGCAAGGCTCCCATACATCATGCTGACTCGCATTTGGATGCAAATATGAATGTCAAAATCCTTCATGCTGGATGCAGCCATAGGTTGCACAAAGTCAGCTGCAATTTAAAAGTGTGTGTGTGTGTGTGTGTGTGTGTGTGTGTGTGTGTGTGTGCGTGTGCGTGCGTGTATAACGGCTGTGTCTAACCATTTTCGACCTTGCCGTCTTTGTTTTGGGAGAATAAGTTGTTATCCGAGAGTATAAAGTATATACCGGTAGGGTTTAACCGCCTTAGCATTCTTATTCTGAGGGGGAAAATAGCAGATATACAAGCTCACAACGCGTCTCAATGCAACGCGTTGTGAGTTTGTAGGTTTTTTTTGTAGATACATTTTTCCGAAGAGATTTGGTGAAGATGGGAAAAAGAGCGCCAACACGTTGCCAACACAGGTCTGTTTGACTGAGTATAGAGGGTCTAAGTGGTTAAGTCGTTAGTTAGTCAGTGCATTTGCATCGCTGCTGCTGCTGCAGCAGCTGAGCGTGCCACAGTGCTCCTCCAGGTCATGTGTGGGTCTATTCCTGTCAGCACAGGCAGGTAACATGGCGTAACACATCCAGCACTCTCATTGTAACCTGCCGGGCCGGGGCTGATGTCACAACCTGTGACCAGAACATGCAGCGGGCCGTCGGTCCTCCTAATAGAATTATGGGCGTGCAAAAACAGGCATCATACAGGATTCATGTCAAACCTGCCCCTGAGCATTATGACAGGCAGGCTGGCTGTCTGTGGTTATTCCGAGAAAAACATGCACCGCACGTACGTACGTACGTGCGTGTGTGTGTGTGTGTGTGTGTGTGTGTGTGTGTGTGTGTGTGTGTGTGTGTGTGTGTGTGTGTGTGTGTGTGTGTGTGTGTGTGTGTGTGTGTGTGTGTGTGTGTGTGTGTGTGTGTGCACGTGAGTATATGTACTCAGTGTGTTTGCACATGTACTGTAGCCTATGTGTGTGTGTGTGTGTGTGTGTTTGTTTGTGTGCGTGTGTAGGCGTGTGATTATGTGCACATCAATGTACTGACTGTAGTGTATGCGTGTGTTTGATGCAAGTGTGCATGTATAGGCTACTATGTGTGTTTGTGTGTATAAAGCCGCAAGGCTCTAAATAGAGCACTCTAATTTCCGTCTCTGAGGGAAGTGTGATTGAACACAAACCCTTTTGCCGGCGGGCCCAAACAGCCACGCACCATGACAGGGGAGATGAAAAAAGAAAATTCGTATTTTGTCCTCCGCTTTTCTGCTTTTTTCCTCGATCTCTATTCTTTGGCCTCTTCTCTGCCTCCTCTTCCCATTCTCTCTCTTTCATCTTTAATTTTCTTTTTCTAATTGAATATCTTTTAGTCTTCTGCTATTAGTCTTTTCTTTTCAATCTCCATCCAATGTAAGAAGTAATACATTGAGGATCTATTTCAGAGATTGCTTTTTTTTTTGTGTGTGTGAATGGGCTTCTGGGCATCTGGGCTTCTCTGTCTTTTTCTGCGTGTGTGTGTGTGTGTGTGTGTGTGTGTGTGTGTGTGTGTGTGTGTGTGTGTGTGTGTGTGTGTGTGTGTGTGTGTGTGTGTGTGTGTGTGTGTGTGTGTGTGTGTGTGTGTGTGTCACCTGGACCATCTGGCCGCAGACAGACCTGAGCATCACAACAGATTAGAAGGAGGTGGAGGGGAAAGCTCCTCTTCTCTCCTTCATTTAACTTATCCCTCCTTATCCCCTTTGC
>NC_137604.1:26337352-26367352 GCF_963280865.1 Gymnoscopelus braueri
GAGATGATATGTTCTCACCCCATCCATGTGTTTGTGTGTGTGTGTGTGTGTGTGTGTGTGTGTGTGTGTGTGTGTGTGTGTGTGTGTGTGTGTGTGTGTGTGTGTGTGTGTGTGTGTGTGTGTGTGTGTGTGTGTGTGTGTGTGTGTGTGTGTGTGTGTGTGTGTTTGTCTGTCTGTCTGTCTGTCTGTCTGTCTGTCTATCTGTCTGTGTGTCTGTGCACAGCTAATCTTGCAAACTGCTGGACCAACGGGCATCAAACTTTGCATGTACACGGACAATAGGCCAAGAAAGACACATTATGGCATTACCAGGTCACTTTGTGTTTTTGGCTATATCTCTCATCATACCATAGGCCGTACAACATAATACACAACTCCCCATTTACCTGTGGGACACACCCATAATACATGAGGAGCTGTGTTCTTTCAATTACTTTTTCATTTATTTTTTTATTTTTTGTAAAAAATAAAAATAAAACATTTCCCCACATAAATGAAAAAATATATAATTAAAAAGTAATTAAAAAAAACACGACCACCTCACAGATTAGAAGGATAGCAAACCTACAAGCTCACATGTTGTGATGTGACACGTTATGAGCTTGTACATCTGCTATGTTCACTATTTTTGAAGTTTTAGAACATTTCTGAAATTAAATGAAAAAAATATATATGTATGTATGTATATATGTATTTTACTTTAATTAATCTGCCTTAATTTGTACTTTTGAATATTTTGAGTATTGTTAAAAGCATGTTGAATACTTCAGTAATACTTCAGTATTTTGTAAAAGGAAGTACACCAGTACTTTGACTGAAGTACAAATTTGACTGAGAAACCTTATCTACTGTACTGTATATTTTGACTCAAGCACTGGGGCTAAGTAATTTGCAGGGTCACCAACATGGTTATAAAAGTCGCTAGTAAGAATTGTTTTATCATAGTTCAACAGCACATAAGAACTCTGAGAACTCTAGCTAGCAAGGCAGGACAAGTTTATTCATAGAGCATATTTCAACAACAAGACAATTATTTACATAAAACATTAAGCAAAGGAAACACCTGATAAAAGGACTTACTTTGAATTCAGTAAAAAAAAAAAAGTTAAACACCTTGTATCTCCTTAGGTGTTGATGAAATGAATACAATGGAAACAAGTCCCCAGTACCTTTTTGTGTTATCCTTTTAGGTGTTACTGTTCCATGCTTTTCACATTTGTGTCTAATAAATAACAACATGAATAACAACACAATGAATCAATCAATCAAAAATAGGAAACACCTATTCAGGACAGAAAGCGAAAACATGATATAAAAGGACATTTGAATAAAGAAAAAACAATAGAAGTAAAAATAAAACAGTAACGGTGCAGAATAATAATAATAATCAAATTCTTAATGAAAGGCAGTAGCAAACATAAATGTTTTTAGCTGTGATTTAAAAGAACTGCTTCATTGGTGGAAAGTATCTAAATACATTACTCAAGTACTGTACTTAAGTACAATTTTTAGGTACTTTTACTTTACTTGAGTATGTCAATTTTTCAGTATTTAAATAAACTACATCTCAGAGACATATTGTACTTTTTACACAACTACAATTATTTGAAAACTTTAGAGACAATACTTTGTAGACTTAGATTATTATTACAAAACATATACTGTATTAACCAATAAAGCCCTAATTTATACTTCATCTATTTGAAAATAGCAATTTTACAAGCTCTGAACACGTTGCATCACAGCGCGTAGTGAGCTTGTAGATATGCTATTTTCAAAAGATTTTGAAAACATTTGAAAAAAACTTGTGAAATGTTACATTCTGCATGATGAGTACTATTACTTTTGGTACTTAAAGTATATTTGATTCCAACACTTTTGTACTTTTATTCAATTAAAAGTTTGAATACAGGAATTTTATTTGTAGATTGTGGTATTTCTACATTGTGGTATGGCTATTTTTACTTCAGTAAAAAAAAATCGGAGTAAAAGTACTTCTTCCACCACTGTTTGCTTGCCAGAGGTCAGTGGTTTGAAGAACACGTGGGACGTCAGCGATAGAATAGTAGCACTGCAGCCTCAGTAATTTCCTCGGATGCTTTAAAGTCTGAGCCTTCGATAACCTCGTCAAAGGCACTGAAGTCACCACACTGTTTGGTTGCCTGAGGGATGTATCCCCCTCCTCCAATGCAATACTATGAAAATGCAAAAACATATGCAACGTGTCATTGGACTTAATATACAAAAACATTTCATACAGTACGGCAGGGCTCTGCAAGTAAGTTTGGCCTGGCCAATTTGTTTCCTAAGCCATTAGATGGCACGCCAGAACTATATGGCTAATTTAAGAGCTGGAACATGTGACAGACCACCTACAATTAACTATAGTGCTATAGAAGTTAATGAATTAAGATTTGTGTGGTATAACTGCATTGTAATAGAACTGTGTGTGAAATTACATGCTACAGTACAGGTGGAGATAGAAATGCTTCTGTAGCCTAATCATTGTGTGCAGGCCGCACCCTTGAATGTGGCACTTGGAGAAGAAGCACTTACGAGGAAATAAAGCATGTTATAAGTTAAAATAAAAAAGGAAACGTGGCAGGCAACAATAGCAGATAGACTGAATGTGTAGCATCCCAAAAATATACATTTAGTAAAAACCATTGCTCTAAAAACAAATGTCTTAATGAACATTTCGTTAAGTTAATTCATTATTATATTCTACTAATGTGGGCATCTAAATAATGATTCTATTTTTTTCTGTATTGTACTACTGCGGGCAACAGGCGTCTAAATTATGACGGTTATGGGATTTCTATGGAAATGAATTGAGGCACCGCTGGCGTTGAAATAGAGACGTTAGAGGGCATCGTGGGGTTGTAAAGTGACACTTGGGGTGTTGATCAAGCAGCAGTATTTAACGTGTTAGGAGTGAGAATGTGTTGAAAAACCATAGGTTGCCAAAGCACCTCTTTGGGCCCCTAATTGCTCTCTGAAAGTACTCACATTTTCAACTTTGCATTTAAGTTCTTTTGGTTTAGTTCCAGAACATATGGCGAAGGCAGCACCCTCTTTATTGATAGCTCTGAAGGTGATAAAGCCTGTTTCAAACTCCTCTGGAGGAGAAAACAAAAAACAAAACATATATTAATATGATATATATAGATAAACACATATTCACATATTACACATACTACATTACATATTATTATTATAATTATTTTTTATTGATTCTGACATTTTAGAAAACCAGGTAGCATACAGTACATGAGTAAACCTGATAAACAGCTGCAATTCAATAGGTGGCTGATTTGGGATTATTAGTCATATATATAGGGACATATTCAATACACACAAAATGTATAGATGCTGGACCAAGTGAACATCAGCAGACTGAGGAGTACAGCCCACACACTACAGACTCATGTACACTTTATTATTGGACGTTTCTATCTTCTGTGGTTCTTCATCTGACAAAGATCCACAAGGATTGAAATGTTCTAATAATGGAGTTTGCAGTGTACGGGCTGTAGTCTTTTTGGGGCTGTAGTCTCTTTGTTAGGTGTCAACAGAGATCAATGACACATATGTTTTACATATTGTATGACATGTTTTATTTACAAAATTGTACCTCTTGTAGTGGTTCCATAAAACTTTTTTACTGTTTCATCATCCCCAAATTCATAATGGATAATTATGGATGGTCCATTGTCGGTTTGGCATTTCCCCGCACCATGTTTCACAGGGTACCGCTTGAAAATGGGAAAAACGGGATTTAATAACAATCCGAAGAACAGGCATGCAATGTCTGAGCATGACTAATGTTTATAAAATAAAACATAAACAATGACCTTGCCAACTAAGAATAAATCTTTGTCTTATAAAAACATCAATTGTTACAAAACACATTTTGAAAAGGTAGATCCAGTATCATTCTGAGAGGAATGACAGAACACACTCATGTAGTTAAAATGTGACATTCAATTGATCTTACTTCAAAAACGTTGAAGAGGTTCCCGCCCTCCTCTTCAAACTTCCCACAGCCAGTGCGGTATCGTAAGAGAGCTGAGTTCTTCCAATTTTCCAGTGGAGAGTTGTTGGGAACATGCCACACTGCCATGCTTGTTGCCCCAATGCCATAGTAGCCAGGATTCTGTCAAGAAATTATATTGAAAGTCATAGCAAAAGTAAATCAAAAAGTAAAATGTCTTGCTAGAGTCTCGGCTCAGGTAGATCAAAGATCGAGCCCTGCCTGAAAATACTAGCAACAACACTAGTACAATGTCATTTCGACTATGCCTGCACTTCCTGGTATTCTAGCACCCCTAATATCCTCAAAACTAAGCTACAGACCTCTCATATTAGATGAATCCTTAAATTACATCCCAGAACTCCTCTTCTCCCTGCCCCTTTTCTTAGCCAAAAGTGGCTTCGAGTTGAGGAAAGAGTATCTCACATGAAAATATGTATGGTATCTAGTCAACTATTTCGTGAAGGTCAGGGACACCCATAGGTGTTACACCAGAGGGAGCCCTACGGACTTTGTATAACAATTTAACAGCTGTAAGGGCAAGAGCATTATACTCTTATATGCAGCTGTCATGTGGAATGGGCTTCCTACAGTAAAAGTCCATGGTCTCAAAGGATGATTTTAAATCTTCACACAAAAGATAGCTGAATGATAGCCGGACCTATTCATAACTATGCCCTAATTGTAACATCATCTACATATATCACTTTTATATTACTGATGTGTATTGAACCATCTTTGAAAGGACCACAATGGAAATAAGCCTTCAAAATGTTTTGTGTTTATCCTTTTGACTTGTATATGAATATATTGAATATGTCAATAAAGAAGTCAATCAATCAATCAATCAATCAATCAATCAATCAATCAATCAATCAATATATATATATATATATATATATATATATATATATATATATATATATATATATAATTTGTACAGGCCTAAAAACCTTTTTATTTAGGAAGGCATTTTCGTGTTAAATTGTTGTGTAGCTACTGTCAGCAATATCCTTTTATGCTTGACATTTTTTAACCTTAAATGTTAAATTGTATCAACTATAGCACTCTGAGATTCCTTGTGAATGATAAGTGCAATACAAATATAATTATTAATTACAATTATTATAAATATTACAAATATTATTATTATTATTATTATTATTATACGTATATACTGTATACTGTGTATATATACGTATTTATTACATAAATATATGTGGGAGATCCGCTCATGCAACCGACTTCCCACTCAGCACATCATGCTCTCGGGTCCAATATATGTCAATAAAGAAGTCAATCAATCAATCAATCAATCAATCAATCAATATATATATATATATATATATATATATATATATATATATATATATATATATATATATATAATTTGTACAGGCCTAAAAACCTTTTTATTTAGGAAGGCATTTTCGTGTTAAATTGTTGTGTAGCTACTGTCAGCAATATCCTTTTATGCTTGACATTTTTTAACCTTAAATGTTAAATTGTATCAACTATAGCACTCTGAGATTCCTTGTGAATGATAAGTGCAATACAAATATAATTATTAATTACAATTATTATAAATATTACAAATATTATTATTATTATTATTATTATTATACGTATATACTGTATACTGTGTATATATACGTATTTATTACATAAATATATGTGGGAGATCCGCTCATGCAACCGACTTCCCACTCAGCACATCATGCTCTCGGGTCCAATATATGTCAATAAAGAAGTCAATCAATCAATCAATCAATCAATCAATCAATATATATATATATATATATATATATATATATATATATATATATATATATATATATAATTTGTACAGGCCTAAAAACCTTTTTATTTAGGAAGGCATTTTCGTGTTAAATTGTTGTGTAGCTACTGTCAGCAATATCCTTTTATGCTTGACATTTTTTAACCTTAAATGTTAAATTGTATCAACTATAGCACTCTGAGATTCCTTGTGAATGATAAGTGCAATACAAATATAATTATTAATTACAATTATTATAAATATTACAAATATTATTATTATTATTATTATTATTATACGTATATACTGTATACTGTGTATATATACGTATTTATTACATAAATATATGTGGGAGATCCGCTCATGCAACCGACTTCCCACTCAGCACATCATGCTCTCGGGTCCTCAGTGATAGCGTGTCGATTTTGAAGTCGGTCGGTCCCATATACAGTATGGGCATACCCATAAATGGGCATATCGGTCGGATCGGCAGTTCTGGACAACAGGATCTCCATATATGCCTATATGGCTATATGCCTATGGTAAGGGTATACATGTACATTGTGCATTGCACAATGGTAAGGGTATAGGCTACAGGGGGTAATAGTGGGGAAACAAGTGATAGTAGCAGTTTACTGTAAGATTAGTAAAATAAAATGCGAGACACAGAAGCTAAGTAAACCAATATTTCCATGGGCCCTCTTCTTTGAACTGCAGATCATTAAAGATCAGTCAAAGAGCAACCAACCTTGTAATCATCATCCGTGGCGCTCTCTACTGATCCAAATGTGTTTCTGTTGCTCCAGTTGGAATCTCCAGCTGGCAGGTGGAGTCTGTTGCCCTGCTGTGAGGACCAGCGGTCACCCACTGTACATTTACCATTCAGATTGTTCTCATGAACACTGGCTATCAGTGTCCAGCCGCCACCATCAGTCGTCATGTCACAGAAGGCCTGATATTCCTCACCGTCCTCAGTTCTGAGGGTATAAATGCCATCTGAGAGGTTGAAAAGAAAACAAGCCGAAACATTAAATGGAATGAAATGAAAATCACCCCAAAGTAGAAAAAGTGTCCTGAATGAATCACTTCACCTTTATTCACATATTCAGGCAATATGTCCTTCAGTTCCCTACAGCTTCGGAATGCTCCTGTACAGGGAAAATAAATCAATCAGTTGTGGCTGTAGTCTTGGTCTCCATCACACACATTCTCTCTCTTTCTCTCTCCTCTCTCTCTCTCTCTCTCTCTCTCTCTCTCTCTCTCTCTCTCTCTCTCTCTCTCTCTTGCTCTCTTTCTCTCTCTAGTGCAGTAGATGGTGAAGCATTACAAATGAATAATAACATTGTAGTGTAAAGATACAGAGAGGCAGTAGCCTACCTGAGACGTGTTGGACGACCATGCAGGTGATGAACAGGAAACTCCTCAAGAACATGACGACTTTAAATGAAATCGAAAAGTTCTGTCAATAAAAGTTGAATTTAGGCCATCTGAACGATCATGTAAAGTATTAAATCATTTTGCTGAACAAACAAACTGTTGGAGAGGACCATCATCAACCATTTATGATTTAAATAAGACACCATGTAAATTACCTTATTACATCAGACGGGCAAGACTGAGCTTTCTGTCCTTGGTGATCTTCTTATAACAGACACTTGTTTATGAATAAGGAATACGATAGCCAGATAGAATGCTGTCAATACAATTTCTTGCATGTCTACGTTATCTGCCAAACTAACACGTGATCTTTGTGACGGTAATTCCTTAACCAAGGCATGCATGTTTGTTGGTTGGTTTCTAAAGCCAAGGAAACATAAGCATCACAATATATAATTAGTAAACCATACTGCAGCTTATAAACAATGAACATTATATCCACTGTAAACCTTAAATCTAAATAGGAAGAACAATCACATCGCTCAATACACACAGTTTAACAAGTTGTCAAATGACATCTGCTGATATTCTGCTAGCATTAAATAGCTGGAATAATTCCAGTCTGAGTCATAGAGACATGGCCGTGGTCCTGCCTATATGGGTGTATCGGGTTTGTTTATGGTTATGACTGAGTCATTGTGCCGTGGCCGTGGTCTGCCTGCTGGCCCTCCCATTTGCCAAATCTTATATAGGATTAGTACTGCATCTACTGGATATTAGCTCTGTATTTTGGTCCATTTGTAGGCTGTTATGTGTCCCTCTGGCTGTAATGTTATTTGTCTTTTACAGTAACTTTGTGCTTTGAACTTTGTACTTTGTACAGCAATTAAAAAAAATAATCGACAACATTAAGACACTTTGGGTACATCCGGTCGTGGAATTAGAAGTGGTTTAAGAGTGTGTGTGTGTGTGTGTGTGTGTGTGTGTGATTGATTGATTGATTGAATATTTTATTAGGCAAAAAATGTAAAACAGCACAGTTACATTTAAAATACTTTGTCTAACAGGTCCGTTCATAAAAGTCCTTGCGGACTTGTTTCCAATGAGGGCCTTGGTATTTAATTCATAGGCATATATAGTGGCACCACAGTTCAAATATCATTACAAAATAAACAGCCAGTGTGTGCGTGCGTGCGTGCGTGCGTGCGTGCGTGCGTGCGTGCGTGCGTGCGTGCGTGCGTGCGTCACATTTGTGAGTTTTCAGTTATCTTTGTTACCTTGTAGCACACTTTATTTAGCACGTTGTATTCAACCACTTATCCTCTTGGCTGACTAAGGTTCGTGGAATGTACCCCGACCTTGCACCTCCGGATAAGACCATCTGCTATAGCACGTTTGGCACTCAGTACACATTCAAATGACCTCAACTGAAATAAGCTCTCAAGCTTATCCTTTTGACAGATATGGATATGTTTATACATTTTTGTCTATAGAGAACAGTGTTAGCTGAAGCCCTTTTACTTCAGTGATTTGAGCATCTCACTGAAACAATTATCTATTTCTGGTAGAAAGTATAATCAAATACACTACATTAAACTCAAAAGAGATGCTTTTACCAGACTGCAGTCCTTCCATGGCCAGATAGATAAAAATAAAAACCCATTAGTGGCTCCTAGAGTATATGTGCTTGCTCCTTACACCCACACAGATCAAATAGGTTTGAATCAGCCGACATTGCAATCCGTAACCACTTAAACCCTACCGTCTGGGTCATGATCAGATCCCAGCTTCATACAAGTTGATTAACTAATTCAAAAGAATCCTCAAACACCAAGAGAATGCCTTGGTCCAGTGACCTCGGTGCAGAAATGTTGGAAAGAGTGTCTACTATAATGCTCAAACCCTATTAACACCAGATTTCAATTGACTCAATTTAAATGGATCATGCATATATCACTCCCTCCCTATTGTAACGCTTTGATAATAATAACCCCAATTTATTTGCATAGAGGTAGGTAAATTATTCCACTGTCTTTGCTGCCCAAAAATTACGAATTTCTGGGAAAAGGTCATACAAACCATATCTGATATCATTGTTCTAGGATGTTTATTCTAGGTTTATCTCAAATTTTATCTCATTACTTTATGCGCACTTTAGGCAAAAAAATTATAGCAATAGCCTGGAAAAGTACAGAGACACCTACAGTGGAGCATTACATTAAAACATCCAACTGTATAGCTATGGAAAAACTGATACATGTTTCGCCATTTTTCTTTCGCCAACTTTTCTTTCTTTTCTGTGAGTTGTTTATTTGTATTTTGTTGTACAGTACCTGTGCTTGTAAAAAAATAAAGGGGAAAAAAGGAACAAACCTAATAAAGATAATTATGAAGAAGGTGAAGAAGAAGAAAAAAACACTACCGTCCCTATTCTGGGACACATATGTATTCATTGGGATCTAGAGTTGTATATTTTGCCTATGCACTGGAGCAGCTGGAGCAGAGTGCATATTGACATCATCAGGCCCATTATGGCAGCTAGTTTAGTTTAGTTTAGTTTAGTTTAGTTTAGTTTAGTTAATAACAAGTTCTTACGCAAGAAAAGGAAGAAGCCAGGCATTGGATTATTTGGAATCCTTTCCTCAGTGGTAGTTAAATAACATACATTAATAGTTCAATAAGAACAATACAAAATAATACAAGCTTACAAGGGGACCAGCATTGCAATAAAGAAATGAAAACACAAAAACTGCAGAGAAAAAGAAGACATCAGAAGTATCATATAGACTACAGTGAAGAAGAAATAAGAATTTTCTTAAAATGTTTCTTAAATATTAGCAAGGATAGTGATGACTTTGGTGATGCGTCTATAGAGCAGGGGTCTTCAAAGTTTTTCGGGCCAAGGACCCCTTAGCAGAGAGAGATATGAAGCAGGGACCCCCACTACATTGTAGAGACAGATTAAACTTATTCATCAATTTCACAGATAGATTTGTTGACTTATGTGTTGTGTAAATCAATGTTTTTTGTTTATATCAGACATTTAACCACTTAAACCCTTAATACTAAGTAAACTTGACCTTTGGCTCTGTACTTTGTTTGCTCCTTTTTCCCTCTACACAGCCTCACTACACCTCTTTGCTGAAAATAGCCGATCTACAAGCTCACAACACGGCTAATGTTGCTCTCAGAATGGGGATGCTATAGGGTTGTGGTTAAAGAAAGAAAAACTAAAAAGGTTCCCATTACACAAATATTTGGCAGCCCCCATGTTGTAACTCTGAGGACCCCCTAGGTGTCCCGGACCCCCTGTTGAAGACCCCTGGTCTAGAGAGTTCCACAACTGAGGGCATATATTTCATGAAAAATGTATATTTTGAAGTACTACAAAAGGGTAAATGAAAGTAATTTCTTTGCCTTGTTGGGTGGGAGTGAATGTCAGAAACAAATTTTTTTTTTTTTTTTCAACATAAATAAACAGGATTATTACTTTTTAGCTTAATAGACAATAATGAATATTTAAAGGTAGAGTAAGTGATTTTTTAATATATATATTTTTGTTTTGTTAAAAAGGTTAAAGTACTATATTCTGATAGTAATCATTGCTACAGAGCGTTTGTTCGGTCACAGGAGTCTCTCCAGTTCTTTAGTAAACAGAATATAGTACATTTTCAGGTACTGTAGGTGACACATTTTAAGCCAATCAGGAGAGAGCATTGAAAATGCATTTTCTGTTTAATAAACAGCTGGAGAGACATGGGAGACTCCTTATATGGACACGACACTCTATAGTAACGAGCACTATCAGAACATAGACCCATTTTGCAATTATTTGAATAATTGCAAATCACTTACCCTACCTTTAATAAAGAAATGTGCAGATGGCTCATGTCTATTCTCAAAAACGTGTTTTGATTGATCAGTAATTTGTTTAAATATGATATGTTGGATATGTAGCAGCCCAGACAATCTTACAGTAATTAATATGGACAAAAAATTTACTATAATAAAGAGTTAAATGAGACGAAGGATGAACCAGTGGATAGATTCAATATACTCAATATAGGCCTACCAAGCATTTTCATAGACCTCTTAATCAATATATTGTTTCCAGTTTAAATTATCATCTATAATGACAATTCTAGATTCATCTTTTGGGTATTTTTTGTTTATGTTACTAAATATCATGAAGTTGCATTTTTGTATTGAGAGTAAGCTTATTTGATTGAAACCATTTGAAAACAACAGACAATTCTTCATTAACACATTCTATTAGGGTATTGAAATCACTGTGCAAGGCAATTAGGTTAGTATCGTCTGCAAATAAAATAGGAAGAAGCTTTGTACATTTCATAGCTAAATCATTAATATAAATCAAAAACAACAATGGACCAAGGATGGAGCCCCGGGGAACCCTGACTAAGATTTTTAACTTCTCAGATATTCAACCATTGATGGACATATTGTTTTCTGTCCTCTAGATAGTTAAAAACCACTTGAGAGCAACATCATGCACACCATGAGTTTGAGTTCGATTGAGTTTGGAAATAAGAATTGTAATTTACGTTACAATGCATGCATGATATCTTAATATTGTATTTCGTTATACTATTGTGTGCACCATGGCACAGAGACAATTCATGCACAGCTTAGTATGGAGGCTATTGCTGCAGTCTAGTATCCTTAAATTATCAGTTTATTGTGCCAATCCGACCATAACAGTGTATTTTAAGTAGGCTATCCAACAGTAGGCTGGATGTAGCTGTGATTTAAAATCTATTACTTTGTCTCTGAGATTTGCAGTCTTTTGCTCCCATGTATGCCGAGTGTGTATTATGGAAGTGACAATAAAACATATTCTGATTCTGATACCATAATGTTTTACTGAGATCAGAGTCAGACAACATATACGTTTAATTTCAGTGGATTCTCACCAGCAGAGACCATAAAATCAGACAATGAGATACAGTACATTGTGCTGTCAACAGCCTGCACCTTTCTACAAAGTTCCATTGTGTGGACAAATTAATATTAGTATTATCCGAGAGCTACAGCTCACTGCCTGCATTGTTGCCACATATTTTTAGTGCAAGGGTAGTTGATGTCAGATGGTTATGATGAGCACTCTGGGGGGGGCAGTTAGGGGTTAAATGTCTCGCTCAGAGACACTTTGACACATAGACTGGGGCCGGGAGGCGAACCAGTGACCTTCTGAGGTCTCTACCCACAAAGGTACAACCACCCCTAAACTTACTGAATTTAAAGGACAAGTAGTGTTGTGCCTGATTTATACTTGGTTGCTCATCGTGTGGTATTAGATCTGGTCGTTGCGCAAGTCAGTATAAATCAGATTTTGCTCGCAGTCGTGGTTGTTACTCAAGTACTGTACTGTAAATTTTAGATACTTTTACGTTACTTGAATATGTAAAATGTTCAGTACTTTATGCAGTAGCCTACTTCTACTCCATTACATCTCAGAGACAAATATTGTACTTTTTACACATTTACACTTTTACTTAAAACTTACAACTTACAACTTACAAGTTACTTTGTAGACTTAGAGTATTATTAGAAAACATACATTAACCAATTAAGCCCTATTTTATACTTTGTCATTTGAAAATGGCAGATCTATTGCTCACAACAGGGTTTTTATTTATTTGTTTATGCATCGGAGCATCCCATTTCATACAACAAAACTTAAGTTTACAATGTATGGAAATACATTATACATACCTGCATGTGCACAGACACGTGCACATATACATCTACATATACACAGATTACACACAAATCCAGACAAACTTTTACATGTGCAGGGCTACCCTCGCTTTACTATGACCCCTCCACCCCAACAATCTCACCTTTATAACTTTATAACTACAGCAGAAATGACACTCTGCTCATTAAAAAAGAAGCCCATGATGACTACATAAATATTATGTTAAAATAATTAAAGAAATTATTTATAAGTGCATTTTGCTCTTGCAATTGACAATTCTACCCCTAAAACATTCAGAAAAAGATAGTTTCCAATTTTTAACAGAAAGTGAGTGATAAAAAATGTAAACTATCTGCGAAAAAGTTTTACACATTTTGAAAACGACAAAGAAAATAGTAAAATGTGACATTTTGCATAATGAGTATACTATTACTTTTGGTACTTTAAAGGGATAGTTCACCCAAATAATTACTTATTTTCTATCAATTACACACCCCATGAAGCCTTGAATTCATGGAGATTTTTTTGTTTTTGTCGCATTCCTATGCCAATAATTTGATGACCGGTGGAAAGATCCTAATGTCTCCAGTAGGAGACTCAAAGTTCACACTTTGAGTCTCCTACTGGAGCCGCCACCGGTCATCAAATCATTGGCTTAGGAATGCGACAAAAACAAAAAAATCTCCATTAATTCAAGTCTCCATGGGGTGACTAATCAATAGAAAGAAAGTCATTTTGTGGGTGAACTATCCCTTTAAGTATTTTTTGGTGCTGCAATTATTATCCAAAACTGCAATTTTTTTTTTAAATACAGGAGTTGTACTTGTAACAGAGTATTTCTACAGTCTGGCATTGCTACTTTTACTTGAATAAAACATCAGAGTACTTCTGCCATCACTGTTTGCTTGCCAGAGGTCAGTGGTTTGAGGAAGGTGAAGGACGTCAGCGATAGAATAGTGCCACTGCAGCCTCAGTAATTTCCAGAGATGCTGTAACGACTGAGCCTTCGAGAACCTCGTCAAAGGCACTGAAGTCACCACACTGTTTGGTTGCCTGAGGGATGTATCCTCCTCCGCCAATGCAATACTATGAAAATGCAAAAACATGCAAATTCACACACAGACACACACATACACACATGCACGCACACACACACACACACACACACACACACACACACACACACACACACACACACACACACACACACACACACACACACACACACACACACACACACACACACACACACACACACACACACATTATATTAATATTTTTTAATCATTATTTGCTGTGCTCGGGGGCTGTTTAAGAAGGTTTTTACCTTTGTAAAGTTTGTAAACATTGCAGAAATACAGACCTACAGTATTTAGATTTAGGTAGGAAAGTTCCAAAAGGCACATCGCTTTTCCATCTTTAGGGCGCGCTCCCACCGCCCCAGAGGTAAAATAAAAGTGCGGTGGGAGCGCACCCTTAGGGCACGGTCCCACCGCACCTTTATTTTACCTCTGGGGCGGAATCTGCCAATGCTTTGTCAATGCAAATGCGTGGATTCATGGAAAAAATGCGCAAGACCATGAATCCAAGCATTTGCATTGACAAAGCATTGGCAGATTCCGCCCCATAGGTAAAATAAAGGTGCGGTGGGACCGCGCCCTTTGGAATGTATTGAATATTAACCTAAATATAAACCTTATTATGTTCAAAAGGAACCCAATGAAGAGGAATAAATGGAATAAAACACATTCTAACTCCCAACTCGTCAAATACTGCCGCTTTATCAACACCGCAGGAATCACTTTCCAACGCCGGTGGCATTGGAAGTGGAAGAAATGGAGAAGATGCACGTACGAGGAAATAAAGCATTACGTTAAAAAAAAGGAAACACAGCTTTACGTGGCAGGCAACAATAGCAGATAGACTGAATGTATAGTGTAGCAGCCCAAAACTATATATAATGTAGTCAAAACCATTGCTCTTACCAGAAACGTCTTAATGAAAACATAATTTGTTAGGCAATACATTATTATATTGTACTAGCTTGGGCTTCTAATGTGATTCTGTTTATTTTTTCCCTATATTGTACAAACGTGGGCATCTAAATATGACGGTTATGGGATTTCTATGGAAGTGGAATGGGGCACGGCTGGTGAAAAATAGATATAGAGATGTTAGAGGGCATCGGTGGAGTTGTAAAGTGACTCTTGGGGATCAAGCAGCAGTGTTTAACGAGTTGGGAGTGAGAATGTGTTGAAAAACCATAGGTTGCCTAAGCACCTCTTTGGGCAAATAAAGATCTTGATTAGACAGAGTACTCACATTTTCAATTTTGCATTTAAGCGCTTTGGGTTTAGTTCCAGAACATATGGCGAAGGCAGCACGCTCTCTATTGATAGCTCTGAAGGTGACGAAGCTTGTTTCAAAATCCTCTGGAGGAGAAAACAACAAAACATAACATGCATAAGACATATACATTCATATTATTATTATAGTATATATATATATACACATATTGAATTTAATACAATTAAATATTGTTTTTATTTTTATTTTTTATTTTATTCTGACATTTGAGATATAACCAGGTAGCATACATGAATAAACCTGATAAACAGCTGCAATTCGATTTAGCAATCTGATTTAGGATTATTAGTCATTATACATATCAAATACACACATCAAAAGGTATAGGTGCTAGACCAAGTGAACATCAGCAGAGTGAAGAGTACAGCCCTCACACACACACACACTACAAACTCATACACACTTTATTATTGGACGTTTCTATCTTCTGTGGATCCTCGTCTGACAAAGATCCACAAGGATTGAAATGTTGTCCAGTAATGAAGGCGATATGGAGTTTGCAGTGTACAGGCTGTACTCTGTTCTCTGCCATTTCTTAGTTGCATGTCAGCAGTCAATATCACACGATACCACAGTGTCATACATGTATATGTGTATGACATACATGTGGTATACTATATGGTATGTATGTACGTGTGGTATGTTTCATAGACAACATTGTACCTCTTATGCCGGCTCCATAAAATTGTTTGACTGTTTCACCATCTCCATGGTCATAATAGACAGGGATGGATGGTCCATTGTCGGTTCCGCATTTCCCTGCACCATGTCTCACAGGGAATTTCTTGAGAATGGGGAAAAAGGGGGATAGAATAAGAATCCGAAGAACAGGCATGCACTGTTTTCGCATAACTGATGTTTAATGTATTCTAATTAAAAACAAAACATAACCAATGGCCTTGCCAGCTAATAATAAAATGTATCTTAATGAAACCATCAATAGTTACAAAACTAATTTTGAAAAGGTAGATATCATTCTGAGAGGAATGTTAAAATGTCTTGCACTTCAGCTACAGTACATCTTGTCTTCAGCTACAGTACATCTTGTCTTCAGCTACAGTACACACTGATGTAGTTACAATGTGAGTGACACTCATGTGATCTTACTTCAAAAAGTCCGAAGAGGTTCCCGCCTTGTTCTGAAAGGAAGCCACCGAAGGTGCGGTATCGTAGGAGAGCTGAGGTCTTCCACTCGTCCAGTGGAGTGCTGTTGGGAATATGCCACACCGCCATGTTTTCTGCCACAATGTCATAGTAACCAGGACTCTGTCAAGAAATTATAAAGTGATCTTGAATGCAAACGTTCTGTCACCCTTGGTTTTCAGTCTGGATTTTGGAATGACCATTAGATTTCTCCCAGAAATCTCAGGCTATGCAAGCTTTTGTAGGGGGTGAATAGATCATGTATTTGGGGAGAACATTTCTGGCTTTTTATTTTTGCCAACACCTCTGATAGCTACATTGTCATTACAGCATTTATGTTTTTACTGCTTGCAGTGCTTGGTTTACTAATTCATTTCTGGTTCCAAAGCACCTCCTATGATTGCCTGCGTCATTTTGATGAGAGTGTAGGGGGGAAGACACTCATAGATAAAATAGTATAAATGTAACGTTTTTGTGGTCCAGAAACATTGACATATAACATTTCTGGAGAAATGTACAGTGACAACGTTTCCTCTGGCGATAAAGTTGTTTATTCACAAGGTTTGCTTGCACATAATGAGGGATTAGTCTCAGTGAAACTGACGCTTTATAGTGAATAATGATGATATTAAAGACTAAAGATAGGAAATCATATACAATATAGAGGTTATTGATGTATCAAAAAAGTCTATGTTGTATATAGTTTATATTTACAGTATTTATGGGTGACTAAATAAATATGAATTATTGCACTGTGTATTAATTACAAAGAAGGTAATGGCAATGGAATACATTGTGAATTGCACTCATGTACACAGGGGTGACAATAGCAGTTTATTTGAAGTGAAGGCACATACATTAGTTTATCTGTGTATCGGGAGTATACTGTAAAATTAGTCATATTAAATGGGTGACACAGAAGCCAATAAGCAATATTTTCCTCTCCTTTGAACTGCACATTAGGCATTACTACTAAGATTGTTGAAGATCAGTCAAAGAACAACCTACCTTGAAATCATCATCCGTGGCACTCTCCACTGTCCCAAATGTGTTTCTGTTGTTCCAGTTGAAATCTCCAGCTGGCAGGTTGAGTCTGTTGCCCTGCTGTGAGGACCAGCGGTCACCCACTGTACATTTACCATTCATGTTGTTCTCATGAACACTGGCTATCATTGTCCAGCCGCCACCATCAGTCGTCATGTCACAGAAGGTCTGATATTCCTCACCTTCCTCAGTCCTGAGGGTATACAAGCCATCTAAGGGGTTGAAAAGAAAACAAGCAGAAACATGAAATTAGTTCAAATGAAATGAAAATCAACCCAAAGGAAAAAAAAGTGTCCTGAATGAATCACTTCACCTCTATTTACGTATTCAGGCAATATGTCCTTCAGTTCCTTACAGCTTCGGAATGCTCCTGTACAGAGAAAATCAGTAGTTAATCAATCAGCTGTGACTGTTGTCTTGGTCTCCATGACACACATTGCCTTCCTCTCTCTCTCTCTCTCTCTCTCTCTAGTAGATGGTGAAGTATTACAAATGAATAATAACATTGTAGTGTAAAGATACAGAGAGGCAGTACCTGAGACGTGTTGGACGACCATGCAGGTGATGAACAGGAAACTCCTCAAGAACATGGCGACTTAGGAGAGGGAATGGATGACAATACCCCTTTGTTTCCAACCGAAAAGAAAATAATGAAAAGGTTCTGTCAATAAAAGTTGAATTTAGCACATCTGAACAATCATATAAAGTAGCCTTAAATCACTTTGCTAAACAAACAAGCAGTTGTGTTTCAGCAAAGTGATTCAAATAAGACAGCAAGTAAATCAATGACCTTACCTTATTACGTTAAACAGTGAGGACTGAGCTTCCTGTCCTTGGTGATCTTCTTATAACAGACATTTGTTTATGAATAAGGAATAAGATAACAAGATGGAATGCTGTCAACACAGTTTCATGCATGTCTATGTATCTGCCAAACTAACACACGTGATATTTGCTTGTTGATTCTCGCCAATAGTAAGAGACATTCTCAGCCAAGTCCCTCCACACCCTGTCGGGAAATCCCAGCTGGACTACCATTTGTGGGTCGTACAGTACCTCATTTATTTACTTTTTAATTTATTTATTCTGTGTGAGTTCCCCCATTTTCTCCCAATGTAGTCATTGTCACTGCCAACACCCATGGTGCATGGTGTGAGATCTATAAAATGTAAATCAAGAAAATATAAAAAACGGTATGCTACTTGTCTAAATTTGGTTTAATACTGACGTACTGTAAATTTGAAACATCTATACTGTATCTACATACCACAGAGACCTAAAGAGGTGAGGAGCTTTTCTGCTCCTCACCCATACAGATCAAATGTTTGAACCAACCAATATTGATATCCTTAAGCACTTAAACCCTAGCATCCCTGTTCTGGGTCAAGCATTCAGAGATCTAAGAGTTCACATTGTGATGCAATGTGTCGCATTTTGAGCTTGTAGATCAGGTATTTTCAGCGAAGACATTTAGTGTAGAGCAAAATTCTAGCAGACCTAGACCTTGGGCAACCTGAGTTTAGGGTGGTTTAAGTGGTTTTTAAGTGACAAATGCACAAATCTTCATCCTGTGGCTTTACCAAGTACTTTTCTTTTATGTTTATTTATTGGCATTTGGAGTTGCATTGTGCCCACCATGGCAGCAGTTTTGTGTGGTATAAAGTATTCATTGGGATCTAGAGTTGCATACTTTGCTATACTATAAACTGGGGCAGCTATGGATGTAGAGTGCATATTGACATCATCAGATCCATCATAGCAGCTATTGTTTGTGTTTACTTGTATTGTTTTGTTGTAAAGCTAATGATTTAAACGAGGTCACTAGAGTGTGTGAATTTACATTACAGTGCATGCATGATATCTCATTAAGGTATTTAGTTATGTTATTGTGAGTGCCATGGCACAGAGTCAGGTACAATATACTGTATATTCGTGCACAGCTTATCGGGTAGTTATTACTGTATGTCCAGTAGGCCTCTAGTATCCTAAAATTATCTGTTTATTGTGCAAATCCGACCATAACAGTGAATTTGGTTCAAATAGGCTATAGGCTGGATGTAGCTGTGATAGCACATCTATTGAAAATCAATGTCTTTATCTCTGACATTTGAGGTCTTTACCTCAATGTTTTACTGAGATCAGAGTCAGACAATGTGTACGTTGATTTTCAGTGATTCTCACCAGCGACTTTCTACAACGTTGCATTTTGTTGACAAAATAATGAATAATCCGAGATTCAATGGCCCTTCTCATAACTAAACTGTATATTGGCTTGAACTTGACCAATGTCAACAGTCAGCACTATACATGTTGAATGTGCCACCGATAATTCCATGAAGCCCGACTCCCAACGTAAATTATGCACACATCAAGCTGCCAAAACATGGGTCCTCCACTTTTATTGGCTGATGGATTTGCCACTTCAGAGCTTAATGCCCTTAAGGCCCTGACACACCAAGCTCTGACTTTTGTAGTAAGACATTTAAACAAAGCCGTAACAATATCTTCCTTACCCCTTTCTCTATGTTGATACTGACATGTTTGGGGAAATCTAAATTCAATATCTGGGCTACATTGGCGAGAACAGCAGGTAACAAACATGCACGCGCCCACTGCTTTGAAAACAAATCATATCATAATCCCAATATGAAGGGCTGCCCTAAGGACTTTGTATTGGTAGGCTACTGCACGGCAACATTTTGTTTTGTCTTAGCCCATATATTGAATTTAGATGTCCCTAGCCTAGATGTATCATAAAGCAGAGTTCTCTGATCGTCTGGCTATGAGAGACTTGCCCCACTGCCACTTGAACAGCAAAGTCCCATTTCAGTCTTCACTTGAACCTCTTAAACCGTACTTCATTGGCCGGGGTGTCCCAGGTTGGTACTTGGCCGTCTCCTTTTTTCATTCTGCACATATCTCTTTGCCGTCATTAGCGGATCTACAAGATCACAACACGTTGTGTAAAAGTGCGCCTGGGGTTGTAGGTCTGCTATTCTTGTCAGACGCTCTTATCCAGAGCAACATATAAAGCTGGGCTCACGCCACTGGAGTTTTAACATCTTAAACAATTTGAAAAGCTAGCTGCGTCACACTACAGGATAATCTTCTCCTCTCTATACCCTATACAGTATATTGTACTTAGTTGACTGGGCTCAATAGCTCAGTTTTTCTCTCAACATCAAATTTCTTCGTCAAAAACAGAAATGTATAATCCTATCCTCTGCTTCACAATAAAAATATTTGAAACAAAAACAGCCAATCTATTAGCTTACAGGGTGTGAATGTGCGACGCGTTGTGAACTTGTATCTGCTATTTTGCCATATGTTCGCCCCAGATTAGGGACACTATGGTTAAACATGCACTACAAGATTTTAAAATAATGGCGCATCACACTGCAGGATTTCATTAAGATTATCGCGAAACACCTCACATGATCTCATCTCACATGATCACATGGGGAAGTAGATTTTAAACAACGGAGCTGGTTAAACTTGTGGTTGCAACATACGTATGGCTTGTGATATATTTGGGAAGAAACTTTATATAGATAGTTGTGTTCTTGCCACATATCAACAAGCCTCAGCCTGTTTTGATATGTCAAAAGTCGTCTCATTGACTTCACATCTGTCTCCTTGTAGTTGTTTCTCTGTGTCGCTCGCCGCTCCTGTCCTCCTACTCGGACAGTAGTGAAGTAATATCCAGATAAATATCAAACATATTTGAAAATGATAGGGTAGCTTCAGTCATCTGTGAGCAAATCGGGAGGCTTAAGAATGGATCTTTGAATCCCTCACAAGAGATTTCTTGCCGGATACTCACTCCCAATCAGGCTCAAATCGGGAACGCCTCTCCTGATAGTCGGGAGGGGGCGTTCACGACCAGAAATCTCCTCGATTATCCTGTTGTGTGATCTTGGCTTTAGTGCTATGAACTTTAGTCAACCAACAGCAGGATGTTGGTGGTTGAGGAATTTGATAGCTAAGAAAAGTATGTGCTACAAGGTAACGAAGATAACAAGTAGACTTGATCAAATACAGTACATAAAGTACTGTATTTGTAACTACATACGCTATCTATACTATCTCAATAGCCTGCATAAGCAGGAAGTGCAGACACAGAAATACTGATAGTTTGGCAGATAAGTGGAAAAGCGATAACAGTTGTGAAAGCATATATTCCATCTTAGTTGAATCAAAATACTAGGGTTTTATTGCAAACATTGTGCTATGGAATAAAGGCTGACAGTTAGTGCTAACCGTGAATCTGTGGAATAATTTCTGTATTCACTGTCAGGAATGGCCTTACTGTCGTTCCAGTCATGTGTACTATGCTGATATAAGACTGTCATATATCCTGTGCATGACGTATGTTCCACTTATGATTATTTTCTGATTATCTGAATAGGCTGTTGAAGATTGAAGACGCCATGTCATGCTGACCTGGTACGGTATGACATTTCTTGTTATGAGTACAGCTTCACTCAATCTATATTTGGACATGATATCCAAGTCTCTGCCTTTTGCAGATAAAAGTGTGTTTTATATATTTCTCCCGTGAGCTCATGTGATAAACTTAATATTATAATACTGATTGACATCCTGATTGACCCATAACTCATCAATAATTACTAAAAGGAGTTAATTTCGTTCTTCGCTGTTAGGTAAGGCCTCGCTGTCTTTCCAAGCACATGTTCTGTGAATATTGAAGACTGAAGACGCCACTTGACCTGGTACAGTATGACATCTGTTGTTATGAGTACAGCTTAACTTCCCCTATCTATGTGTATACATAATATGGCCTTCAGCAGAGAACTGCTCGACCATTAACTGTTTGTTTAATGTACTTCTCCCATGATCTCATGCAATAAACTTCTATTTTAGAAATAGGTGTCTTCGACTCCATTTGCCTCGCTGACCCGAGAGTTCCTTGACAACTCCCTGTCATTGTCAAAGATCTATAAATCTTGTTCACTGTAATTATGCTTTCAGTTCTACATTTTAATGACCAGGCTCTGTATTTATCAATTACTCAATCACACATTGAGATGACAATTATTTGTTTTAAATCTATAATTTCCCCAACAATCAGCGATATATATTCTAATGCAAAAACACCAGCCGGTGGTTTACCTGGAATTGTCTGGGTCATTAAGATCACAGGCCCAATAGTCGTGGACACATACAGTATGTGAATGGTAAGGGAAAGTGGAAAGTTACCAGACAGGATACAAGACTTCATCCTTCCCACTATCACATTGCCTATGGTCTATTTTCCCTCAAATACAGAGGCTCTAAACTCACACAATAATTCTGATTGACCAGATTTGATTGAATACTTTATTAGTCAGAAATGTAAACAGCACGAGGAACAGTCAGACATTTAGGCTAAAATGATGGTCCTATGTATTCAATTCATCAACATAGCATAAAAATAACACAATAATGCATATCATCAACCAATATAAAACACTATATGTACAAAGTTGAAAAGGGGGGAAAAGGGAAGAATGTCGGCAGTGAATTTCCAGCTTTTGGAAAATGCATTTTTAGGTTGGGATACAAAATGCATCCAATCATGAGAGAGAACTCATACAGAATACAGATTAAACATGTGAAATTGGAAGTGACAACGCACAGAAATTAGAAGACAAAATTGGAACTGGAACACTAAAATTTAAGCAGATAAATGGGTACTCTCTCCTGATTGGCTATAGCACCCTATAGCAGTGATTACTATTAGTAGAGCGGATAGTAGGAACAATCGTTCACTTTGTGATACAAGCGTGAAAATTGGCATGAACATTCCTTTAGGTCAACTCTTTGACTTTTTTAATCGAGCCACTCAAAAATCCAAGATGGCGGCCATTTTTCAAGATGGCCGATACCTTAGTGGGCAGTTAAGTGATATGATGGTTTATTTGGTGATACAAGCATGAAAATTGGCATGAGCAGTCTCTGTGGGTCACTTGACAATACGCCACCCACAGCTACTTGAAATTTCAAGATGGCGGCCATTTTTCAAGATGGCCAACACTTTAGTGGAGCATTTAAGTTATATAATGGTTCATTTGGTGATACAAGCATGAAAATTGGCATGAGCAGTCTCTGTGGGTCACTTGACAATAAGCCACCCACAGCTACTTGAAATGTCAAGATGGCGGCCATTTTTCAAGATGGCCACCACCTTAGTGGACTAGTTAAGCTTAAGAAATCATTTAGTTGGTGATACAAGCATGAAAATTGCCATGAGCCGTCTCAAAAGGTCATTTGACAAGAAACCGCCCACAGCCACTTGAAATTTCAAGATGTCAATCTTTAAATGATACCTTTTCTCATAGAAATGTATTGGGTTCCTCAAAAAGCTCTGTCAAGAGAGGTTGTTTGACTGTGTTTTGTCTGACTCCTCGCCCACGACCTGTCCAGTTTGGTAAGACCTGTCAGGAGTTGCCTCCCACCGGCATAGCTCTCAGGGTTCACTGAGGTAGGCCTAAACAAGCTCCCTTACCACGACAAGGTAACAGTCACAAGGGAGGATATATATATATATATATATATATATATATATATATATATATATATATATATATATATATATATATATATATATATATATATATATATATATATATATATATATATATATATATATATATATATATTGTTTTTTTTAAACTACTAACTAAAATACTAAGGGGTGGGGAAACAAAAAATAAGATGAATAAATTAGCACAGTTGTGGTGCTGATAAGCACAGTTGTGGTGCTGAACGGACAGTGCTCCAAAATTATGAGTAATGGCTAATACTGAATGGCAATAGCCACGGAACCATGACAAACGATACTAAGGAACTAAACTGAAAATGTGCTTCACTGTTAGATATGGCAGTGGAAGGCAGTGGAAGCAATGTTACAAAGTAACAACTGAAAATTACACAGTAATAGACTAGATAAAAAGTAAAACATGATGCGTCGATGTGACGAGGGGAAGCCGAGCCATAGGCCTCCACTTGAAAACACAGAGGACAACAGGGAATAACTCTGGCAAAATAAACATGCAAATAGGTTCTAGCAGGGGCAACTACATAGGCATGTGAAACTGAGTCCATATCTGAAGCAGTTACACCTTCCAGTACATGCCTTGGAGCACCCACATTTGGTCAACTCCCAACAACTCTCCGCAATAGGTGGAAGTGGAGTCCAGAAGACTTTCCACTTCTCGTCCTGTTCCACCCATCCCCAGTCAGATGGGCTCTGCATTTGTGGATGTCGCTTCAATGCCTGTCCCCACACGTATCCAGCCTCATAAGAAGCATGTTTGGCATGCTCTTTGAGTGCTGCTTGAGTTGGTGGGATCAAGTCATATTGTCTTTGCTTTCTGGCAAAGAGATCAAGCCTGGCCTCGTTCACAGTTGTGACATCGCTGGACCGGTCATACATTAGATCTTCTTGGCCTCTTGACATGGATATCTTTGGTATCTTCAGTGTCTTCAGCAGATGTAGATGCTCTCTTTTGGGCCCTTTCCAGCTCTGTGTTGTTGAACCTAAGTTTACAGCTTGAATTATATTTTGCTCTGTTTCTTGTCGATGTGCTTTCTATGCCATCACCTTCATCTAGTCGGGTTGGACTAAGTAAGATAGGCAGAGCATTGATCTTATGAAATAATGGAACATTTCTTGCAATGGTATCATAACCAGTACGATCGTGCTCTCTGTTGAATAAACTCGGCTGAATGAGTTTTTCCTTGGTGACCTGCTGACAAATTAAACATCTGTCCCAGTTAGTTTTCACAACTGTTATGATGGCTTCTGCCATGTCTGCAGCATAGGCAGAGGCCGAGGGTTTATCCTTTTACCACCTTTTACCAAGCACTTTGATGTATGGGATACAACTAAGTTCGTGCCTTAACCCTACACTTAGTTCGATCGTTCATCCAATGCCATTTAAATCCTGAGCGATCTGTACACCATCCGGTTAACTAAAACCCCATTAACCTTGGCTCGGCTCTCCCGTGCTGGCACAACCTGTCAATTCAGGTGCGGCTATCTAACTGTTTTGGGGTAAATTAGACAGCATTTGGGATACCAACTTTCAATTAGCTGACATTGAACCCCACTCTGAGTTTAACAGCAGTGATATATCACCAGTGTGCCCTGGTAGTGCAGATATTCACTCTTATCTAATCTATCTATGATCAACAAATCAACACAACTATATTGTGATGTGTTAAAAGTTGTTCTTTAGCATAATAATAATAATCGTATAATCGTCCTTAAAGAAAAAAAAACATAAATTTCTATGAGAAAATGTATCTTTTGAGGATCCAGGGGGCGGCCATCTTGAAAATAGAAATGTAAAGTGGCTGGGAGTGTTTTCTTGTCAAGCAACCCTTAGAGACTGCTCATGCCAAATTTAATGCTTGTATCACCAAATAAACCATTATATAACTTAATTGCTCCACTAAAGTGTTGGCCATCTTGAAAAATGGCCGCCATCTTGAAATTTCAAGTAGCTGTGGGTGGCCTATTGTCAAGTGACCCACAGAGACTGCTCATGCCAATGTTCATGCTTGTATCACCAAATAAACCATTATATAACTTAATTGCTCCACTAAAGTGTTGGCCATCTTGAAAAATGGCCGCCATCTTGAAATTTCAAGTAGCTGTGGGTGGCCTATTGTCAAGTGACCCACAGAGACTGCTCATGCCAATTTTCATGCTTGTATCACCAAATAAACCATCATATCACTTAACTGCCCACTAAGATGTCGGCCATCTTGAAAAATGGCCGCCATCTTTGATTTTCAAGTGGCTCGATTAAAAAAATCGATAAATGACCTCTAAAGATGATCTGTACCAAGTTTCACGCTTGTATCACCAAGTGAACGATTCTCCCTAAATATTGCTTTTATCCGCTCTACTATATCAGAATATAGTGCTTTAATCTTTTCTTTTTTTTTTTTAAGATATCTTTGAGCCTTTTATGCCTTTATTGATAGTATTTAGTGGAGACAGACAGGAAACAGGGAGAGAGAGATGGGGAGTGACACGCAGAACTTAAAGGTCATCAGCATTAGAGCCTATACTGTATGTGGTATGCGCCTGGACCGCTAGGCTAGCGGGCGCCCCATGCGTTAATCTTTTAACTTAAAACTTTTTGTTTTAACTAAAACATATCACTTAGCCAAACTGAAACCAATTTTACAACACACAGACTTAGTAATAGTAACAGTAATCCATGCTTTTATCACCTGTTGGTGATGTTGTTGGTGCTAGACGTATAACTGGAACAAAGAAACAAGAACATATTACCCCTGCTTTGGCACAACTGCATTGGTTATCAGTATAATTTAGAATTGAGTTTAAAATGTTGCTTTTTTGTTTTTAAAGCTGTTAATAGTCTAGCCCCTCATACATTTCCGATCTTTTAACCTCACCTCCTGCCACAAGGTTACCTAGATCATCCACTCAGAAACTCCTTTCAATTCCCCAAACACACCTCAAAACCAAAGGTGACCGGGCCTCCTCCGTAGCCGCACCTAAACTTGAACCTTGACTGGAATAATCTCCCAATCCACATTTAGGCAAGCCCCACCATTGAGCATTTTAAATCCAATCTAAAGACCCACCTTTGGGCCACCCGGGTCCGGCCGGACAGCGGCAGGGGAAGTCTGGAATGGCAGGCGAGGAACCGGGGCAGAGAAGAGGAGCTCGAGGCAGGACGGCCGCCGGGAACCAGCCGGAAGGCGGCCGGAGAGGCCCGGACGGCAGGCGAGGAGCCGGGGGGGGGGGGGGGGGGGTGCAGAAGAGGCAGAAGAGAAAAGACCCCGGACAGCGACGACCGGAAAACGGGACACGAGCGGCCCTGCCGGGACCGCGGACCAAGCAGAAGGACCGGACGCCGCACCTGGATACTGGCGGCGCCAGGTTTTGCAGAGAGAAAAAAGAAAAAAGAAACTATAAGTAATTTGCAGAATAAGCCATAGAAGCATAGAACACTCAACTTGAGAGAAAAAAAGGCAGGCAGGCAGGCAGGCAGGCAGGCAGACAGGCAGGCAGGCAGGCAGGCAGGCAGGCAGGCAGGCAGGCAGGCAGGCAGGCAGGCAGGCAGGCAGGCAGACAGACAGACAGACAGACAGACAGACAGACAGACAGACAGACAGACAGACAGACAGACAGACAGACAGACAGACAGACAGACAGACAGAGAGTGACAGAGAGTGACAGACAGACAGACAGAGACACAGAGTGAGAGACAGACAGACAGACAGAGACACAGAGTGAGAGACAGACAGACAGACAGAGACACAGAGTGAGAGACAGACAGACAGACAGACAGAGACACAGAGTGAGAGACAGACACAGAGACAGAGACACAGAGTGAGAGACAGACACAGAGACAGAGACACAGAGTGAGAGACAGACAGAGACACAGAGTGAGAGACAGACAGAGACACAGAGTGAGAGACTGACAGAGACACAGAGTGAGAGACTGACAGAGACACAGAGTGAGAGACAGACAGAGACACAGAGTGAGAGACAGCCAGAGACACAGAGTGAGAGACAGACAGAGACACAGAGACACAGAGTGAGAGACAGACAGAGACACAGAGTGAGAGACAGACAGAGACACAGAGACACAGAGTGAGAGACAGACAGAGACACAGAGTGAGAGACAGAGTGAGACACAGAGTGAGAGACAGACAGGCAGACAGAGACACAGAGTGAGAGACAGACAGAGACACAGAGACAGAGAGACAGAGAGACACAGAGACACAGAGACACAGAGAGACAGAGAGACAGAGAGACAGAGAGACAGAGAGACACAGAGACACAGAGACAGAGAGACACAGAGACACAGAGACAGAGAGACACAGAGACAGAGTGAGAGACAGACAGACAGACAGACAGACAGAGACACAGAGTGAGAGACAGACAGACAGACAGAGACACAGAGTGAGAGACAGACAGAGACAGAGAGACAGACAGACAGAGACACACAGTGAGAGACAGACAGACAGACAGAGTGAGAGACAGACAGACAGACAGAGTGAGAGACAGACAGACAGACAGACAGACAGACAGACAGACAGACAGACAGACAGACAGACAGACAGACAGACAGACAGACAGACAGACAGACAGACAGACAGACAGACAGACAGACAGACAGACAGACAGATAGACAGATAGACAGAGTGAGAGACAGAGTGAGAGACAGACAGACAGACAGACAGAGACACAGAGTGAGAGACAGACAGAGACACAGAGACAGAGAGACAGAGAGACAGAGACAGAGAGACAGAGAGACAGAGAGACAGAGAGACAGAGACACAGAGACACAGAGACACAGAGACACAGAGACACAGAGACACAGAGACAGAGAGACACAGAGACACAGAGACACAGAGAGACAGAGAGACAGAGAGACACAGAGACACAGAGACAGAGAGACAGAGAGACACAGAGACACAGAGACAGAGAGACACAGAGACAGAGTGAGAGACAGACAGACAGACAGACAGAGACACAGAGTGAGAGACAGACAGACAGACAGAGACACAGAGTGAGAGACAGACAGAGACACAGAGACAGAGAGACAGACAGACAGAGACACACAGTGAGAGACAGACAGACAGACAGAGTGAGAGACAGACAGACAGACAGAGTGAGAGACAGACAGACAGACAGACAGACAGACAGACAGACAGACAGACAGACAGACAGACAGACAGACAGACAGACAGACAGACAGACAGACAGACAGACAGACAGACAGACAGAGTGAGAGACAGACAGACAGATAGACAGAGTGAGACACAGAGTGAGAGACAGACAGACAGACAGACAGAGACACAGAGTGAGAGACAGACAGAGACACGGAGACACAGAGACACACAGAGACAGAGACACACAGAGACAGAGAGACACAGAGACAGAGAGACACAGAGACACAGAGACACAGAGAGACACAGAGACACAGAGACACAGAGACACAGAGACACAGAGACACAGAGACACAGAGACACAGAGACACAGAGACAGAGAGACACAGAGACACAGAGACACAGAGACACCAGTCGGTGGTTTACCTGGAATTGTCTGGGTCATTAAGATCACAGGCCCAATAGTCGTGGACACATACGGTATGTGAATGGTAAGGGAAAGTGGAAAGTTACCAGACAGGATACAAGACTTCATCCTTCCCACTATCACATTGCCTATGGTCTATTTTCCATCAAATACAGAGGCTCTAAACTCACACAATAGTTCTGATTGACCAGATTTGATTGAATACTTTATTAGTCAGAAATGTAAACAGCACGAGGAACAGTCAGACATTTAGGCTAAAATGATGGTCCTATGTATTCAATTCATCAACATAGCATAAAAATAACACAATAATGCGTATCATCAACAAATATAAAACACTATATGTACAAAGTTGAAAAGGGGGGAAAAGGGAAGAATGTCGGCAGTGAATTTCCAGCTTTTGGAAAATGCATTTTTAGGTTGGGATACAAAATGCATCCAATCAT
>NC_137604.1:26372352-26457352 GCF_963280865.1 Gymnoscopelus braueri
AGACAGACAGACAGACAGACAGACAGACAGACAGACAGAGTGAGACACAGACAGACAGACAGACAGACAGAGTGAGACACAGAGTGAGAGACAGACAGACAGACAGAGACACAGAGACAGAGAGACACAGAGACACAGAGACAGAGAGACAGAGAGACACAGAGACAGAGAGACACAGAGACAGAGAGACAGAGAGACAGAGAGACACAGAGACAGAGAGACAGAGAGACACAGAGACAGAGACAGAGAGACACAGAGACACAGAGTGAGAGACACAGAGACAGAGATACAGACAGACAAAAAGCAAAGTGCAATAATAGCACAATAATACATGGAAACGGAATAGATTGAAATTGAGACAAAGCAAATGATTCCAACAGGTGAAATTACTTTTAAGCTCGACCCAGCTGAGGTGGACATACATAGGACGCAGGGGGGCAATCCCAGGTTAAGAACCTCACACATGGACACCTCAACCTATTGCTATTGACAGGAATCGAACGCTCGACCTTCGGACTCACAGGCTGAGACACGACCTGTAGTGCTACAGCTTCGTCCAGGCTGAAGTTCATACATTTTTGCCTTCTGTCATGAACCAAGCCCCTGGCTGAAACTGGTGAAAGTAGCTGATCTACAAGCTCAGAAACACGTTGCTATCTGAAAAGTTGTGAGATTGTAGATCGGCTATTTTCACAATGAAGTACGTCATACATTGAAAAAACATACTCTCAAATAAGCATTTCATGTTATCTTTACCGTTTGCACATGTATTCATTGATACAGTCATGTTTTTTGCAATTCAACTTAAATGAGTCTGCATCAAGTGAGGCTTGAACCGGCAACCTTGCGGTCGTGTGGCACTCACTTAAGGGAGAAGCCATTGGACCAACAGATAAAATCTGTGAAAAAAGAGATCAGACAGATGATACAGTTTCACGCAAATAGCTGAAAAATCCTGGGTTTAAGTGTTTTTCAAACTGCGGACAATCTAAGGGCGGAGAGAGAGACATGGAAACGGAATAGATTGAAGAGAGAGAGAGATGGAAGCAGAATGGATTGATTGGACGTCTCAACCTATTGCCATTAACAGGAATCAAACCCTCAACCTTCGGATTGACAGGCTGCAACACTACCTATAGTGCTATAGCTTTGTCCAGGCTGAGGTTGTCTGTTGAAGATAAAAGTGAACCAGTGAAAGCAACCGATCTACAAGCTCAGAAACACGTTGCTATCTGAAAAGTTTTGAGATTGTAGATCGGCTATTTTCAGAATGAAGTATGTCATACATTGCAAAAACATACCCTCTCAAATAAGCAATTCATGTTATCTTTACCCTTTGCACATGTATTAATTGATACATTCATGTTTTTTGCAATTCAACTTAATTGAGTCTGCATCAAGTGAGGCTCGAACCGGCAACCTTGCAGTCATGAGGCACTCACTTAAGGGAGAAGCCATTGGACCAACAGACGAGACCTGTGAAAAAAGAGATAACACAGCAGCCGATCTACAAGCTCAGAAACATGTTGCTATCTGAAAAGTTGTGAGATTGTAGATCGGCTATTTTCACAATTTTGTCATATATTGCAAAAAATACTCTCTCCAAGAAGCATTTCATGTTACCTTTAACAGTTGCGCATGCATTAATTGATACAGTCATGTTTTGTGCGATACAATCGAGAAGTAGCCAGCAAGAGTTGAGGCTTGAACTGGCGACCTTGGATCCAGAGGCTGATGCTGAAGCGAGACGCCATTGGACCAACAGACCAGAACCAGTGAAAAAAGAATTCACACTAACACTAACACTAAGATCACTCGTTCACAAACCATTTACCAATAGAGAAATTGTATGTCTCCTCGAAACCGAAACCAGTGAAAGCAGCCGATCTACAAGCTCACAAAACGTTGCTGTCTGAAAAGTTGTGAGATTGTAGATCGGCTATTTTCACAATGAAGTACGTCATACATTGAAAAAACATACTCTCAAATAAGCATTTCATGTTATCTTTACCCTTTGCACATGTATTAATTGATACATTCATGTTTTTTGCAATTCAACTTAATTGAGTCTGCATCAAGTGAGGCTCGAACCGGCAACCTTGCAGTCATGAGGCACTCACTTAAGGGAGAAGCCATTGGACCAACAGACGAGACCTGTGAAAAAAGAGATAACACAGCAGCCGATCTACAAGCTCAGAAACATGTTGCTATCTGAAAAGTTGTGAGATTGTAGATCGGCTATTTTCACAATTTTGTCATATATTGCAAAAAATACTCTCTCCAAGAAGCATTTCATGTTACCTTTAACAGTTGCGCATGCATTAATTGATACAGTCATGTTTTGTGCGATACAATCGAGAAGTAGCCAGCAAGAGTTGAGGCTTGAACTGGCGACCTTGGATCCAGAGGCTGATGCTGAAGCGAGACGCCATTGGACCAACAGACCAGAACCAGTGAAAAAAGAATTCACACTAACACTAACACTAAGATCACTCGTTCACAAACCATTTACCAATAGAGAAATTGTATGTCTCCTCGAAACCGAAACCAGTGAAAGCAGCCGATCTACAAGCTCACAAAACGTTGCTATCTGAAAAGTTGTGAGATTGTAGATCGGCTATTTTCACAATGAAGTACGTCATACATTGAAAAAACATACTCTCAAATAAGCATTTCATGTTATCTTTACCGTTTGCACATGTATTCATTGATACAGTCATGTTTTTTGCAATTCAACTTAAATGAGTCTGCATCAAGTGAGGCTTGAACCGGCAACCTTGCGGTCGTGAGGCACTCACTTAAGGGAGAAGCCATTGGACCAACAGACAAAAACCTGTGAAAAAGGATGATACAGTTTCACGCAAATAGCTGGAAAATCCTGGGTTTAAGTGTTTTTCAAACTGCTCAAAATTGCGGACAATCTAAGGGTGGAGCTTACTGGTCAACGTGATACATGTGTTCCTCATGAGTCAAGGCACATGTGTAAGCAGGTTTAATGGCTGTCGGCCAAACGAGGCATGACTTTTGCCTGTTTAAAGTTTGCATTTAAAAAAAATCGCTATAGCGCCCCCCTTTGACCAATTGGAGTAAGATTGGTTTCAGTGATATTTGGAATGACCCTCAACATTAACGCAAAGTTTCAAAGAAATGTGAGTCTGCATGTATGTGTTAGGGGCAGATGAATAATTGTCATAAAACTGCAATATTCATTGGCTCATTAAAGCTTCATTTTTTCACTTATGGAAAATCTTTGCTGCTTGTTTGTCGGCATAGGTCCAAAGTTCATGTGTAAAACGTTTCGTGCAGATTACTCAAAAATCCCAGGAGGAGATAGATTTTAGCTGCTTTTCATATAATTCAAAATGGTGGGAGATCTAAAGGTCAGAGGTCAAAAGTCAGAGGGTTAAAGTTGTTCATCATGAGTAGACGCATGTGTGTATTGAAGTTTTATGGCTGTAGGTCAAACAGGGCATGAGTTGTACCTGTTCAAAGTTGGCATTTTCAACTGAGTGCTATAGCGCCACCTTTTGACGAAAGATTGTGAGATTTATTTCTTGATAGTTTTTCATGACCATCTACCATATGGCCGAGTTTCGTAAAAAGCGACAGCACGGTTCACCCAGAACTGCGAAAAGTGGCGGAAACAGAAGAATACAGACAATATTAAAACAGGTCCATAGCTGAGCTCTGGCCCCGTAATAAAGAGCGTGACTAAACAACAAAACAAGAACTTAACTTCAGAGTCACTTCTTGGGACGAGGGGGCCTTACCGGGCAGTTGTTAATGTGGTGGTCCCCCTCGCCGCAATAGAAGCAAAGGCCCAACCGGAGCCGCCGTTGTTTCTCCGTCTCCAGCTCGCTCGGGGACCCTTGTCCTGGGACCCCGGCGGCGAGTGGCTCCGGCGGGACCTCCCTCACGGGAGACGGGACTGACGACACAGCTGGAACAGAACCAGGACGAGGGGACACGGCAGGAACAGGTGGAACAGCCGCACGTGGCGAGAGCACTGGAATGGACCGAAGCCGCCGCCCGAGGTCGCTGAGACGGCCCCTCCCCCTGGATGATCCGCTCCCAGATGTCCTGGGTCCGGAACAACATGGATCTCTGGCCGCCGGCCAGCGTGGTTTCCATGTGGAGCAGGCGTGCCTCAAGGCGAGCTAAAACGTCGATTATCATGTCCAGACCGCCCTCCAGGCCAGGTGGACCGAACACGAAGCCGTCGGTCTGGCAGCCAACGGAAGCGTGCCCCGCTGGGTCCATGACTGGTTCGGTGATACTGTCACGGTGAGCACAGGCGGAACAAGGTAGGACCCAAATGCAGGACACAACAAGGTGATGAACGGGAAATAAGGTCTTTACTTAGGTCAAAACAGGGAAAGAACAGAACAAACACCTCAGACACAGAGGGAAGCTAGGTGAGGACACGGTACAGGCAAACAACGTAAACAGGTAATATCACCGAACAAAAGGCACCGGCTGGAAGGGCTTAATAAAGGCTCAGACAGGGAACAGAGTTAGTGAAGAGGGGGGGGAAGGGGCCGAAGGAGCGGCAGGGCCCGACATGTGACAATTCTTTTTTTCTTTCTTTTCTTTTTATTTTCTATTCTTAAATTTTCTTTTCTCCTTGCACTTTTTAAACATTCTGTTATGTATTCATGTCTTTTGTATTGTCTTTTAAATTGTGCTAAATAAAAATAGAATAAAAAAGTGATCACCACAACATGGCTATGGATACAAACTACCCGATCCTTGATATAAATGGCCCATGGCATATTCCCAAACATTTTATATTGCAAGCTTAGAAGAACCATGAGAAGCAGGCCGATGTGGAATATCCTGCAAATTATGATTTGATAAATATGATTATGAAATGTATTCATACATTTTGGCAATATACTTTCAGTCTGTAGCCACATTCTACTTCCTTTTGTGCTATTATGTTTTATTTGTATCTTTTTCTACACCAGTAAAGCCTTCTTTTTATTTGCATTCTTGCTTCCCTAGCCTTGTGTTCTGCATTTTGGTTTTATCCATTTCCTAAGTTGCCGACAAAATCACATTTTGTGATGACTAACTATCACTCAAGGACATTTCTGTGTATTGCTGAGAAAATGTGTCTACTGTCTACTAGCCTATTAGTTTAACCAGTGGTGGAAATGGCCTGGATTCGCTTTGGGAACCCTACTGGTCACACATGCGCGCGCGTGCATGTGTGACCAGTTTGCGCACGCGGTTTTTCGCGGTTATTCCCCTTTTATTTCCGTTTTTTATTACTTTAATTCAGAGTGTGGGCTGTACACAGAACGTGCACAAGGGAATCCCCGATGACCACCTTCTGACGTAATTTAGGGATGACGCCGTTGTACACGCCCACGTTGACAGCTGCTCCATCTGTGCAGACCGAGACCAACTTCGTCTGCCACTCATCCGCTAATCCACATTCATCGAATAGTTGCACAAGTCCATCCACTATGTCCTGTGCTGATTGCTTTACCCCCAGATGAATTAATCCAAGGAAATCTGAGCTAAACTCTCCATTGCTAGACACCGACACAATGTACACAATTTCCTGCTCCGTTTTGTTGATATATTCTGATCCGTCAAAGAGCAGACACCAAAAGTCATCTGTTTTTAATTTTTCAAACAGTTCCGAACTGATTGTCTGTGCAATGGTCTGCATGAGGCGGGACCCCCCTTCTCGTGATTGATAGGCACTCCCGACATGAACTCCAAGCCTCTTGAATAGTGGAATGTCCTCTTCAAATGAACGCATAGGACGTGCATGTTTCGCTTTGTGGATACGAGTACGAGGCCGCCGCCACACTCACACAATCGCGTACACTAAAGCATGCGTCCCCTCTACCTCCGCCTCCTCCCCATGGGTGTGTATTGTGTATGGGCGTGCATCACGGTGCATGTGTGAGTGTGGCTTCAGGAAGTAAATTCCTAGCCTCGATCTCCAGGCTTTTTATTAATTTTTTTCCTAAAAAATAAAAGCTTGGAAATTCCTGTCCCAGCTGTTGGTGCGCAAAAGCGCCTCGCGTCGTCTGATGTGCCACGCAGAATTTATTTTGGGTGCGCATGCGCACCAGCGCACCAGTTATGTGCACCCCTGCTCAAAAGCGATTATAAAAAAATAAAAAAGTTGGACACTGAGGGATACTCTGAAGAGCGTTCCCACACGTGTTCACACCGTTCCCCCGCAACGGTTGTTATGGGAACGCCGTTCCCAAGCGTGCAACGCCATTTCCACCACTGAGTTTAACCACATAAACCGTATATACTTCATTCACCGTGATCTGCCAGGGGTCTATATTTGGTCCCCCATTTTCCCCTCTGCACCAAATCTCTGCCAAAAATAGCCAATGTTGCCACAGTTGTGTTCATGAACCTTGAAACCTTGATGCTGTTCTGTTAAAATACGTGTAGCACTATATTATGATAGTAGTCATTGCTATAGAGAACTCATAGATATATAGTGCATCATTCAGGACACAAAACAACATATCAGGAAAATAAATCAAAAGTGTGTTCCACTTTACCACTTCATAGCAGCCTACAGCTAGGCCTGTGTACTAGGCCTACAGTTAAGTGGGCATTGGACAATATGCTGGTGGACCCACTTACAGCCAGCCTCTCAAAAACCTTTTATCTGACAGCAACCAATTAAACAACAAAACCTCTTCATAAAGTGCTTAATTTCTTTGTAAACAAATGTATTCTAATAAAATAAAAAGGCTCCCATATACAGACATGGCAACACTGTTTGATCCGGTTTAAGGACCGCCCTTCCGCAGCTGATAATTCACACATAGACAAGTGCGCAACGTTTCCGTATCCGCTCTAGACCGGATAGCAACTCGATCCCAACCAGTCTACCATTATATCAATGGACCAAAAACAACACAGGATCAAATAAACACACTCAAACCCAGAGTACCACCAAGGCTTGTGAAAAAAAGTTATAAATTACTTTTGGAAAAAAGTAAAGGTGATATTATTACTCAAAACTTGAAAGTAATTAGTTACTTTACTAGTTACTGGAAAAAAGTTATAATATTACTTTAAGTTACATATTACTTTAGTTACTTTCCAGGATAAAGAAGTAAAACTGGAATTGATGAAACAAAACAAATGAGCAGACAAAATTGGATTTGGAACGCTATAAATTTCAAGCTGATGAATTGGTTATCTCTCCTGATTGGGTGAAATATGTGTCCCACCCAAAAAAAGAACATATTTTCTGTTTGCTGAAGAGCTGGAGAGACTGGGGAGACGAACACTCCATAGCAAAATTACTATTGGAATATAAAGCTTTAATTGTTTAACAAAGAATATCCCTTACAATACCTTTTAAAAAATCAATGACAAAGTCATTTCATTTACAAGGACTTCACATGAATATTAAAGTCATAATAGCAATACAACAGAACTCTGAGAACTCATACAGTAACATTCATGCAGAAAGCATGAATGTATCCAGTGGTGTAAAGTAACTACAGTAAGTACATTTACTCAAGTACAATTTTGAGGTACTCAATTTCCAATTGTCTATACTTTTACTTCTACTCCACTACATCTCAGAGGCAAATATTGTACTTTTACTCCACTAAATTTTTTTGAACACTTTCGTTACTAGTTACTTTGCAGATATAAATGATTACATTATAAAACATACATTAACCACCTTAGCCCTATTTTATACCTAGGCTATTTGAAAATAGCCGATCTACAAGCTCACAACGCGTCGCGATGCGACACGTTATGAGCTTGTAGATCTGCTATTTTCAAACATTTGAGTACTTTTACTTTAGGTACTTTAAGTACATTTTGATACCAACACTTTTTTACTTTTACTAAAGTAAATTCCGAACATTTACTTGTAACAGAGTACTTCTACATTGCAGTATTGATACTTTCACTTAAGTAAAACATTTGAGTACTTTTTCCACCACTGAATGTACCTTCGGCCCTTCGGTTAGGGGAGTGATGAATAACAGCAGATATTTTTCTTATGGCTTTATTCACAGCACAGAAAGCAAGGGCAGAGAGGGGGAGGGATAACATGTGACTCAGGACAAGGGACATTTGTAGTTATATGGGCGGCATCCTTTGTGGCTGATCCATCAAGACTTCAGAAAGTACATTGAAATGACAGTAAATATAATGTTTATAATGCAATGCATAAAGTTATATTTCATGTGGATTTTGTAAAGCCTTGGTGTTGCTTGCCATAGGTCTCAGTGGTTTCAGGAACATGAAGGAAAATCAGCGATAGAAGATTAGCACGGAGGCCTCGATGTATTGCTTGTTTGCACTCCATCCTGTGTTTGTCCCATAGCCATCGTAGTCCAAGGCAGTGAAGTCACCACACTGTTTAGGTGATTTCTCAGGGAAGTATCCACCTCCACCAATACAAAACTGAAAATGCAAAAAGGATACAAACACACATTCATTCATTCATTCATTCACACACACACACACACACACACACACACACACACACACACACACACACACACACACACACACACACACACACTTATGTCATCATTGGGCTTTTATACTCTCAAAATAATACAAATGGGTAATTATTAATATTTAGATATGTTTTTGTCGTGGAGTCCAGTGATGATGCTTGCCAAATTTGGTAACGATTGGATGGTATTGGTTGAAAATCACATAGATTGACATGAGCATGCTGTGAAAATTGATTCAGCTTGTGCCAGAGAATCTATGGTAAAATAGCGTTGTTCCTGAGACTTCCAGAAGTTATAAATCAAAATGTGTAGTGTACTCACATGTTCAACATTGCATCCACATGCTCTGACTCCAGAGCACATGGCAAAGGCAGCACGCTCATTATTGACAGTTCTGAAGTGGATCCAGCCTGGATGAGACTCCTCTGAAGGAGAAGACAATTAAAAAAGAAATTCATATTAATACTATAGTACATGTATATAGCATTAAATAATACATTATATATAGTAGCAGACAGTAGTAGTAGTAGTAGTAGTAGTAGTAATAGTAGCAGTATTTGATTGATTGATTGATTGATTGATTGATTGATTGATTGATTGATTGATTGATTGATTGATTGATTGATTGATTGATTCTGACATTTGAATTATAACCAGTCATACATGGATAACCTGTTAACAATCCGTGGGCCAAACTTGATAAACATAAAAGCACCAATTATATAGGTGGTTGATTTGGGATTATTGGACAACATTCGTTCATCATTCGTGGTCCTTTTTTCTACGGGAAGAATCCACGCATCAAAAAGTATCGGGCCGGACCGTGTGAACATCAGCAGAGAGTGTCACACTACAAACTCATGTACACATGTATTATTGGACGTTTCTATCTTCTGTGGATCTTTGTCTGACAAAGATCCATGAGGATTGAAATGTCCAATAATGAAGGTGAAAAGGAGTTTGTAGTGTACAAACTCTATACTCTTGTTTTTGCCTTTTCTTAATGTTCCATCGGGTGCATATCAGCAGTAAGGGTGCGGTCACACATTCTGCCTATGAGGCCGTATTCTGCCAATGCTTTTCAAAGGGAACGGAGCGGTTTGTTACCATTTGCGGATTTCCGCACAAAACCCCTCTGTTCCCATTGAAAAGCATTGGCAGAATCCGCCCTCATAGGCAGAATTCAAGTTTGGTGTGACCGCACCCTAACACCATTAAAATCTTACCATCTACGTAGGGCCCATAGAAGCTTCTTACGGTGGCATTATTCCCATAGTCGTATATAACAGGGATCCGTGGTCCTTGGTCCGCTTGGCAAGTCAGTACACCCTGTTTCATAGGGTATTCCTTGTGGATGGGGAAAGGGGGATATAATAAGAAAAATAATTATGCATGAATATGTTTTGATGTATTCACATTGAAACAAAATATAAACAATGACCTTGCCAACTAAGAATAAAATGTCTTATCTTAATAAAACCATCAATAGTAATAAAACAACATTTTGAAGTGGTAAAATGTATTCAGCTACATAACACATTGATCTAGTTACAATATAAAATTCAATTTGCCCTACCTGGAAAAGTCTGAAGAGGTTTCCGCCATAGTCCTTTAAGAAGTGATTGGCGGTGTGGTATCGTAAGATAGCCTGCTCCCGCCACCTACTACTTTCAGCGACGTTGGGAACATGCCACACTTGCACATCCTCTGCAGTAATGTCATAGTACCCAGGACTCTGTCAAAGAAATATAATAATAATAATAAAAACTATAATAATTAGAATCATAATAATTAGAAAAAAAGAAGACAGAGAACTCCTCAGGCAGATTTTAGGGAACCTGACTGCAAAGTTTCTGTTACCCTTGGTTTTCTGTCTGGATTCTAGAATGACCATTATATTTCTCCCTGACGATCTATGGCTGCGGAAATATCTGTGTCATTTTTAGATTTTTTTTGGGCTATTCACAAATAGCAGATACAAGCTCAAAGCGTGGCACCGAGTGCCGCGCTATGAGGTTGTAGATCTGCTATTTTTTAAACATCGTGAACATTTTTGAACAAAATATTTTGTTCCAGGGACCCTCAGAAGCAAAGATTTGAGTTAAAAATGTTGTTTCAAAAAATATATGTAAGACAAAGATTTGCTCAAATGTTTTGCTCAAATGCAAAAAATATTTGCTCAAAATAGCAGATCTACAAGCAGATCTACAAGCTCATAGAGCTTGTATATCTGCTATTTTTTAATTGCCAAAGAGATAAAATAATGGTTAAAACTAAAATCTGAAATGACACCGATGCGTCCCCGGATTGAATGGGTTAATACTAAGATCACTGAAGATCCAATCAAAGAGCAGCCTACCTTGAAGTCATCAGAGGTGGATGCCAGCGCTGATCCAAAGGATCTGTAGTTGACCCAGTTCAGATCTCCGCTGTGCAGTTTGGGATTGTTGCCCTGCTGCGTGGTCCAGCGGTCCCCCACCGTACATTTACCGTACATGTTGTTCTCGTGAACACTGGCTATCAGTGTCCAGCCGCCGCCTACCGACGTCATGTCACAGTAAGTCTGATATTCCATGCCACACGTAGTTCTGAGGTGGTACACGCCATCTGAAATGCAGAGAGAGAGAAATGAAAATCAACACGAGTAGAAAAACACACACACACACACACACACACACACACACACACACACACACACACACACACGGTCACACACAAACCAAAAAGCAAGACAGCTGTGAAGCTGCTCTGTCGTGAATGAACCACTAACCTTCGGTAATTCCCAGTTCGTCTCTCAATTGTTTACAGCTTCGGGCCCCTCCTGCACAGGGAAGATCAGATTGTGACTTTGGGTCTTGGTCTTTACGATACACACTGCCTCATTCTCTCTCTCTCTCTCTCTCTCTCTCTCTCTCTCTCTCTCTCTCTCTCTCTCTCTCTCTCTCTCTCTCTCTCTCTCTCTCTCACTCTTCAGATAAGGTGAAGTATAACAAATGAATGATAACATTGTACTGAGTGTAAAGACACAGAGAGGGCAGTACCTGAGACGTGTTGGACGACCATGCAGGTGATGAACAGGAAACTCCAAAAGGACATGGCGACTGAGGAGAGGGAATGATGACGATACCCCTTCGTTTCCAACCTTAAACGAAATAGAAAAAGTTCTGTTCAAGTTTCATTCAGACGATATCCACATAAACCCTATATACATTATTTCATTGACCGGGGTGCCTCAGCATCATCAACAACCAATGATGTGATTCAAATAAAACAGCATGTAAATCAATGACCTTACCTTATTTCATTAGACAGGCAGGACTGAGCTTTCTGTTCTTGGCGATCTTCTTATAACCGTCGCTTGTTTATAAATAAGGAATAAGATAACAAGATGGAATGCTGTCAACTCAGTTTCATGCATGTCTACGTATCTGCCAAACTAACACACGTGATCTTTGTGTCGGTACTTGCTGCTCGTTGACTCTTACCAATCGTAAGAGACATTCTCAGCCAAGTCCCTCCCCACCCTGTCGGGAAATCCCAGCTGGACTACAGTTTGTTGGTCGTTCAGTACCTTGTTGACAGCAGGCTAATATTATACTGTTCATTGATTTATTCTGTTTGGGTTGCCACAATTTCTCCCCAATTCACTGTAAATTTGATGTATTAGTACTTACTCCTTATTATAATATAGATAATGTATAATATAGATGTATCTATATCTGTTTTGTTCCATTTATATTAAGACATCACTTTGGGTATAGGCCTGGGTGTTTGGAAGCGGTCCAGCACTGTGTGTGTGTATGCGTGTGTGTGTGCGTGCGTGTGTGTGAGTGAGTGTGTTTGTGAGTTCATTTTGCCTCACAATTTCTTTGGTTTAATGTGGGACGAGGAAACAAGATGGATCAAATGCTGTCATGCTTTTCCGCGTATTTGCCAAACAAACAGTATTTTTTTTTCTGCACTTCCTATTTGTGTCTAGTTATGCTGTTTACCTGTTGACAGATGCTACTGTGTGTGTTGTTTATTTTTTTGTTACCTTTTAGCACATACTTGGGTACTTAGCACTTCCTCAACTACCAAAATCCTGTTTTTGGCTTACTAAGGTTCATGGCATGTACTGCGACCTTGAACACTATACGTTGCTCCGGATTAGAACGTCTGCTACTGACCAACATTCGTTAAATGACAATTGCACATGACGGTTGGCCAACAACAGCAGGGCTTTGACAATTTTTTTGTTGTCATATCTGCCATGGGATTGGTTATTTGTGGCTTTACTAAGTGCTGGATTTATTGGGGTTTAGTGTTGTATTGTGCTATCAGGTCCAGTCAGTGTTGCCCAGATGGGAAATTTCAATTATCGTACTGGAGGCTTAAAATGATCGTATTTGAAAGAAAACTTTCATACACAGCCAACAAAGACAAATCACAGGTGTAAATATGTAATTTCACAAAAGAACTGCGTAATTATCCAAGAAACAACCTTGTTTGAGACTCCTACGAGATAAAAAGATAAAAAAGGTGGAAAGACTGGTGACGCGAGGTTAGCCGAAAATAGGTTGCTTTATTCGGATACAATGCGTGTCACTGCCCGCCCCTGCCGGTTCTCTGAAATTTTATTTTTAAATAGGCTCTGTCATGATTAATTGACCACATATATGAAGTTAAACAACTAAATTCTATCCAAACGCTATCTTAAAAGTAAATTCCGTGCCTCAAAAAATAAGTTTGAGAGCGTTTTAAAGTTTTAAAACCGACCGGCTGCACTCGGTTCCATTCGGTTTCACTCGAACTCGCCGGACGCGCACGGACGTGCACATGCGTGCACATGCGTGCGTTTCATTTACGTCCCGGACAGAGCTGGATACCCGGATGTCAAAACATAAATAGTAGGGAAAATACGGATTTCAGAAAGAGGACTGTGTTTCAATGCAGGAAAACACCCCAGCATCATTATATAGTGGCTGATAGAGGAGGAAAAATGCAAAATATGTATATATAAATATTTTTAAATTTAGGCTTAAAGTTACCTAGAATCCCTTTAATGTGTGCCTGTAATCAGAGGCAGATAAGATATAAGATGTTTTTCTATAATATCAAACAGCCTGCAACTCTCTACATCTCCCTTGTACTTTTTCCCTTCGTAGAAATGTAGTGGAGACAAACGTACTATATTTCTATTTCAAAAGTAGCAGAGTGAAAGTCATGAGCATAAAAGTACAGTAGCCTACTCAAGTAAATGTACTTGTCCACCAGTTACTGTCCACCACTGTTTAGAGCCCCATGCAATTAGTCTGGCAAATACTGACTCTGTAATGAAGTGGATATAGGCTTCATTCATTGTGCAATATTTTGATTGGTTCTTCTCATATTTGTCTTCCTTGCCAGTTTATATACTTAGTTGTGCGAAAATAGCCAATCTACAAGCTCACAGTGGTGGAGGCATTATTAAAGATACACATTAAACCTTCCCCACCCTAGTGACACACACACACACACACACACACACACACACACACACACACACACACACACACACACACACACACACACACACACACACACACACACACACACACACACACACACACACACACACACACACACACCCCCACACACACACACACACACACACACACAGAGGCAGGCACACACACACACACACACACACACACACACACACACACACACACACACACACACACACACACACACACACACACACACACACACAGGCACACGTGCACAAATACTGCAGCCATAAAATCATTGAATAAAAATAGTAGGATTTTAGTGTAAACACTGGAAGAATTCTTTATTCAATGTTAGGAAAGGCCTTACTGTCGTTCCAATCATGTGTACTACTGATTGACTAGCATGTACATGTGATGTAAGAGTGTCATTCATCACGTGCATGACTTAAGTTCCTGTTATGATTATATTCTGATAATCGGAATATTGAAGATTGAAGACTTCATTTGGGATGACATCTATTGTTGAGTAGCCTACAGCTTGACTCTATCTATGTTTAGACATAATGGTCAATTCTCTGCCTTCAGTAGAGAACTGATTGACCACTAACTCTGTGTTTAATGTACTTCTTCGGTGAGCTCCTGCACTAAACCTATAACTGAAGTGTCTTTCTATATTGACTTTTAGGTATAAGGCCTTACTGTCATTCAGTCACATTGAAAGACATGTCATTCATCCTTGGTCTTATTATGTTCTGATAATCAGAATATTGAAGACTGCAGACGCCACTTCATGTTGGCCTCGTACATTGTTATGAGTACAGCTTAACTCCCCCTATCTGTGTATGAATAACATAACCTTCAGCAGAGAACTGCTCGACCACTGTTTGTTTAATGTACTTCTCCCAATGGTCGCATGCAATAAACTTCTATCTTAGAAATATTCAACTTTCTCCAAATCCCGTACATTTAAAAAAAGATGTTCTATTTCTGTCAAGAAGGTAATGATTTTGCCCACTCAGTCAGTCTGTCTGTCTGTCTGTCTGTTTGTTTGTTTGTTTGTTTGTTTGACTTTCAGCAGCATATCTCGAGCAGATTTGCACTCATGTATTTTTCACACTGATTGGCAGTGGTCACGATGGTGTGGCAGTGGGCATGGCCGGTCTAAAAAATGCACATAATTTGAAAACAAATGAATATATTATATCATATGTTGGAAAAAATATTCCACCATGGGCCGAGGAACAACTCATTAACTGGTCACACAGCTTCATTGTCAATCTCCATGCAGAGGCCAGGGCTAGAGTTATAATATGCCAGTAACTGAGTGTCGACGGTACCCCATAACCGTTTGTAGGTTAATTACAGTGGTTTTCAACCTGGGGGTCGGGACCTCCAGGGGGGGTCCCCACATGATTTTGGGGGATCCCCAAATGATTTGCTTAATGTGCAACATTGTTTTCTCACTCAAAAGCAAACAAACCAACATACAGTATAAGTGTATTCAGGGTATCTGCACATTTCTAAAGTGACAATTTAATACCTCTAACATATAAAATAGAAATTAGACCATTACTGAGTCAAAAGTAATCAACAAACTATACTATATAAACAGGTCAAACATTGGCCAAATTGTCAAATAATATAAGAAAGAGGCAAACATTGCGAGGCTTTGTGAGCTTGTAGATCAGCTATTTAAAATATTTATCTGTGGAACCGAGTCAAACTAAATGTAATGCCTCAACTACTGCAATTCCAAGTGCTTGTCAGGGTGGGGGGTCCCCAGTTCAAATATAATTATTTTTGGGGGTCACAGCCTGAAAAGGTTGAGAACCACTGGGCTAATGCATCATTAAATTTGGCTGAAAACGGATGTGGCCCCAGAAGCCCCTTATAGACAAACTGCCACTTTAGTGGATGTGGCCCCAGAAGCCCCTTATAGACAAACTGCCACCTTAGTGGAGGTCTGTGCTCTACTGGGCACATTTAAGAGTCCAGAATGCAGCTGCATTCTGAATGACTTAAAACAACGTAGCTAAATGGAATAGAACTGATTTTAATTAGCGTACGTCTTCAAACCAATCAATGGTTCAGGGCCAGAATACAGAATACAATATGAACCATCGACACATCTCAAGTCATCCGGGACTGGTCTATAAACTGTTCCAAGAGATAAAAACAGAACATGAAGAGGCAGCATTTATAGCAGTTATTATCCCACACATAGTTTGAATAACCTTCCAGAGAATGCAGCAGGAAGAAAGGAACTCGAGATGAAAGAACTGTGTGCATAGTAAGAGTAAATGGGGTTTAGGACCCCAATACATTCTGTGTGGATTTAAAGTGATTAAGGGGGACAATAGAACAGTTGGCTGTGTGTTTGTGAAGGCCAGTGAGTCTGGAATCTGTCACAACGGAAGGGCCTTTTCTCTGAAAATATAAAATAGCATCTTAATCATATCTTTGCCTCTGCACTTCCTTCTTGTTGACAATTTAAAACTGTATTAGTAGATATATATATATATATGCTTGAGCTAAGTATGTTATATTAAAGATAGATGGCAAGTTTTATATCTACATGTTTTCCTAGTTAGGACATACCGTACTATCCTGTTGTTGGTTGACTAAGGTTCATGTCAGGTCACTTTGACCTTGTCAGTCTGGATAAGATAATATGCCAAATGCCTAAGTTGTGTTAGTAGGTAGAAACATTTCTAAATTATTCTTATTGTCAATTAAACAAATACAAATTAATTCACACATTTTGGTCATTTTGTTTATTTGGTCAATTTTATTTCACAACAGTTACTGATTATCAGTGGTTAAATTGGTGATACAAGACAACGACAACACATATAAATATTACTTGTACCATAAACATCCAGAATAAATTAAAATCAAGTAAAAATTGTTTTAAAAGTTTCCATTAAAGGAGTAAGGAACCATTATGTAAGCTGAAGCCCTTTTACAGCAGTGATTTGTGAATCTCAAAACCTTTCTTTTCTTTTAAATCCAACAATGTAAGCGCTGTGATCAAATGAAATAGAAAGGCATTCCGCATCATATGCAATATAGTTTTGTATGCTTTACCTGATCATCTAGTCTAAATATAACACTCTTCATAACATAACATACTGATTCATAGTGCATTCAGTAGGTGACATACAGTAAGATGCCAAAATAAAGTGGCAAGTCTCTTATTGAGGTAATGTTTAGAAAGCTGGTGTTTTCTGACTCTATCCACAGAGAATGGTTTTCTACATGTAATGCCTACATTTACCTGTGTGAAACTAGTTATGGTAGTATTGTGCTCTCATATACAACTTCATATGTGCCTCAAACACAAAGTCATTGTGCTGCTTCTGTAATAACAAACCACAAGTAGTTTAACATTTAAAACCATGTCCGTGCAATGATTATAACCAACCTACTTGAGCCACCATGAACACAGAGATTATGAAACCAAATGTTTCTTCGGCCGTCCAGTTGAATATACTGTTAGAGGAGTATGTGAGAGCAGACCCACGGGAGGTGAGACACAAAGAACCAGGAAGAGGATATCATGCTCAAGGAAGAGTCGACGACAACATTAAGACATCACATTTGTTTGGGTGTTTGGAAGGGGTCCGTCACTCTGTGTGTGTGTGTGTGTGTGTGTGTGTGTGTGTGTGTGTGTGTGTGTGTGTGTGTGTGTGTGTGTGTGTGTGTGCGTGTGCGTGTGCGTGTGCGTGTGTGCGCATGCGTGCGTGCGTGTGTGTGTGTGTGTGTGTGTGTGTGTGTGTGTGTGTGTGTGTGTGTGTGTGTGTGTGAGAGAGAGTTTGCTTGCATGAGGTGATTGTTCGCAAAGGTTTTTGGTTCTCTACCTTGTAAGAAAATGGTAAGAATAAATGGACCAAAAATATAAACATGATTTGCCAGATGGCAAAGCTCTCATGTCCTCAGTTATCATAGCCAAACATGATGCTGGAGCGACCACCAGGGGGTGCTACAATGCGTTGGCCAGAACGACGTGGGACATTGTCATCCTGCTGTGCTCCTAGGAAAGAATGAAGGGACATGACAGATCATAACAGGTTTTATTAAGTTGTAACTACTGCCTTTATAAGCATTAACTATCAGCTAATTGAGAGAAACCCTCTAACTAATAGCTTGTAGTGTGTAGAATAAGGCAATGCAAAATTAGGAACTACAATAAGTTGCCTACTTCACAATGACCAATACAGAACTAATACATTAATACTCATGTTAACAAGCAACTAATTCATGATTAATATACTATGTACCTTCAAATAAATTGTTACCCTTGTTTTCCTCTAGACCTTTAAAGAAGATCTCTTGTAATCTAGATCTAGATTCTAGAACCTTGCAGCGGCGGACTGGCCATTTGGCGTACCGGGCAAATGCCCGGTGGGCCACTGGGCCAGTGGACCGCTGGGCCAAAAAAAAAAAAAAAAAAAAAAAAATATTTTTGCTCCCGTTTTCAGATTATTACGGTCATTTCCGGGTCGCGCGGCCCAATTATTAGTTACGTTAATGTTTGGGCTGTGATGCTTTCCAGCAGGGGCCTCAGTGCGGCTGCAGAGTTCATGTGCAGGGCTGGGCTGAAACAGTGAAACGCTCCGCCCGCCCCCCCCCCCCCGTTGACAAACGGGGGGGGGGTGGGCCGGTCCGGACCAAAATGCCAGGGCTGAATTTTGGTCCCAGTCCGGCCCTGGAACCTTGTACTTGCAAATGTGGAAAATATTCACTCAATACTCCAGTTTGATCCTACAGTACATGTAGAGTACATGTACTATAGCATCAACATCATAACATTACAAATGATAGCATACTGTATGATAACGTTTCTCTCTCCTGTTACCTGATAGGCTGAAGCTGGACTGATGGAGATTGCGGGCTGGTTGAGGTTGGTGAGAGGTGGGTGAGGTTTTGGCTGAGGGCGAGGGAGTGATATACTTGGGGGTGGCAGGGACGTCATACACGGGGCCATCATACATCCCTCGACAAACGCTTTGCCTTCCCTTGGCCTGGACAGTAAATACACAGACACAATCACAAGGCACAAGTTATTAATTATAGTACAGAAATAATGTAACATGAATCATATGGGCTCAGTCTATAATTTCCCGGCAAGTATATTTAACCACTTTAGCCCTCAATACTTAGTCGGCTCTGTACTTGGTCCACACTTTTACTTTTAAATTCTACACCAGCGTTGTGCTTGTACTGTAGATCTGCTATTTCTGGCAAATGTTCTCCGCATAATAGAGATGCTAGGGTGGTGGTTAAATGGTGTTCTCAAACTTTTTCGTAATTCAGAATTATTCAGCATTTCTCAAACACTTTCAAGATTTTTTCAAAAATGTTCAAAAATATCAGATGTACAAGCTCGCAGTGCGGCACGCAGTGCGGCACGAAGTGACGCGCTGTGAGCTTGTATATCTGATATGTTTTAATAGCCAACGCTAAAGTCTAAAATGACACAGATGCTTTTCCTGGTTTTAATGGGTTAAAACCCTTTACCCCTTCTTGTACCTGGTTCCTGCACTTGATGCGCTGGTAAGCATAGTCTGGGAAGGGCTTGCGGGGAATGAATCGGCCAGTGCCCTGCTGTGCCTGCAGCTGACCGTCCTCATACACAACTCGACCCTGGCTCACTACCACCACTGGACCCCCACGGCACTCAAGACCCTCAAAGATGTTGTATTCCAAAGCCTGTGCAGAGGGTATAAGTAAGATGTACGGAGATCATTGTTTTGTATACATTGGTACAAGAGAAGGGGGAATAAAAGAAACAGGGATTAAGCAGAGGAAGAGAAGGAAAGTTTTTTTTTTTAAACACTGTAGCCTATACATGTTCAGCTTGAACTACAGGGCTAAACAGACGAGAGATAGGGGGAATGAAAATGAGACATGAGACTTAAAAGATGGAGTAAAATGCAGACAAAGGAAAAGGGAGAACAAAGTGGGGGCACAGAGCAGAGCGACGAGGGGGATGGGCAGATATATGGTATATGACAGAATGGTTGGGAAGGGATTATAACCTAAACCCACCCCCAGCCTTTTGGGTGTAGCAGAGCAGACTGAATACATTAACCATTATTTACCATCTTCATCATCTGAACAAAGCCGTCTCAGATACAGAGGAAACTCACATAACCAAATGGGGCACTACATTGTAGTGTGATGATATAGTCCATATTCACACGGTGGCCATTTTGGAATTTAACATTGCGTTGCTGTGGCAACTGGGGTGGCATTTCATTGACTTAATGGCAATATGGCCGCTGTGTGAATATGGTCTATGGTGGTTCCTCGAGCTGGGATCCACTGGAAAGGTTAATTAATCTCACCTGTGTCTATTGATTGTGAGATTGCCAGTACACATGCTGAAGAAGCGCATCTTGCCCAAAATGTGTCAATTAAATTGTTAATTCAAGGAGTGCTGACCTTGTATTTATTTTGCTATCCCTATACAATCTCAGCATTTCTATAATATTAAATCCTATGTTTATAAATAATGAGCTCATCGTAGAGATGTGCAGTCTGGCCTTCCTGTCTCAGTTTTTGACCTTGATGTTTAATCCCATTTCATATCATACTTTATATCATCTCCTATATGTAATACTGTTTCCTTCACTCCTTCTCCAGTCATGTTGTAAAACTGAGGATTATTTTGTCTCGTGTCACTATATTTTTTCTGGTTAAATGGAGAAAAGAGAGGACAGTGTACTTTTGTCTTCCTTTTTCTTTCACCCCCTCCCCTTCCTGGCTTTTTCAATTATTTTGTGTTACTCACAGACTGATGGAGTTTGGCAGTGATGGTTTTCACTCTGTCAGGGTCCCATATAGCGATGTCAGCATCGGACCCCACCGCTATCCGACCCTTGCGTGGGTACAAATTGAAGATTTTGGCAGCATTGGTGGAGGTGACTGCTACAAATTGATTCTCGTCCATCTTCCCCATGGCCTGAGAGACACAGGAGACAATTCAGTTTTTTCTTTGGAAGGGCAAACAGGTCAAACAAATGTACCAGAAAGATGGACGGATACAGTAGCAATTGACCATATTCACACAGTCGCCATCATACTCACCCACTCCTTGAGTAAAATGGCAAACCGTGGGGATATGGTCAATGAGCTCAGACACGCATATAAAGACAAAATAGTACTCACAACAGCCTTGTCCCAGACAAAGCCCATCCTCTCCTCCACTCCATTGGTCCCCTCTGGGATCAGAGTGAAGTCGTCCTTGCCAACAGCCTTTTGAGATAAACTGTACGCACAGTGAGCACTGCCCACCACTTGTAGGTCCCCACTGTAGCAGTAACAACATAGTTTATGAACACAATCAGGATAACATAATAAATAGCATTTTAACACAACTTATAATAATACTTTATGACACAGCTTGGTTGAATACCTTTCTCACATTATATTCTTAATAACAGACCAGTTCTGCCTCTGTTAACGTAGCTGTGGAAGTAACTTTTAATGAAATCATGTGTTATCAATATTTAGTGTCATATTATTGAGTTTGTCCAGAAGCAGCTGTGTAATAAAGTACATATTCGTACATAAAGTGTGAAATAGGATGAGGCAGGACAGATTCAGGACATCGTACATTATCCCTTACAGTAATCCTGCAGTGTAGGTTATTGCATAATATATCTGTACTCTATTTAACATTGTGTATGTGTGTGTGTGTGTGTGTGTGTGTGTGTGTGTGTGTGTGTGTGTGTGTGTGTGTGTGTGTGTGTGTGTGTGTGTGTGTGTGTGTGTGTGTGTGTGTGTGTGTGTGTGTGTGTGTGTGTGTGTGTGTGTTTGTTTTGGGTATGTAAAAAAAATAGATTAACCTGCAGGTGGCAAAAGTGCAGCGTGAACCGTCCCTCCCAAAGTATCAGCCCAGTTATAGTCATTAAATGTCATTTACTGGCAGATCCAGTTTCGATAGCCTGTCTTCTTATAAGGGGGGAATGTTCACTGCACAGACAATATGAGACAAACGTCCCTTCTACCAGCCACCAGGTGTCCGCAGTGAGCACGATAGTGTGAATTACAGGACCAGTCATGTTTGTACTGGCCAAGGGCAGACAAGCCAGCCAGCTGATCCACAACAAGTGATGCAGCACAGCTGCAGTTCCATTCCCTCAGGGTTTAACCATTTTCAACAGGATGTCCCTATTTTGGGCATGTCATTATAGGCAAGACATGAGATGTTAAAAAAATATACAAATTTAAAGATTATTAAAAAATATTTATCCCTATTCATATTGCCTATTCATCGACGAAGGGCTTAAGTGGTTAATTCAAGTGGTTACTTCATCCCATACAGGAATTTTGCGTTAGTGAAGACCCTTTCAGTATATGCAAACGTATCAATTTTCCTTGCGGTATGCAATAGGCTGAAAGTCGTCCGCATTGCCCTCATTATCACATCAAGGGCCTTCATTTCATGTGTTAATTACAGTGATAGTAGCTGCAGGCAGTGAGCCCATACCATTAGAGTAGTAGGTGGTGTGTTATTGAAACAATATGGCTCCTCGAGTATTTCAAATTGTTGTCCTTTAGTTCACCTCTCTAAAAATAAACACTGTCACTTCTACAGGAGCTCAAAGATGACAGTAGTGCCATGTTGCCACTGTGACAACAGATGCACCCACCCGAAGACGATAAAAAGATTCAAGATTCAAACAGGAAAGGGTGTAGGAGATGGAGCAGTGGAAGAGAAGATAGGAGAGGCAAAGTGGGGAGTGTGGGGGGGCGGGGGGGGGGGGGGGGGGGTTGCCAAGGCAACAGATGATAGAGAATTCTAGTTCCTGTGCTATTTATGGAATCAGGGACAGTGAAAGGTATACGCAGCAGGGGTGTGTGTGTGTGCATGTGTGCGTGCTTGATATTAGAAAGAGAGAGCTAGGGCTCGTAGTGTACTATATATGAGAGTCATGAAAAAGGTCTTTAAATGTGCCATGCACAGTTACACTGTAAAACCCATTTACCTCTGAGAGTGTACAAATGTCACCAAAGGAACCACATTTGTATGCTCTACAAATGGATAAACGAACACTGAGGACTTTACTGTGTACAGAGACATCAAGTGATATAGTCATCCTATTATTTTTTCTAGAATATCTGCCTTTGAGGCGAGCAAGATTTGAATTTGTGTTTAACACTAGCTGATATTTAGGGCATTTTAAAGATGCGGAGACCCACCGTCAAGAGTAGTTCTTGTGAGCATCATAAAGGAGTATAGATACAAAAATAGTACTTAACCACTTATTCTTTGTTGAACGGCTCCCCCAGGGTTCCCCTTCCTTTTTTCCCTCTACACAAAATCTCTACGATGAAGACCATAGATATATATAAAGGCTAGATGACTCACCCGCGCTGCTGGCCAATGGAGTACGACGTTGCCACATGGCGGCCATCTTGAAACAGTCATTCATAACATTATGTCTATGGTGCATATACTTTAAAATAACCATAGCGTGCTCAATTTTCATCTGATTTTCAAACGGTTTGGTGTTTTGTAAACACCAAATATGTAATAAAATTATAAAATTATAAAAAAAAAATAAAAAAAAAACATGATTATAATTATAAGTATGCAGTATCATAACTACATCTTTGGTGTTTACAACACACCAAACCGTTTGAAAATCGGATGAAAATTTAGCACGCTATGGTTATTTCAAAGTATATGCACCATAGACATAATGTTATGAATGACTGTTTCAAGATGGCCGCAGTTGAGCTACGCTTGCGCCGTCCCCTTGAGCCATCTAGCCTTTATATATATCTATGATGAAGACAGCCAATCTAAAAACTAACAAACGTTGTTTGCCTATTATGACATGCCCAGAATTAGGACTCTAGGGTTCATGTGCTTAATTTGCCTCCTGAACTCTAGTAATACAGTCTTTCTCTCTCTCTCTCTCTCTCAACAGGAATATTACCTGGCCAGGAGTGTGTGGAGGTGGTCCAGGGTGGTAGGGTCAGGACTCAGGGGTGGAGACATCACATAGGCAGCAGCCGTTGCCCAGTTTTTGCTCCAGTAGTGAGAGCCATCGGTAGCCAGGCTGGCTGTGATTGGCTCTCCAAACACGACCGAACCTGGGGGTTGGAGAGAGAGGTCATTTGTGTCAGTGAAACATTAGGATGGGAATCGACAAAGAGAATGTACTTCAAAAGATCAATTGTATACATCTTCATGGTTCAGAAGTGTGAATCCTGATGACTGCTTTTGTGTGTTTGGCAAATGCTGCAAAGTTGAGTTAGGAGGGTAGAAACGTAAGAGGGAAAAAGAAACAGAAGGTCGGAGACGGACCTTTCCTGCGTGCCTGGGCGATGGTTTCGGCTGCACTCTTGCTCATCACTTTGGTGATGTAGACAGGACAGTTGACCTGGTTACCAAGGGTGATGGCACGGAACACCGCTTCAGCCTCAAGCTGCATTGTAAAAGCAAAACATAAATATTAAGCCAAAGATGTATGAATTTATGTACGGATGGATGGATGGATGGATGGAACAATATGGATAAATTGAAAAAATGAGAAGAACATGAGATTACCTCCTCAGGGCGACTCAGAGGATGCCCTTCAGGTCCAGTGATTCCCATGTCAAGGATTTTTTGTTGTTCCTAAAATGAAAAACAAAACATCCTTATTATATTAAGGGCTGGATCCACCAAAGCATTATCTTCCCGAGCATATGTTTTGAATTGTTTTCAATGGGAGCGGCACTTATTTACGCTATGCTAGAAACACCAGCAGTGCAGCAAGGCGCTGAGCATCTATTCTGCACTGAGCCATGCATTACTTGTGTTTTTACCTGTTCGCTCAAAATTTAAAAAAATGTTTTCAACTTTGGGCTTTTGGATGAGTATTTTAGAAGAATGCCTTGTGTCTTCACCTGGGAGAAAAATGCTATGGTGGACACACTCCCTTAGTTATTAAATCCTCTCACTGTCATCGACATTTGCTCTAGCACCACCATCATCTACTGTACAATCAAATACAGTATAATGATCATCACCACCACAACCATATTAATCATCATTACGTCATCATCATTAGTGTAATCACAGTCAGCAGCCATGGGTGTCTGTGATAAACCTGTCACCCTCAGCAGTGACAGCATCAGACAGCATTAATCCTCTCTCTGAGAGACAGGCTGTTATGCAACAATGCGTACTGCAGCAGGACAAGGGCTGCAAGCTGCAGACAGAGAACTGGTACGTTTGATATGTGCGATAGTTGCAGCCTGACATTCATCCAGATCTTAACCCATTAAAACCCGGGAACGCATCTGTGTAACCACTTAAACCATTGTTTTATAATTTGGCTATTAAAAAATAGCAGATATACAAGCTCATAGCGCTATGAGCTTGTAGATCCCTGGAACAAAATATTTTGAGATGGGGGTCGGCGGTCAAATACAATACAATACAATTTTGGGTGGTCCATGACATGAAAAAGTTTGAGAACTGATATTATAGCAACATAAGTTTTTCAGAAAGTTTTGTAGACTCGGAACCTGGGTTAAATTGTGCTTTTCAAAAATAGCAGATCTACAAGCTCACAATGTGTCGCTATGTGACACATTGTGAGTTTATAGATTTTTTTTTTTTTTAAGAATAACACAATTTTTTTTTAGTTTGAGTAGATTGAGTCGTTAGAAGTAACAATAGCAAACATTTTCAGAGTTGCAATGGTGCTACTTCCTGTAGAGCAGGACCCCTGGGGTTGCCCAGAGTCCACTTTGAGAACCATCGCTGTAGTAGAGCAGAGGACACACTATAAAACATAGAGGGCACCTACCTGAGCAATCACATCTCCATTCTCAGCGTGAACCAGAACCACGGCACCCAATTCCTTCAAGAATGAAAAAGCCTCGTACAACTGAGGCGTGGGTGAGTGAAAGGAAGAGGAGAGTGTCTGAGGCAAGTGACGATGTGTCACAGAAAAGCAGTAATTTCTGTCTCACGCAGCACTGGTAAGGTTATCATTGCTAGCATATAGTATTTATCAGAAGCAGAAGCAGAATATTTTTTATAGTCAGGTATGTTTGCACATACAACCTCGCTGAGGTCGGTGCATTACACTGAAAGCTGTATTGAAAAGGTATTGAAACTTTATATGCCATAATATGGCACAATATGGCATATCAATTATTATATGGTACCATACATGATATCCTATATGAGCCATAGCATACAATATTTGATGTACACAGCATATCAAATAGTGAATATGAGCATGGTTACTAATAGTGAAGTACGAAACTCACCTGGGTGTCTGTCATCTGGTACAGATCTTTGTAGGCCATGTACACTTGGAAGGAGTTGATACCTGACTCATGCGATGAGGGTAGAGTAGAGGACAATGAATAACATGTATTATGCTCATGGTGGTTGCTGCACAAATCATAAGGAACCTTTTGTTCAAGACAGATTACTAGTGTGCTTCACACCTGGCCACTGCGGCAACGCAAGAACAACAGAATAATGTCACACACGAGCGTTATGGGGATACTGAAATAAAACGTTTCTAAAACTAGCCCTGTTATTCTTCCAAACGGGGACAAAATAGGGAGGACAAAAAGACTGTCAACGGCCGTTTGAAAAAAAGAGTGGAGAGGGAACATGGAATACACTGACTGCACCTTTATCCTGGACCAGTAGTTCCAATTCCTCCTTGACGCCCTCATGCCACTGGGGGATGTCAATGTGCAGCGAATAGTCACAGCATGCCTTGCTGTCTGCAGCTTCTTGCCAGCGCTCGAATGCCTCCAGCAGGCTATCCCCAGGCTGGGGAGCCACATGGTCAACTGAGGGTGGAAGGTGTGGGAGTCAAGGTTTAGGAGAAATCTATGTTCAGTGGTGGAAAAAGTACTCAATTTTTAAGTAAAAGTATCAATACTGAAATGCAGAAATACTCTGTTACAAGTAAAAGGCCGGAATAAAAAATGTACTTGGGTAAAAGTACAAAAGTATTGGCATCAAAATGTACTTAAAGTACCAAAAGTAGAAAGTACACCTTATGCAGAATGTCCCATTTCACAAGTTTTCAAACGTATAAAATGTATTTAAATCTTTTGAAAATAGCAGATCTACGCAGCGCATTGTGAGCTTGTAGATCGGCTATTTTCAAATGGTCGAAATGTATATAGGGCTGAAGTGGTTAATGTATGTTTTGTAATAATAATCAAAATGTACAAGGTAACTAGTGACTAAAGTTTTCAAATAATTGTAGTGGAGTAAAAGTACAATATTCACCTCTGAAATGTAGTGGAGTAGAAGTAAAAGTATTGAAATTGGAAATACTCCACTAAAGTAAAAAAAAAATACCTCAAAATTGTACTTAAGTACAGTACTTGAGTACATGTACTTAGTTACTTTACACCACTGGAGTCAAGGTTTAGGATAAATCTATGTTCACGTGTGCAGCCGAGCACATAACTGAACACTCGTTTTCCGCACTCACTGATCATGGTGGTGCCCCCGGCCAGCGCCGCCCTGGTGCCCAGGAGGAAGTCGTCCACCGGCTCACTGCCCAGGAAGGGCTTCATCAGACAGGTGTTGGCGTCTACGCCCCCCGGAATCACCATGCAGCCGTTAGCCTCGATCACCCTCACGTCCCCCGGAACAATCAAGTCCTCCCCCACCTGCCTGCAGAGGAACAGGAAGAGAGAGGAGCATAAACGGACGCGGGAAGAAAAGAACCGTGCGGATGAGGAAGAGACGTGACAGGAGGAAATGAAATTCTGGGCGAATGCAGAGGATTGCCACCTTCAAACCTTCAACACCTTCAAATGAGTCAAATGTAACCATTTTCTGCATCTCTTTTACTGACAAAATACAGTTAAATTCTACTCAGTGATTCACAGCTGATTTCATTCAAACAAAACTGCGTAAATGCAATTTAGTATTTTTGCAATTTTTGAAACAATTGGAGACATTTCTTTCTTTTTTCTTTTTGGATTTTTGCCTTTAATGACATGCCCGAAATAGGGACGCCAGGTTCAAAGTGGTTACGTCTATTTGTGGGTTTTATAAATATTTAACCAATGAAAAGTATTAACATGAACTTGTGGCTAAATAATAACTGCACTGGGTCTATTGGAACAAAGGTTATTTATTCTATTTCGTGAAAAGTAACAGTATTGGACATGTTTCTGCCCGACACTCGTTTTACACTGAGGATGTTACTGTGTGATATTTTTACTTGTATGCTTCTGTTGCTGCAATTACATACTTGATGAGGCCATCCTCGATGTAGACATCTGCATACAGAGACTGGTCATCGTTGACCACTCGCCCTCCTTTAATCAGCAGTGCATCACGCTGCATGTTGAGGGATGGAGGGATGGATGGAATGAGAGAGAAGGAAAAGGGGAGGGGAGAGAAGAAGAGACAGTCAAAATATATTTTAAACAATCAATTTTGTGATGCATGCAAAGCTGTGAGGACTACATTGTGGAGATCTTGAGGGGCAGACATGCCTAATCCAGAGGACCATGCGTGGGTACACCAACGCTGGCACACCAAACCCCAAACCAACTCAAATCTGGAAGAAGAAGTATACAAATGCTATACGAATGTTATTCAAATGCATGTCAGATACAGCATGTTTTTTTAGACAGATGCTAGGTTTGATGTTTACCTAGTATCTTCAAGCACTACAATGTTCTCTTTGCACTCTACTTATGACTATGAACCTATCATTTGTTGACTAGGGTTCAGGCCATTTACTCTGATTTCAAACTAGTACCGTAAGTCACTCTGGATAAGCTGCAAAATGCCTAAATTGCGAATTGAGGGGGATCTCACGGCCATTACCCCTATCGCCCATGGTTTCCATGGTTCGACACAACACAACACAACACATTAGGCTAATTCACATATTCAAATAATAAATAATAAACACAACAGAACAACTGTCAGTGTGCACCGTGCGGCAAGCTGGGAAGTCCATCCTCATCCATTGCACACCCCGGGACACTACACAGCCGTTTGCTCTGATTCGCGAGACTCACAGTATAGTATTCCACCAAGTATTCTGACCTTGAAAAGACCTTTAAAGGCTGTTACCTCAATGGATTTATTTACACCCACACCAATCTAATTTCTAATGGCAATATTGCTAACTTGCTTTATTGTACTTGTTACTTCAAGTGTGATGTTTGGGGGAGGGGGGGCTGAAGAATTCAGCTGCAAAATATACCTTGCAAAAAGGTATATGCACAAACTGCATTGCATATACTTGTCTCTGGACCTTGTGAGTGAAACCTGCAGTAGTTCAACTGCCATATCACATCCCTTCATCAAGCTGCATGTGTATATAACCTTACCTGGTCCAACGCTGAACAACAATACACACAATTTGAGACATTTATAGTTGTCACCCAGTGCTTTTGTCTTGTGTCTAACTTCAAATAGGCAGTATGTGCCATCTTTGCTGCCAGACTAACAATGCAATCTTTCTGTTGGTATCAGGCACAGGGATTTGCAGACTCATAGACAGCCTACCCGATCACCACGGCTATAGCCAGGCCAGTATCTTACTGCTCATGTTCCCCTGGTAACATACCAGTCATGCTGTACTCGCTGTAGCCACAGGCGGCGTGTTGTTGTGACTCTGTGCCCTGCATGGCACACTCTGTGCCCTTTGTCTACTCTCCCCAGAAGAGGACCAACAATGTGTGGCAGTGTGTGTGTGTGTGTGTGTGTGTGTGTGTGTGTGTGTGTGTGTGTGTGTGTGTGTGTGTGTGTGTGTGTGTGTGTGTGTGTGTGTGTGTGTGTGTGTGTGTGTGTGTGTGTGTGTGTGTGCATGCATGCGTTGTGTGCGTGCGTGCGTGCGTGTGTGCGTGCGGTGCGAGAGACAGCCAGACAGACAGCCAGACGGGTGCACCCGATACGTATGTTCTCATCCCATTGAATGGGGCCGTTATCACCGTTCTCATGCCATAGCTAGGGTCCAGTAGGTCCCTACTGGCCTACCAGGAGGCTCTGGTAGGCTGTTATCAGCCATACTATGGGTGATTCAATGTTGTGATAGTAGCCAACTCTTTACTATGGAGTGTTTGTTCAGTAACAGTGTTAAATATGTCTATATTCTGATCGTACTCATTGTTTGTTCAGTGTCCTTTACTGAACAAACAGTATAGACAGACAGCCAGACAGACAGACAGGGAGAGACAGAGACAGGGAGAGACATGGTGATTCCTCTGCCTGAGGGCTGAATGAAGCGTGCCTTCTCCCCGGGGAGAAAATGATAGGGAAGGAACATTTTGAACGTGAGGGGACGTTCACGGCTCTGTAGAAAGATGTTTGATTTCCAGTGTCACCCGGCACGTGAGAGAGGAAAACAAACAAAGCAGTGACTGAAGCCTGTCTGTCTGTCGCTGTCCAATTCAGCACCACAGTGTCAGAACAGAGTGCTGCTGCGCTCAAGTTCAAAGCCTTGGCATTTGGAATGCGCCATATATAGGCAAAGCCGAGAGTATTAAAAAAACCATGATCCATTAACGAACTGCATTGCAGAATAGGTTCATCATTTATGCAGACCAACCTTTGAGGAATTATTGTCCGACTAACAGAATGGCGAGCTCGTACACCCCAGGGCAAGATGCTGTGTAAATGAAATGATTTGCCTTATACCTTCCCCATCTCCGGACATCCGTTGTCGGTTGTTTCCGCGGGGGAGCTGCATGGTGACCGGCTGCCTCGCATCTCGCTGGGCGTCTGGCTGGCGGGTTGTTCACCACCGGTGTCCAGGATCCTCTCTCGGCTGCCGCTCCTTGGGGTGCGGCTCCCTCTACTCCCATCGGCCGCGCGGTTGCTGTCGAAATCTATCGTCTTACTGTCGAACGCTCCCTCCACGGAGCTGAACATCCCGTATCCCGATCTGCGCTGGTTCGGCCCACCGGTGGCTGGTCCTGCTGCCTGCAGGTAGACTGGCAGCTCGTCCTCCCGGTTCCACTGCCTTCTGCAGTCGGACATTGTGATTTCTAAACGACACTATAGCCTATATTAATATACGTATACTCCTCACAGGCTTCGCCTATTGTCGCTGCTTTGATAACCGGGTCACGACGAGTCGATCCGATCGCCGCCAGACGCACTCAGCACAGCCCCTGGTTTAGTGCTATGAACCGTGAAGTGCAGCTCTCAAGCAACCCGTGTAGCCTACTGAGTCCTGTCTCCTCCCAATGCACACACACACACACAAATGATGCAGTCCTCCTCCGAGGAGTGGTGGAGTGTGTCACTGTTAACTACTTTTGATGTGAAAATCACCCTCTCTCTCTCTCTCTCTCTCTCTCTCTCTCTCTCTCTCTGTCTCTCTCTCTCTCTCTCTAAGTCCCCAGCTGCAGCGGATGACGAGATGGATGGCCAACATCGGGATTAAATCAACCAGCGTGATCTTTTACCCATATTTGGAGGGACGGACAGCTTGTTAAGTGTTCTGCTGTTGGTCCAAAGTTGTTGTTTGTCATGCGAAACTGGGTGTGAATGCAAGCTAGGCCTATTATGTAGCCCAGCAGGTAGGCCTAGTAGGCTACTTCTATATGTTTCAACAAAAAAAAATCAACTTTATCTCCAATAGAAAAAGAAAGCCTTGTGCTTTTAAAGGTAGTTGGTTGCTAATGTGAAATCGTTTCCGGCGGTGACAGAAATGGAACAGGTGCACATTGTCATTTCAGCACCTGCAGAGGTGGACAGCTCCCAAGAGAACAATGTGTAATATTGAGCGGATTCCACCGGTGATGTGACCGAATTTCACTTCCACCAGCCCCAAATCCAAAGGGTGTGTGTGTGGGGGGGGGGGGTGTCAAGACTGACACTTCACATTATAACCTGTCATATGAGATGGGACTGCACTGCAGCTGACTCGATTAAAACGAATGGCTTTTGACTTGATACCATACTACATACTGATAATCTACTTTACTAAATGATTTTAACTTGTTTTATTTTTTTGCAGAGCCAAATATTTTAACAATTTTTACCCTTTATTTTGACCCTAAATCCTCTCCACACATTCCTGTGTTGTAACCTGCCCTATTGGCTTACCTCGTCACCTCGTCACCTCGTCACCTGCTCCCCCCACCCCCCACCACCAGGAGGACGCCAACATATTCCACACACCCCCCACTGATAGGAGTCGCTAGTGCCGCGACAAAGATCATACATAGATAGGCTACATACATATATACATACATACATACATACATACATACATACATACATACATACATACATACATACATACATACATACATACATACATACATACATACATACATACATACATACATACATACATACATACATACATACATAGTATAATGTATGTATGAATGTATGTCTTATGTGAATATATGTATGTATAACATACAACATCGCAGCTTGTCCCACCCACAGCCAATCAGATCAGATAGACAGTTGATGATGATTTATGCTACCAATGAGAGGATGGTCTATTTTAAGAGGGCGGGGTGTATCAGCTGTCCTGTAGCTCATGCAGTCAGAGAAGCTATCATTGTCTCTGGTTACAAGAAGATCCGCATGCAGAGGGGAATGGACACAACTCACGCAAGCAAAGAATTCACTCCAAACTCCTGAATTCAAAAGGAATATTTGTCTATGTCTTCAACAAGTCTTCAAAGTTAGACAACAAGCAAGGTACCTACATTTCTGATTGAAATAGTGGTCTGTTATGAGTGTTGACTTTCCCATGCCTGCATGGGACAGTGGGGAGTTATAAATTGGCATGATGCATGTGTTGCAAGACTGTGTGTGCGTGACTGAGCAAGGCACCATGTAGCCTTATACTACTACTTATACATTATACTACCTAAAATATATGGCTTTGTTATTTGTGGAAAAAGTCAGACTACTCGCATATTGTATAAAAGTAGGCCTATAGCAATACCACAATGTAGAAATACTCTGTTACAACCAAAGGTCCTGCACTCAACATTTTACTTGGGTAAAAATAGTTGCCTCTGAGGTGTTGTGGAGTGGAGTAAAAGTATAAAATATCGGAAAATGGAAATACTCAAGTAAAGTACCTTAAATGTGTGCTTAAGTACAGTTCTTGAGTAAATGCACTTAATTACTTTCCACCACTTGTGCCAAATATTATATAACTGTCACTCTCATTTTTCCTTGGACATTTATAGTGCAGAATACAGTTGATTGTTATGAGTAGCTGACAACAAGGTGATAATAATAATTATTATTATATCATTATTACAATTATAACCCTTATTATTATTATTATTATATTATCATTATTATGATTTTTTGTTTTGACCTACTTATTTTAGGGGGTAGATGAGGGTACATGTTTGTCTCCAAGTAGGAACTCATTGGCCTTCTCCTTTCAAGGAGAAGGTGTCATATTTGAGGGTAGGAAGGGGGTAAAATAACCAGAGGAAAGGGTCCTCCAATTCCCCAAGCCGTGCACGTGTTACATATTTGTGTGTGGAGTGGTGTTGTGCAATTCACAGGATCGCAATTTTTGACTTCCTTGTACTGTAATAATTGACTGATTATATTTATGCAACATACCGTACATTTCTTTGGTCAGTGGTGTAATTTTCATAGTCCACCATCTCTTTTTTCTCCATCTGTCTGTATGCGTCTCTCTCTTCTAAAGAACAACAGACAGGGATGGCTGATCCATCTCCCCCCGCTGTCAGCCACTCAGAGAAGGCATGTCCTGTGGAGGGTGCACCGGCCCTTGCTCTTCCTCAGCCCTTTTCAGCCCCAGACTTCATAGAAACCAAAACTGAAACTCTAACATCCACTCATCCCCCCCACAACAACTCTCTCCCTCTCTCATCTTCGTCTCTTATCTCTGAAGCAACGAATGCCTCTCCACCTAAAGAGATATCTAAAGCCAGCTCTCCCGATATGTCCTCCACACAAAAGACACCATCTGTGCCCTCTGGTAACCATTTCACCCCTACGGTCTCCAATCTGAGCCCCTCTCCCCAACCCACAACAGCATCCGCTACACCTGCCAACCCAGCAGTGACCCCTCCAACCACATCCCCTTCTACACCGGCCTCCATCAGCTCTCCCTCTACCAATGTAGGCCCCTCTAAGCCCCCAAAAGCTCTCCCTAAGCGCCCCACCTTTGCCGTCCTGGCCAAGAAGGTGATTATACAGGAGAGACTCAGGAAAGCTGAGGAGGAGGACACCATAGCTGACGATGAAGGTAGGAAGGCCTTCAGCTGGACTTGGAATTGACTGACGCATTTGTGTTGATGTCACAAAATGACAGGATCCTTTCAATGCCATGTGTGATAGAGTCCTACTGTCTGTGACCATGTTATGCCTGAATCTCCAATGTCATTGTACTGTAGGTTGTTGTAGACAGGTGGGTAGAGTAGCAAGAACTGTACTCAAGTAAAAGTATTGATATTTTAAATTATGATTCAAGTACAAGTAAAAGCAGTGATCCAAATGATAATTATCAAGACTACAAGTTACGTCATATGATCTGATTTGTTGTTTAAGTAATCAACTAATAGAAATAAACAAACTAGAAAATAAAATAGCTATGAGCAAATTCAAATATGGCCTAAACTATATCACTTTAAATAAGACAATAACCAATAATAAATTAAATCTTTACGAAATAACAAATTATGGCAGACAAAGACGGCAGCACATAATATAACTATTGTTCAGTCTGTCCACTCATTCTTTGATGTGTATAATCTGGCGTGGAGACATTCTATGTGCTGTGACTAAAAGGTTTTCGTCCTGCAGAAAAGACACTGGTATTTGTAATAGGAGCACAACATGCTGTAATGCCTGACTTATTCTAGGTTACGCACCGTGTTGTGCACAGACAATAACAGATCTACCAGCTCACAACGTGTCTCGTCGAGACACATTGTGAGCTTATAAATCTGCTATCTTTGGTGCACGACACTGGTAAACCTCTGTGCATAAAGGACACAGGGGAGACATTTGTGAAACCTTATGCTGTCTGTGGGTATCAAATGAACCGAGAGACTTGGCGCAAAGTTGGTGCTCCTAGATCTTGGCTTGAGGTATCTACATATCAGACAGATTTAGTTTAGAGACAGACGGTTGCACATACACATGTTTAAAATGCATGCGCACATGGCCACTCCACAACGTGCAAGTTCACGCTCTACTCGTTCTATAAGATATAATGTCAGCACAGTTCATTCTGTCTGTTTCTATAGTGTCTCAGACTTGCAAATTCAGTGCCATCTTTTGAACATTTTTTATTATCCGTTCCACATTTCATTCTCTTTCATTGATTATCTCCACAAGGCACAAAGGCCGGGGCTGGAGATTATATTATCTCCCCTGTCTGTCTGTCTGTATGTGTGGCTGTTACTGAGTCCGGAGCTAATATCACAAACTACCAGACGAATCAGTGTCAAATTTCTCATGCGTTTCTTTCATATAACATTTTCAGCAGATACATTTGGTGTAGAGGGAAGAAAAGGAGGGGACCAAATATAGAGCCCTCGGGGCCCCCAGTCAATGAAGCACAGTAAATAGAGTTTAGGTGGTTAATGTGGATTGTCAGATACATCTTTTTACACTCCTCTCCTCATCCAACTCTCTTCTCCTTTGCAGATGAAGAACCAGAGGAGGACTTGTCCTTGGAGCAGTTGGAGGAGAAAGCCAAAGGTGGTGATGCAAGAGCACAGACCCGTGTGAGTGAACACACACACACACACACACACACACACACACACACACACACACACACACACACACACACACACACACACACACACACACACATACACATACACATACACATACACATACACATACTATTGTGCTTCAACTCAAGATGAACAAACTGTGAAATCATGAGCGTTGCAACATTTAAAAGCACATTGTGAGCTTGTAGATCGGCATACGATGAAGTATAGAATAGATCTAAGTGGTTAACTGTTAGATTGAAACTCAGGATGTTGCACTGTGGCTGCACACAGAGAAGCTCTGCCTGGTCATGTACGTACATGTGTGTCTATTTCCAGCCTTGTGGAAGATGATCCCATGTTTTCAATATCACACATTATACCATCACATTTATGAATTCTGTGCTATGCTTGTGCGTTAGTATCCATGCTTGGATCCATATTTGTGGCAAGCATTCACACAAACAATTCACAGACTCTCCCTTTCTCCTCTTACTTCTTATTACCCTGTAAACATATTTAAAGACACATTGTGAGGGAAGGGGTCTTGGGGGGAGGGCCGAGGGTTGGAACATGAGACTTTGTATGTCAGAGGCTAAACTTGTAAGTGGTTGCATGGTTTCAAGTCCCATCATGCCACTGCTTTCTTCTGGAAGCAGTGAGATTAAAATAAACCTTTAATCATATATAATCAATTGTTGCGATGGGAGAAAACTACAGTCTTCCTGGCTAACTATTAGAATATAGAAAAACTGTTTTAACTCAAGCTGCTACACACACACACACACGCACGCACGCATGCACGCACACGCACACGCACACACACACACACACACACACACACACACACACACACACACACACACACACACACACACACACACAGACACTTGGCTCATGGCCTGGCCCTCTACCACAGTCGTCAATTGTACACACAATATTAAAAATGTTGCCCCTTGTTTTCTGCTAAACCTGCCTTTCTCAGCTTTAATAGCCTGTTTATTTTCAGATGGGTCAACACCACCTGATTCTGGCTGAAGAAAAGGACACAGATCTAAATAACCACCTGGCTGTTAATTGGCTGATTAATGCAGCCAAACAGGGTCGAAGAAGTGCTGCAAGAATATTACAGCGCTGCTGGATCCAGAATAAAGGTATGTACAGATTGTGTGTGTGTGTGTGTGTGTGTGTGTGTGTGTGTGTGTGTGTGTGTGTGTGTGCGTATACGCGCGTGCATGCGTGCGTGCGTGCGTGCGTGCGTGCGCGCGTGCGTGCGCGCGTGCGTGCGCGCGTGCGTGCGCGCGTGCGTGTGTGTGTTCATTCTTAACCCTTTATTTGTGTCTTACTCTTCCAGGCATCACTCCAGAGAACGAGGCAGCCGTGCGTAAGTTGTCCACAGAGAGTAGGTTTGAGCAGACAGTGCGAAAGGCAGCCAGGATGATGTTTTTGAAGCTGAACCCAGACAGGAAGAATAAGATGGATATGGCTGAGATGCTGGAAAACGCTAGCCACATCAATAATGTGGAAGGTGAGACAAGTAGAAATTCTATATTTCCATCTTTATAATAGACAGTCTAACACTAACAGAGTGGATTTCAAAGTGGGGGCCACGAGGCAGTGCCATCAGTGCCGATTGAAAAGGAGAGGGGAGTAGAAAAAATTTAAATAAATACAATTATGTATTTATTTATTTAAAATAATTTATTATTGTGCCAGGTTAACCACTTTCAAGCTGGTGTCCCTACTTTGAGCATGTCATGATTGTCAAAATCTTCTAAGTTTTAGATAACAGTGAAAATAGTCAAATAGTTACAATTTCATTTTTTTTCCATTTTGCAAAAGAGACGATTCGCAGCCAGAGGCTATAGCTATTTGGGGGTCCTTGGCATGGCTTGGTAGCTCCAGGCCTAACATTAAGTATTTTGAACATTTTTGCCACATACAGTACAGTACAGTATATCTACAGCGGCAGCCCCTCATCCCTTTTTGATCTTTCCCTGCATTGACATGTAAGCATGGAAATATTTGTCTGTAACTCTGCGTTGCTTCCATTCCTTACCAGCAGGTGGCGGCTCGACAGGGCTCCCTTCTCCAACCTCAAACCAGACCCAAAGGGTTTTAGAAAGCATGGTCATCAATGAGTGTAAGTTTCTGCCTGTTTCTATTCTGAACACTCACAAATGGCTAACGTTGTACTTTTAGTCCTGAGAGAGAGAGAGAGAGAGAGAGAGAGAGAGAGAGAGAGAGAGAGAGAGAGAGAGAGAGAGAGAGAGAGAGATGTTAACTATGTCCTCTCAGCCAATCAGATGGACCTTGAAGACTTTGTGGAAATCACTCAGAAGTATGCCCAGGGAATCACTCCCTCTGTATCCCGGGAAAGCAGCCTGGACGAACCCCAGACTAAAACCTCAATCCTGAGCAATGGCACGCAAGTAAAATAACCTGAATCTGAATTCTATGTACACTTGCCGTTCTGAATTCTGAATTACATTGTCTCACCTTAGTGTGTGTGTGTGTGCGTGTGTGTGTGTGTGTGTGTGTGTGTGTGTGTGTGTGTGTGTGTGTGTGTGTGTGTGTGTGTGTGTGTGTGTGTGTGTGTGTGTGTGCGTGCGTGCGTGCGTGCGTGCGTGCGTGCGTGCGTGCGTGCGTGCGTGCGTGCGTGCGTGCGTGCGTGCGTGCGTGCGTGCGTGCGTGCGTGTGTGTGTGCGTGTGTGCGTGAGTGTGTGCGTGTGTGCGTGCACAGACATCTGAGGTACACCCAGCAGGAAGCAGGAGATCCAGCAGAAGTTCATGGAGTTTAGGACGTGGTGGGATGATGTTGGCCAATAAACGTAGTGGAGCAATGAAAAAAGCTATGGACATCAAATCACAGTTAATGGTATTTTACCATTATCTGTTCACTGTGCATTCTCTAAGACATCATACCTTGATGCATCTTCACTTCTTCAACCTATTGTTTTGTTAAAAATTGCATTATTATCCATCTCATCTATTCATTAACCACTTAAGCATGATTTATACTTTATCATGATGATGGTCTACAAGCTTGCAACGCATTGCGGTTTGTCATAATTTCAGTCTGCCACAGCCAGAGACTGGAACGACCTACACCTTTTTTTTTTATGGACACTTTAATCGCAAAATCGGCTTTTAAAGATGCTATGATGGACATTCTCAAAGACATGTTTTACTGTCCTTCAGACATTTAGCCCTGCTTGTTTTCTATTTGTTTATTCATTATTGTTTATTATTTGTTGATAAGTGGTAATTGTTTTGTTTTGTTTATTGATTTTATTTATAGTTTTTTGGGGGGTCTCTTCACTGGCAAGTAAATCAGAAGGGTAAACTACAGAAATGTGTGAGGAGGATTAATTGGCATAATGACTACATTGCGGGGAAAAAGAGGGCAAAATTGGCTACTCTAAAAGTAAATGAATACAATGTCTTCTGGTCTGTTCTATTTCTCTCTCCCTTGTCCAGGTGCTACAGTACCCTGTCCAATCCATCCTCGAGATGAAGGATCACATAGTTGACTGGTCGTCACGGGCCGGCGTCCAGTGGCTAAGCACCGCCATCCCCACACACCATGTCAATGCGCTCATCTTCTTCTTCATCATCAGCAACCTGACGGTCGACCTGTTTGCCTTTGTCATCCCTCTGCTGGTCTTCTACCTTTCTTTCATCTCCATGATGATCTGCACGCTACGCATCTTCCAAAGCAGCAAGGTCCTTCTTTTTTTAATGACTCATTTCCTCTCTGCTGAGTGTACCCCAACATTAAGAAGCCCTCTCCACAACTTTGCCTAACACCACTGACTTAAACCTGCCCTATGTAACTTTCCTCTTCTACCCCGGATTTGAACACGGTTTCCTGAGCAAGTACTGCATTTTAACCATTGAGCTAGACTCTGCTAGAGCCTGCCTGCCTGCTTGCTCAGGGGATAAATTGAATCTGACCATCAGGTCAAAATTCGTGTCAGATCTAGGTCTAGGTGAGACATGACCTTTGACACAATCTAAATGTCTCAATAGAAGAGCAGGGAGACCAAATACAACCACCCCAATTGTATAAGTTATATTGTATTAACTGTATGTTAGTACAATATAACTTATACAATTGGGGACAAAATAAAAATGTATTCATAATTTTTTTTTTACATGGTGCCGCTTTTAAGTGAGGCTTTTAAAGCTTTAAACATTTCATATTCATCATCAAGGAAATTGTTGCTGTTGGGCAGAGGGTACAGGGTACCGGTATGTCCAACACCGTTAATAAGAACCTGTGTTCTTTGGTTCCAAATAGTTATTATTTAGTTCACAAGCTGTTGTTAATACCTTTAATTGATTAATATTGATTAAAAACCCATAAACAAACTTAACCACATTCATTCTGGCGTTCCTATTTCAGACATGGACTTTTTAAATGTTTCAATTATTAGTATTTTTTTGTATTATCGAAAATAGTAGATCTACTGTACAAGCTCACAATGTATTGTGATGCAACACGTTGTGAGCTTGGCCTGTTTTCTTCTTTTTAATGCCTCCTTTCCTATTTTCCTCTGCCCTCTTTCCATCTTATGTGCTTTCCAGAGATGGGAGAACTTCAGTACCTTGACAGCACTACTGACACGTTTCGAACCTGGGTTGGATGTGGAGCAGGCAGAGACCAACTTTGGCTGGAATCATTTAGAACAGTACCTCTATTTTCTCTTCTCCGTCTTCTTTGGCATTTTCTCCTTCCCTGTAGCGGACAAATCCTGGATCCCCTGTTCTGAGCTCTCCACCGTCACCATGTTCTTCACTGCTATCAGCTACATGAGCCTCAGTCCCATGGCTTCTACGTATGCAAGAAAAGCAATGATCATAGAGGTCAGAGCGCATGAAAGCTGAATGCAGTTTTAAAGGCTCGTTTATGTTTTGTTGCATAGCCGAGTCCTAAACAACTGACTTTCATCAAACATCAGCTATTTTTAACTGAATATAATGAACAATATTTGAAGTGAATACTTTGCTATCATGGTTGATTTAACTGAATTTGGTATTACATTTTTAATGAAAACTTGCACAATATAGTAATATCTTGTCAATTCCAGGTAGCGTCGTCTGTGTGTTCCCTGGCCAGATTCCTGCCACAGACCACGAAAGCACTGAAAGTGCTTCGTTTACTGGGGTGCACATTCGCCACAGTGCCACTTGGGGAGTCAGTGGTACTAAAGCTCAGTCTGCCCTGTCTACTTTATATTTATCTCTTCTACCTGTTCTTCAGGTGAGCTGGTGATATTGTGAAACACTCTCATACTTTAAACTAGGGATGTTCGATGCAGGCTTTTTCACCAAAGTCAACTAATTGTCAGGTAACAACATCACATATCTACTAATATAAAATGCACATAATATCAATATAATATCTAATAAATCTAATATAATACAGTGATGTTAGGTTTTCAATAAAGTGAGTCCCGGGACTCACTGGTGGTCATTTGAATGAGTCCCACTAATCTTAGATTAGATGTGGGCCTATTTGACAGAAGCATAATTGCTTTGATGCATATAACGAGCGTCAACGAGCATCAGCTGGACACAGATAAACACACCTGCCCTTTGCAGTGCCCTAATTTGAAAGTCTAATTTCTCTGCAAAAGCCCTTGAATATGATGGAATATGATTAAGGATTACTGGGATTATGGTAAACTCACATTTAATATCACACACACCATACAGTAATAACTCCTGTAACTTAATACAAAATTTATAATATCGGACATCCCTACTTCAAACCTTATTTTCTGAATGAAAAAAAACAACAACTAGTAAACAGTATTGGAAATCTGATGAGGAAACCCATTGCAAATTCCCTTTCAGGTTTTAGGGCTACAAACTTATTATTAGCCCTCTATGATTAATTCTCTCTGTCTACCCCACTCCTACCTTTAGAATGGCGAAGATGCGAGGATTCCGTGGCACTTACTGCTTCCTGATTCCCTACCTGGTATGCTTCATGTGGTGCGAGTTCTCAATGGTGCTCCTCCAGAACTCCTCCCCCTTGGGTCTCATCCGCACCTGTGTGGCCTACTTTCTCTTCCTGTTCGCTCTGCCCGTTCTTGCCTTTGGCCTGGCTGCCCTGTTCCTCATCCAGGTCATCAAGTGGTTCCTGGAGCTGGAGCTGACCAAGGTGATCGTGACTCTGGCTGTGTGCGCAATCCCTGTTACCTTGCGTCTCTGGACACGGTTCAGCATGTCCATCTTGGACGTGTTCCACTCACTGAAGCAGAGTGGTCCCGTCAAAATCATCCTGTTCTGCATCTCCATGGTGATCTTGCTCTTTTCGCTGTATCTGTATAACTCGGAGGGGCTGAAGATTTACAACTCCACCCTGACCTGGAAGCAGTACGGCCAGCATTGTGGCCCACCGGCCTGGCAGACCAAAGGCATGGCCCAGACGCAACTATTCTGCAGTCACTTGGATGGACACAGAGTCACCTGGACCGGGCAGTTTAAGCATGTCCGCGTGGCTGAAACGGAGAATGGGGCTCAGTCACTCATCAAAATGCTGCCATTGTTCATGGCTGATTGGCTGCGCTGCCTGTATGGGGAGAAATATCCAAAATGCGAGCCAAGGAATACCCCAGTCGCAAACCTGACTTCCAATATTACTGCCAGCTCAATGCCAGATCCTGTTCCTTTGCCCATTATTTTACAGATGCAGGAGGAAGAAGAGCTGTGCCAACTCAAGGCTCTGGCCAAGCATACTTGCCACGTCAAGCGCTTCGACAGCTACCGTTTTGAAGTGACGGTTGGCATGATCCCGGATGAGGGGATGGCAGATCCAGGCTGCGATATAATGCTAATGGCCAGCCATGAGTTCATGCAGGTCCTGTTTAACTTGGACCCTGGGAATACGGTGGAGTTCAGCACCAAGCTGGGTGGACGTCTGGGGGCTAAGGCTCCAGCCTTTGAGCTGAAGGCTATGCACTGCCTGGACTGTGTATCTACACTTATGGGGGGTAGACAGGTAAAGATTGAAAGAGAGTGGAGAGAAACCACCCAGGGAGCATTTAAGTTTGCATTTGATTTCTTTTTTTCTCCCTTCCTCACAGCAAGAATTGAGCAATAACAACAATAGCAGACAATACTAGGGAGACATAAAGATGAGAGCAGAACTACATAAAAGATGTAGTAATGTTTGTAACAACTACCACAAATCTTGTAGGGTTACGCTGAATTCACACCAGCAGTGTTGACACTAGTCCCCGACGTTAAAAGCAATAAACTGAGCTTGTCCGAGGTTATCAGTCATAGTCTGTCACCGTGTGTCAACATATAATATGACTGCTATTGAGGTCAAACTTTGTGAAAAAAAATCCTTTTGCGCACCTACTGGAGAAAAAAATATATTTTATTACTCTTTGGATACATTTGGAGTAAAATCGCTGTGCTGATTTGTTTATTTTTGGAACACAGTTCTTATATGACGTGATCTAAGATTCCCTATGGGATTTCCAATAGAAAAAAATACTCTGTGATCCAGGGGGATAGCGACCTCTAGCGGCAGTGATGTCAGACTTCGGTGCGCTATGTTCATACTGCAATATGTTTCTGTCCGTTTCAAGTGCCTTTGATTATGTGGCTAGTCCACGCCGAGGGACGCCTATCGAGCTCTTTGCCAGGGCAGGGCGGCTGGCCTCACAGCACCGCAGCACTGGAGCTCTGAGTGCTGCAAAATGACACAATCTTTATAATCCTAATAAATAAGCATAATAAAACTGCTCCACAGGAACAATGTTCATGTAACTAGAGATTTGCTGAGAAATTATATTTTATACAGATTACCAACTAAAATGGAAAAAAAATATGTATTTCCTGGTTTTAATGCAGTGTGACAGAGGATGGCTGACGGGGAGAAAATATGTACTCCCTGGTCGGTAGTGAAATGGGGAAGAGTTGATTAGTTGAGGTTTTCTCAAAATTTTTGCTTCATGTGAAACTTCCCAACACTGGAAAAGTAGTGAGTCACTCGTCTCCACAGACTTTGCATCGAAATTCAATGCTCAATCAGAACGTGCCAGCGTCATGCGTGAAATGGGTTAGGGTTAGGAACCAACCCTCACAAAATATTTTGGATATTCAATAACGTTTTGTTATAATTGGCTTCAAAGGTTTATGGGTGGGACCTGTGTTGCAAAAACTACAATAACTCATGAATGCATCGTGTGATCAACCCGAAATTTGATTTATATACTGTATTGAGGAGGCTTCCAACAAAAGTGTTTTGAGTTCTATCTGACAAGGGCACCACAAACTCAACAAGTTGAACCATAAGTGATAGAAAAAAAGACATTTCTCAAAGATTCCAATGCAGATCAGGGGGTAACCACACTTAACTAATTTGTAATTGCAGGAAGCCATTTTGTATGTTTCTTCTGAGATAGCATTATGCTACTATGGTAATCTATATTTTTTGTTTACAACTTAATTTAACATGAATTGGTTCTAGATTAAGAGAGATATTGCTGTAATGAGATTGCTGCTTTGTAACTGTTAAAAACTATTGTAGCCTTAATGTACTTATTGTACACATAACTGGATGTATACTGTCTTGTGACTTTATTTGTGTTTGTGCACATGCACGTGTGTGTGCGTGTGCGCACAGGCATGCGTTTGTGCGTGTGCGTACGCAGCCTGATCTCCAGAGATTACCGTAACATTGCACGGAACGAGTGCACTTCATTCCGTGGATAGCCGCCTCGGAACTCCCGAATTGCGTGCATATGTACGGCGAGTCCCACGGTGGGCGTAACCAGTCGCAACCCGGAAAAACCCGGAAGCAGAGCAGTCCCCAAAAAAAAATTACGATTATGTGCCTATCGGTACATAACTCAAACGGCGCTGAGTAGGCACAGGCGAACGTCACACCGTTCAGGACGGCAACTCGGTCGCCTTAGCTCCCTCGGTGGTCCTTCACGGGGTGACGCCTGTGACTGCGCGCCTCCGAAATGGTTTTGTCACAAAGGGAGCGCCGTACATATGCACGCAATTCGGGAGTTCCGAGGCGGCTATCCACGGAATGAAGTGCACTCGTTCCGTGCAATGTTACGGTAATCTCTGGAGATCGGGTTGGCGTACGTGTGTGTGTGTGTGTGTGTGTGTGTGTGTGTGTGTGTGTGTTTGTGTGTGTGTGTGTGTGTGTGTGTGTGTGTGTGTGTGTGTGTGTGTGTGTGTGTGTGTGTGTGTGTGTGTGTGTGTGTGTGTGTGTGTGTGTGTGTGTGTGTGTGTGTGAGCAACCCGATCTCCAGAGATATACGTAACATTGCACGGATCCAGTGCACTTCATTCCGTGGATAGTCGCCTCGAAACCCCGAAATTGCGTGCATATGTACGGCGCTCCCTTTGTGACAAAACCATTTCGGAGGCGCGCAGTCACAGGCGAACTGTCACCCCGTGAAGGACCACCGAGGGAGCTAAGGCGACCGAGTTGCCGTCCTGAACGGTGTGACGTTCGCCTGTGCCTACTCAGCGCCGTTTGAGTTATGTACCGATAGGCACAGAATCGTAAATTTTGTTGTGGGGACTGCTCTGCTTCCGGGTTTTTCCGGGTTGCGACTGGTTACGCCCACCGTGGGACTCGCCGTACATATGCACGCAATTTCTGGGTTTCTAGGCGACTATCCACGGAATGAAGTGCACTGGATCCGTGCAATGTTACGTATATCTCTGGAGATCAGGCTGGTGTGAGAGAGAGAGAGAAAGATGAGAAATGTATCTGTTTACTGAATTTGCGTCATGCACATTACCCCATTTATTTTCAGACTTGTATTGGCCAAATTAGTGTGATTGTATTACAAAATGACATTTAACTTTGGCTCTACATTTTCTGTCCTACCAGTTTTGTGGTCTTAATATTTGGTGACCATCATCCAACTGATTGTTTTCTTTAGGGTATGCTACAGTGTAAAGGTTATTTAGAGCAGTGTTTCTCAAATAGGGGTATTTCGGGGTACTCCTAAGGGGACAATTTATCCCACATTCATAGAATCAGTTAAATCTGGAAACTAACATACATTTAAAAAATGTTGTATATGCCATATTCAATACAACGAATTGTCAATATACGCCAACCACCCACCAATAAAAAGGTTGCCAATTAGCTCGCTGTATCGTTTTCTTTTTACCTGCCCTGATTGAGTTTTGAATATTAAAGCAAACAAAAACAAAAAAATGTATATGTGGACAGAAACACCAAAGATTCTTCAGCATCAGGAAGAATGTTTTGTGCTGGTGAAGGGGTACTCAGCTGAACATTGCAGCAGGGGTACAGTAATAGGTTTGAGATCCACTGAATTTTACTGAGAACCTGTAAGCCAAAAATAAGTCTTATTTATATGAGCTCATAGGCTACATGACAAGCACTAGGCATTAGGATACTGGTCTCCGTATCATAGTGTCCATTACATTTTCTCTGGTTGCAGCCATCTAGCCGTTCCAAAGACAAGCTCACTACCATCCGTAGCATCCTGCCAGTTTACTTACACAGTACGGCTGGATGCAAGTGTGTTGCCGTCTTTTCAAGTCCCCACAGCCAAATCTTTCGGATGAGTTTTCCTTTGGAATTTGCATTTATGAATGTATAGTTTATAGTAACTTGGGGGAGGACGGCCAGATCAATCAAAGCCATTTTAGAATCCATGTTAATTCCGTCTAAATAGTGAGTAGCAATTTGTCAATTGAAAGCATTGATCACCTTGTTCTCATTCACTTTCATGTCATGCAGACATGCAGATTTCCTTTTTTTCAAGGGTGTGATGAATTTATACACAAATACAATTGCAACTGAAAATGCACTTAACATGGCATACTGTACATAAAGTAGGAACAGAAGTGAGTTGTGGTCTTTTCTTATATAGGAGTGAGTACCATAATGTAGAGCCTGTATTGCCCGCTGTGAATTTGAGTGCTTTTAAGAAGAGCACATGAGGCTATGCAAGTGTATTTCAAAGTATTTCAATTTTGAGAGTTCCCCTGAAAGGTACAGATATAGCTGGTGTATTTTATTTTATAATTTTTTTCACATTGGTTCCACCGACATATCGTTAGCCTCATACTGTAGCATAATTGCCCAAGTCATATTTTTAAGGTTTTCAGAAATGAAAAAAAGAAAAATCGTCTGCCTACATAGTCAACTAGATTCTACGTGGAAGATTTCACGGAGTTCATGATTTGAGGCATTTTGTTCAAAACAAACCAATCCTGCAAACTTTGGAAGCCAATATTAGCCAATCAGGATGGAATATGGAAAATCGGACAGATCCGTGTTGATCACATGACTATAGAGATACTGTGTACCGATTTGTGTGTTGTTTGGACCAAATCTGGAGGGACAGCGAGTGCATTTTCCGGCAGCGGCTGCTGCCGCAGAGCTGCCGCGGAGCTGCCGGCGGCGCCAGCTTTGGGAGTGTGCTGCGTTTGTGTAACGCAGTCCCCACCAATATTATTTACGATTCTGTGCCTATCGGTACATAACTCGGACGGCGCTGAAGTCGACTACCAGACCATCGGCCGGTCGTCGCGGGCACTCGCGCCTGGAGGCGCTCGGGCGCGACTCCTTGGCCTCAAGGTCTGCTGAATCGGCGCGCCTCCATCATGGTCCAAAACTATACTTTATCGGCGGAAAAAATAAGTTGACTGCCGCTCCTCCACCGGCAGTTCCGCGGCAGTTCCGCTGCTGCCGCTCCTCCACCGGCAGTTCCGCGGCAGTTCCGCTGCTCCGCCGGCAGCTGCCGCTCCACCGCCGGCAGTCACTGCCGGGAGCTGCCGCTCCTCCACCGGCAGTTCCGCGGCAGTTCCGCGGCAGCAGCCGCTGCCGGAAAATGCACTCGCTCCTTCTGGAAATCTGTAGTAATATCCAAAAATGTGTTTTGCAAAAGTCAGCCTCATGGTGGCGCTATGACAGGCTGATCTGAAAAATGTGGGGCAGAGGTTCTGTCAATTTGACCAAAAACTTACTTAGGCAATTATGCTATGAGGCTAACAATAATCAACAATACAACAAGCATTTTCTTAATAGACATACATTGCACTGCATTAAAGTAGGCATAATTCCTTTAGACTATTACTGTGCTGTACTTGCGATAGCTTGAAGTTACAGGGGTGCAAAATAAAATAAATGGAGTAATACTAGTATGACAACAATGAAGTATGTCTGCTTTATTCATTTGTCTTCTTGTGAAACCAAATGTGAAAAAAGCATGGTAGGGATAGAGGAATATAGACAATGACAACATTATAAATGAATTCAATAAAACCTTTTTTTTCATGTTTCATGTTATTTTATTAATACACATTCCTTTCATTCACCTCATTTGAGTAATCCATTTTTGTACGATTAGTCTTTTTTAAAGTATGATAGATATTACACGCTAGTAGCGTTGAATAATGGCAACATGCTGCTGCAGCTACTGCTGTGTTCATGAACAGACAATCTCTCTGATGTGTACGTGGTGGTGGAGGTGGTGGTTATGATGTGATGACAACTGACTTGTTCTAAAACTACTTATCACCATTGGAGGACAGGGCCCTGGAAGCCTGGAAGTGGTACATGGCTATGGGAACCAGTTTCTTGTCATGCATGTTTATCTCATACGCTCTCCAGTCATTGGTTGATATCACAGCTTTATTGTTTTGCTGTGTTGAACATTCTGTTGAACCAGTCAGTGCCGGACTGTGTCTGCATTCAACAACACTCGACAGACAAGGAGGACAAAACGCGAAAGCATAGTAGAGGTGTCCACTACTGCCTGCAGTCTACTGTCTGTGAGCACCCAGTCACAAATAACTAGTGAAAAAGGAGAGGAGAAAGAGCATAAGTGAAACATTATAACAAAGCTAACATGTGATTTCTTTTCTTGGGGTTTGAAGGTTACACAGTGAATTGTAGATGAACCATCTAACAGAATATGTGTCAATATTTAGAAACAGTGTAAAGGGCCTTAATATGCATCTGCATTGATTCAATTAAGTCCACCTGCTACACAGATAATAAGAATTACATTTTCAATTCAACCAAGAGCCAAGGTCACTTGAATACAAAGCACTTCACTGTAATCAATGAGCTGTTAAGTATCTTCAAAATCCAGATAAGACCAATAATCACTTTAATCACCTTAATGTTGTACATACTAAGAATCCTGGGCCACCCCTAGAGTAGCCTGAGGCTACGAGCTCAATCCATGGTCTTGAAGGGCGGACCCAAACACAGCCGCCTGGATTTGTGCGTGGCTTCCTATTGATTCACCAATCTATGTCCCCGCCTCCCCTCCCCTCCCCCCCTCGGCCTGTGCACGGAACACGCTGACGTCACCAAATTTAGAGCGACGCCCCTCTGCACTCTGATTGGTAGGGAGATAACAAGGTCCAAGACCATCGTTCGTGCATCGCTCCCCCAGGCTTTTCTTTTTTGTAACAAAAAAAAATGCATGGGTTTCCGAGGCTACCCCTAGAGTAACATACAGCCATGGTGTATTATTCACAAATAGAGCTTGTCATAATAAATTCACATGACATGATGTTACAAAACTAGTTGACAGCAAAGGACCTACAGTAGTCAACGCTTGAATTGATACCTCGTTCCACTTTCAACATACTAGACACAATGTGAATTATCAAAAACTTACTTCACTGAATCAGTTCTCATGATCCCTTATGAAAACATACTGTAAGTCCATCATCAACTTTCCATAAGATCACTCAAAATGATCACTTACATATTCTGATGAAATTCTCTGCCAAATGTTTTATATCACGTAGCTCAGCATGTGCCTAATGCAAATAATAGTTAAATCTTCATCATATAAATCACAAATAATTTTCAATTCCAGCACACTTAATACTCACACGTGTCAGCTATCATCATTTGTCATACAAGTACATTGTTGATGAGAAATAGGCCTAGACAAAGCAATAATAAAAAAGAATCAATGATATTGGCCCTCTCTGCATTACAAAGAGCTGCTTTGTGTGTAGCTCTCTCCTCTTTCTAGACTGCAATTCTGCCAGAAAGATAAGCGTATACATAAACTCTGGACCTAGTGTAGAGGTGGATGCTTTTTCCATGCCAGCACAAGTAGATTAACAATAACGATTATGTAAATTTATATGTGCGGCTTGGCACATGATTTGTATATAATGAACAGATTTGATTGGCCTTTCTATAAATGAGTTCCCACTTGGACATATGGTCATACCACTTTGCTGTCAGGGATTAAAGTTAGTCATTGCTGTGTTGAATTGCTAATTGATAAAAACATGGAATATTTACACTTAGCAGTAGGGATGTGTGGGTACATTTACAATATGTGTAGAAGCCTATGGGAAGCCCATGTTATGGAGCGGGAAAACTGCTGTTATGTGTTTTCGTGACGGCCATTATTGCAAGGTCAGTGGTGCAAAGGTAATTTATGCGTGCATTCTCCCAAGAGCACTGCTCCACATGAGAGGAAGGTGTATTTCAGATGCTGCTGTTGGCCTATAGTGGAAAAACAAAACCTTCTGAACGTTTTTTTGTGAACAGCTCCACTGAATGATCAGACGACTCTTAAAAAAAGAAAAGAAAAAACACTGTCTGGCAAAGTTACGGGCCAACAGAAACACAATCCGTCCAATCCACTCAGGTTATTTATCAAGGACACATTTCAGTATTATACTGTATCATTTATCAAGCCTTCTTTGATGGTATCCACAACAAATTCCATTTTGTATCGGAGGCTGTCAAAGCACATCAGTGAGCTAGGCAATGCTGTGTGTTCAACAGCATTGAGACGTCGTGGATGGAGAGGTCTCTGTACAGACCCTACACACAGAGGCACTAATACAAGGATCCTCAAAACCCTGCACGTAGATTGGGACGAAAAGTGTGTCTCCATTGATGCATGACTACAAGAGCCAATAATTTATCTAAAACATGAAACAACATCACACACTCATATTTTGAGCTTCACGTCTTCAAATGTCAAATCATTTCAACAATCTTAAGGAATTCATCTTGCATCCAGTCAACGTGGCTTTATCGGTACGGCTTCCCCGAACACTCTTCCAAGCCTTCGGTATCTCCATCACACTCTTTGTGACAGATGGTAAAAGGCAGTGTGTGTGTGTGTGTTTCTGTCACTGTCGATATCCCCTTCTCTGTCACTGAGTCATTTGTGATTCAGGGTTGACGCGATCCTGGAATATGTACAGGTTGTTGGTGGCTGCTATGGCGATGATGTTCTCGGTTGGATGCCAAGCCATGTGCAGGATCTTCTTGGTGAAGTCCAGACTGTCCACACCCACATCACCACGACGCCGCTTGCCACCGGTGTAAACCCGCCGCGTGCGAAGCACGGCCCGCGGTTTGCTGCTCTCCCGCCAAGCTTCCAGGGTCACGCCCCGCCCTGTCTCCCTGTCAAACATCCGGAAGAAGCTGTTGTACGCCCCCGTCATGATCACGCTGAGGAGAGGAGAGGAGAGGAGAGGAGTGGAGAATGGGATGAAATAGATAGTGGAGAGAAAGAGGAATGAAATTGAAGGTGAGGGGATCGATTTGACATCTACAAAGCTTGTCTCCGGGATTGATTTAAACACTGAATGATGCAGATGAGAGTGACACACTGGGAGAGCAAACACTCCTTTTTCTCTCTCTCTGTCTGTCTGTCTGTCTGTCTGTCTGTCTGTCTGTCTGTCTGTCTGTCTGTCTGTCTGTCTGTCTGTCTGTCTCTCTTTCACTCTTATGCACACGCACGCACACACGCACACACACACACACACACACACACACACACACACACACACACACACACACACACACACACACACACACACACACACACACACACACACACACACACACACACACACACACACACACACACACACACACTCTGTTTTCACGCCCACTTACCTATCTGAGCTGTTCCAAACGCACTCAAACTTGTCGAATATGCAGTCATTCTCATAGAGAGAACACAGCTTACTCCTCAGATACTCATGGACCTGGAGATACAGTGAGAGACAGCAGGCAGCATCGCCATGAACTATTTTGGCTGCACTACTTTGAAATAATTGAGAAAACCTTAAAATGCACCAATCAAGTAACTTTGTCAAGAATTAACCACACAATGCATGTTGGGGTTATCTCAAGAAACAGTGCAAGTACATTTTCATACTATACTGAAAAGGATGGAATCCAATGGCTTCCTTGAAAATCAAACAAACCACTGTATATCGTGAGTTGTAGTCTGTGACTGCTGGTATGGTCTACCATAGTGGTTCTCAACCTGTGGGCTCAACTGCAAATAATTGGCATGTACACTAAGGTTTTACTGATAATATAGCCTGCCCCAGCGCTTCTGATATCTGGCATAGAGGGGCGGATTCAAAATCTCTGGTGAAAACATCCGTGGGCTCCCATTGGTTCACCAATCTGTGCACCCTCCCCCTGCAGCATTGAAAGCCCTGACCTCACAACATGTGGAGCGACGCCTACTGCACTCTGGTTGGTTGGGGAAATGAAAGGTTGACTCCCACTTCCTATGCCAGAAACGTCAACAGCTTGTTCCAGGCTTTCTTTTTGAGCAAAAGTAAAAGCCTGGAGAACGGAGATCGAGGCTATACTGATAATATAACATTAATAATTAGAAAATGGTTTGTTTTCTTTAAAACCTGGAAAGATGACTTAAATAGCAACTTAACGTTATATCGATCCAAGCCGGAACACTTATCGATTGATTGATCATTAAAATAAACATGCTCTGAAAATGCACGCAGCCCACCCATCTGACCAATATCGGCTGCCGTGTTAAGTGGTCGGATGGGTGGGCCGCAAGTCAAGTGGGCCCTGATCCAGAAAAGGTTGAGAACCTGGTCTACCATACCAGCAAAGAGTCTATTTCATGTCATATGTCACAAGTAAGTGTGCAGGTTGAAATTCTTACACCTTTTAGACTAATATATTACTTTTCCCGTTACTTTACAATATATCGTTTCACTATGTAGGTCTGTGTGAATCACACTATGTTGCCTCTCATGACAAGACTCTGTAGGTAACACAGCATCGCTAATATAAATAACCACCTGTGTGATATGACTATGACATAATGATTGTCAGGAAGGCCTTTAGTGATAGATAAATGAATCATTCAATACTGTAGGTCTGCATATGGCCTGGATGGCATAACTGAAGTATTTAGGCCTAGAGGGTATACAAAATATAGGCGATAGAGCTAGACATAATTTACCAAGTAACACACATAAGTAGGCCTGTCACAATTATTACATAATCGCAATTATTTAGCATAATCGTCATAATCAACATTTGACAAAAATTGCAGAAATAGCAGATCAGACCAGCGCAGACCAGCTATTTCCGCAGATTTTACTTTTAAATCAATTACATTAAATGTGTCAGTAATTTCTTTGTATGTTTAAGTTATTTGTCATATCTGCCCTGTGCCAATTTGTGATTATGAAGCCAAAAAAAAAAAACCTGAAATTAAAGTTGTATTCATATGTTCCAATATGCCAACGCCAAAAACAATTAAATTGTTAATCGCAATTATCGCAATTAATTGTCAAACTTAAATGTGTAATTGTGACAGCCCTACACAGAAGTATAACCAATATGTCATCTGACCTGATAAGTCTCCACGGGGCCTTTGTCCATGTGTAGGTCCCACACCTTGGCGGTGAGGTAGTCCCTGGTCAGTAGGTACCGTCCACTGTGGCTGAACTTGACATCCGAAACTGAGGAGATTATCTCTGAGAAGAAAGACCTGCTCCCTGGATCCTCAGGTTCCTCAAACACTGGACAAAGAGTGAGCATGAGTTTCTTACGTTTATGGTTCTCCCAGGGGGTCCAGGGACCCCCCAACTAAATGATAGATATAGCTAGGAAGTAGTAGGAACCCATACAGGCCTGTAACTCTGAGAGTGTACAAAATGGAACCTGGTATGGGGGTTTGTTAGCCTGGTAAACCATCCCCCTTCCGGAAATCTCATTTGCATTTGATTTCAGGAATGAGTCTGGCCTGAGAGCTTGTCTGGGCGTTTCTGCGGAGTTCACAACATGAACTGTCCTATCAGCGTCCTCGCTCATTGTTCTGTGATTGACAGCCCACGTTGGCCAATCAGGTGGAAGCCGAATGGAGCCGAGTGCAGCCGAGTGAAAACGAACGGCTGTAAATTAAAACTTCAAATGCTCTCAAACTTCTTTTTTGTGGCACGGAATTTACTTTTAAGATATTTTTCTGATAGCATTTAGTTGTTTAACTTCATATATGTGGTCAATTAATCATGACAGAGCCCTTTCAAATGTCCCCTTGCGCCACGTTGCTCTGTGGTGGTGGTGGTGGTGGTGGAACGAACTGCTGATTGGCTGAAGGGGTTGTCAGTCAAAAGTACTACTCCCGCCCACAGCCAAATATAGCCAAATAGGAGTTCATGCCAGACTCACTCCTGAAATCAAATGGAAATGAGATTTCCGGAGGGGGGTGGTTTACCAGGCTAGGGGTTTGTGGCCTAATGCAAGAAACTGGGGATCCTTGAAATGAAAGAACTTTGATAATCACTGACTTAAGAAAGTTTTACACTTATATCTGCCCAGAAATATTTTTGAATGAACCTGATACACGACTCAATCAATAAAAAGGGGTGGAAAGTGTACTGGAATATCCTTCTCAACGTGCATATGTTTTCTGCTTGTATTACTAGCAAAGCTACATCCCTAACTAATTTAAATGAACACAATGTTATTTTAACAAATCTGTATGATAGAGTATGTTAATGCATTAGCACTGGTTGGAGGTAGTCTCCCTGCTCTTCCATTGAGAAATGTATACTCTGGTGTCGGGTAGGACACCTACTGGTTGCAAGTAGTACTGCCTTAAGCTCAAGTGGGGGTTTCCTCTTGATTGAGAAAATCCACATGAAAGTTACAGATTGCAGCTTTAAGTCAAAGATTACTTGCTGTTAAAACTACTCAAATATAAATACAAAAGCAGCTATTTTGAAGACTACTTTGAGTAAACTGTAGGCTACTCTGTAGTTATTGCCTTTACAAAAGTAGTTGAGTAGGACTACAATACTTGTATGGTAGAGTATGTTATTACAATAAATCTAACATATCTTCAGTGGTTGGGGCTGGTCTCCCTGCTCTTTTCCATTGAGAAATGCATATCGGTCGGGTACAACCACTACTGGTTGGCAAGAGGTATTGCATGAAGCTCAAAGTGTAATATCTCCCCTGTACAATCAGGCTTTCTGTCTTAGCTCAGCAGCAGAGATGTTTTAGATTTGACTGTATATGTACTGTACCGATCATACCTCTATTTACACGATTAACACAGGAACCTTTTGTCATTAATTATCACTATGAAACCATGAGAGATAGTCAGATATACTGTGGTATACAATGCCCTCACATTTGGTGTGCTTTTATGCTTTAGCTATTAAAAAATAGCAGATATACAAGCTCATAGCGTGGCACAGAGTGCCACGCTATGAGCTTGTAGATCTGCTATTTTTGAAAAATCGTGAAAATGTGTGCAAATCTTTGAATATATATATATGTTTTTTTAAAGGGATTTTTAACTCAAACCTTTGCTTCTGAGGGTCCCTGGAACAATATTTTGGAGATTGGGGCCACGGCCAAATACATCTAATTGTGGGGGTCCTTGACCGCTTTGTAAGCATTTACATAAACATCACGTAAGCTACAGATATACTGTGGTATACAATGCGCTCACATTTGGTGGCCTTGTCACACAGGGCGGAGGCTCTCATGTCACAGAGGCGCAGTGTGCCCTTGCTGCTGCTGTAGACAAACAGGTGGCAGTGGTGAGGGTGGAACTCTGCTGCCGTGATCACCTCCGTCAGGTCCTCCATGTTGGCAGGCTTGATGTCCACAATGTCTGGTTAGAACATCAATCAGGGACAATACATCACAGACAATGTGTACCGCGCTCTACAGGTAGAGCTAACCCCACCCACCACTACCACCTGCTTCCGTCTCTTCAGGCACCAACCCATGCCCTCCAACCTGAGGATACTTACAGCATTGGTTCTCAAAGTGGGGTCTGGGGAACCCCAGGTTTGGGGGGGTACCAGGGGGTCCCCAGCAAAAGTAGTTGATATAGCTTCACAATCATTTTAACCACTTTAACTATAATTTTAAGCTTTGGCTATTCAAAAATAGCAGATCTACAAGCTCACTATGAGCTTGTAGATCTGCTATTTTTAAAGCCAACATTTTTCTCAAATCTTTGCTTCTGGGGGTCCCTGGAACAATATTTTTGAGGTGGGGGTCCGTGGCCAAATACATATAATTTTGGGGGTCCTTTGCATGAAAAAGTTTGAGTCCTGAGAGGAGAGTCATTCAGTAACGGGGGAGGTGCGGGGGCCTGGCAGATATGGTGAAAAGCTATCGAGTTCAGTTGAAAAAAACATCTGTTATTCATTGCTTTAGGCAAAGATTTGACTGCTGTGCATGTTCCCCCAAGTTCACGCTCCACTCCTCCATCACGGCCAACCTGAGCCCCAAATACACACAGACACTCGGTTCCACTTTGTGTTTCTATTTGCAGTGGGCCCTCATGTGGTTTAGTAGAGAGTGAATTATTTAAACACTTCTCCGTAGATGTTTCGCTGATTTTCTAGGTCAGCCTCTATTTAAATGGGAAATAGCAGAGAGCACTCTACTTCTGAACCCCCTTTTTTTTTGGGGGGGGGGCAGATGTGAAACTATGAATACTGTAGTCTACATATGTTTGGGTTAAAGGTCAAACGTCACAGAGTAGTTGTCAGCAACCATTGATATTAAATTCTAACGGTCTGCCGTTGACTCCATGTACAGTGCATGTCTACAGGGTATGTCTAAGCCACTGCATACGCTTTGTAAGCATTTACATAAACATCACGTAAGCAAATTCTACCTGATTCTCTGTGTGTGTGTGTGTGTGTGTGTGTGTGTGTGTGTGTGTGTGTGTGTGTGTGTGTGTGTGTGTGTGTGTGTGTGTGTGTGTGTGTGTATTTTTGCAGTATGTCTTATTAAGGCCATGCGGACACTAAGGATTTCAGCCTGCCTGTGTTTGCATATTATGTCTCACAAGACTGATGTCAATTTTGTTGTAATGGTTTCCTCAGACTCTGCAAAATGTTTAACATTTGCCTGTTAAAAAAAGAATAATAATGCTCCAATTAAAATAAAAACGTAATGATGATGACTGTACTGTCTGAAGTTTCAAATAACATTTACAACTGAACAAAAGGAATGTGAACCGATTGTGCTAATATACTTTCAATCGAAGGGATAAAACCCTCGGCTTTCCTCTACTTCTCGTGTACATCTCTTTTAATCCTTTTTAGTTCAAGATATTATGTGAAATATTATCAGAGACATTTCTCAGTGATATTGCCATCACAACATTAGACGTTGTGATGGCACATGCAAATTCATCACATAAATATGATCAAACAACCCTGTAACATCAACAGCTCTAATCATCTTGAGAGATCTGGTACATATCTTCTGGTAGATGGATAAATTACTAATTAAAAATACATAAAATAACACTCTACTAAACCCCACTTAGCCACATTACACTCTACCAAAAAAGGAAGGATACTGAAGCTGCGGTCAGTGATACCTAGGTGCCACATATTGATGCGGAGGTCGTCAGCAGACATGTAGGTCTCGCCGTCGCTGTTGACTGAAATAGAGTTGACATGGTAGGTGTGGCCGTTTGAGAACACTCGTCTAGGCCGTACCTCTACCATCAGATCTGTGGGTCTCAATACTGGCACCTGAGATGAGAGCAAAAGAAAAGTATCAAGTTTGATTTTTATTTACAGTATCTGTGCTTCAGTGACACGCTTGTAGGCTATTTCCAGTGCACGACACGACACCTGCACACAACAACTAAGTATAACTCAGGTTTAAGTGTGTGTAACTCCCATACCTACTGGGAGAAATACAACAATGTGCAAACTCAGCAGCAAGATTTGTGAACTGTTAAAGAACTGTAAAAGAAGGTTAGCCAATGGAATACAACCACCCTAAGGACTACTAACCATTGAGTGTCCCGAGTAGACCTCTAGACCTACTGCACATATAAACAGATCTGCTACCCTTACGCATTTTAAATCTGAGGCTTTTTTTGTATACTATTTAAATAGTTTTGAGAAAGATTGCTGCTATTTGTCTCAAAAAGCTTTATACCCAGTACATATAACATGTACAGTATATAACGACGCAATGTGTTAACATAGTTAACTACCCCCTCCAACTATACTGTACTATCCCCATTTTCAACTGTTTTTATAATATTTTGACACTTGCTTTGGCAATGTAAATGTATGTTTTCTCATGCCAATAAAGCTCAGTTGAAATGAATTGAATTGAAATTGAGTGTGTGTGTGTGTGTGTGTGTGTGTGTGTGTGTGTGTGTGTGTGTGTGTGTGTGTGTGTGTGTGTGTGTGTGTGTGTGTGTGTGTGTGTGTGTGTGTGTGTGTGTGTGTGTGTGTGTGTGTGTGTGTGTGTCTGCCTGCCTGCCTGCCTGCCTGCCTGCCTGCCTGCCTGCCTGTCTGTCTGTCTGTCTGTCTGTCTGTCTGTCTGTCTGTCTGCCTGCCTGCCTGCCTGCCTGCCTGTCTGTCTGCCTGTCTGTCTGTCTGTCTGTCTGTCTGTCTGTCTGTCTGTCTGTCTGTCTGTCTGTCTGTCTGTCTGTCTGTCTGTCTGTCTGTCTGTCTGTCTGTCTGTCTGTCTGTCTGTCTGCCTGCCTGTCTGTCTGTCTGTCTGTCTGTCTGTCTGCCTGCCTGCCTGCCTGCCTGCCTGCCTGCCTGCCTGCCTGTCTGTCTGTCTGTCTGTCTGTCTGTCTGTCTGTCTGTCTGTCTGTCTTACCTGTAAGGAGGTAACAGTAGAGATATCCTTGATCCGGCCCTCTTCATCTTTTAGATTGTATCCCTCTGGTCTCTTGTCTCTCTCACTCACCTTCCACAACTTAATGGTCTTATCTGTGACACACAACATGGATGGTGGAGGTCAAGGCCCCGTTAAGGTTGATTAGACTGACAAGCAAACTAATACAAAATGACAGACAAGCTGTCAGGAAAGCACAAGGCAAGGAGAAGTAGGGTTGATTAGTAAATAGTGGCTTGCTTTGTGTATACACAATATATGTACAAGACAGTGATAGATGGGAAACATTGAGGCAACTCAGATTTCCTAGTGTATGGTTGAGAACTAGATATTGTTGGTCATGTTAATCATAATAGGCAAAGTATACTGTATCTTGATTGCCTACAAATAATAACTCATATTTTAGTAGTCAGATAGAAATATGATTAAAGTGCCCCTTGAACAGTAACTCACTTTACCCCTCCTATAGGGGTAACAAAATCATACTGCTAGCTGTTATAATAAGTAGAAGGATATAGCATTATATGTTAAGCATTGTCAATCATATCAACGTAAATATGAATAAACTAAAACATGAATATTCATGGCTGACCATTTGTCACAAAAACTGGGAACACAGTTCTACCACTTCCAGAGCACAAGCTGGACCAAAAGATCCATGGCCTCTTGACTCTCGTTGCTAAATATATGCCCTCTTTGTGTTCCAGATACTAAACGTGGAGTTGCAGTTTAATCCTCTGCTGAATGCAGTGATTACTTTAATTCGTTTTGCGTTTGTACCATTGGTGGACAGTAGGAAGTGCGCTGCATTTTGCTGTGGCAGCCATCGGATCTTGTTGATCTTCTCCTCAATCTCCAGACTCTTCAGGTAGTCAAAGTCTGGCTCGTGACTCTGGAATGTACTGTAGACGTTATACTCCCCAGAGTCCCCTGTATCGATCCCCAACTCCTCCAACTCCCCTTTGGACTGCAAGCAAACGCAATGTTCAAATAAACTACTACTACTATATGTATTCATGAAATATAAAGAATATGCATGTCACATAATAATTTCCTGTAGTAGACATATTATAGACCAGTGGTTCTCAACCTTTTCAGGCCGTGACCCTAAAAAATAACCATATTTGAACTGGGGACCCTCCACCCTGACAAGCACTTGGAATGTAGGAGTTGAGCAGATCTATAAGCTCACAACGAGCTTGTAGATCGGCTATTTTGCTTCTTTCTTATATTATTTGACAATTTGGCCAATGTTTGACCAGTTAGTTTTTATGCAGTGAATGTATTTTTCTTTGCTTTCTTTTCTCTTTTTTTTTTGGTATTTAAAAGGTCTTAAAAGTCCTTAACTTGTCACTTCACTGTCATCTGGGGACCCCCCCCAAAATCATGTGGGGTCCCGACCCACAGGGTGAGAACAACTGTTATAGACTACGATAGAGACAATAACCTACAGCTGGCTGGAAATGGTGCTGAACCTATCAACCCTCCATGACTGACCTCGGTCTCTCTCTGGAAGATGACCACTCTGCCCCCCTTGTCCCCGGTGGCCAGGAGGTCCCCTGTCTGGTTAAACTCCACCGTAGAGATGACATCAGCTGGGGGTGGGGGTGGGGGGGGGGGGTGAAGACGACAAAAGGGAAAGATGAAGAAGAGGAAGGAAAATCCACATTTGTGGTGAAAATGTTGCGGAATGGAGAAAGAAAGACAGAGATGAGAAAGTAGAGAAGGGGAAGAAAGTTGGTATAAGGATAGAGAATGGAAAGACAATATGGGGGGGGGGGGGTGGAAGAGAGATGAACAGAGAGTGGGGATCAATACAATGTATCTCTTTCAGTATCACCGGAATAACTCTTACTTGGCCCCTGACACAGATACAAAGGAATAGGAAAGGTACTGTAGGCCTAACTTACAACAATACAACCTTATCCTTATGTAACCTTTTTTTCTGGACCGAAGTCAAAATTCAAAGAATGACGTTCAGCAAACATTTTCTCAATCATTATTGTCTGAATTCAGTGTCAGATTTCCATCCTAGAGAACAAACCGTATTGTAAATCACTGAACCTCACAACAGGAATCCTTACACTGCAGGGCATTGTCGGGATTCATGTACTATTTATCCATATCTATCTTCAACCCAGGAGCCCAGAAATAACACATATATGGTCAAATGAATCACACCATCGTACCAGTATGCAAACCCAAAGGCAGTGAGAGGGTGAAAATAGATGATCTGTCCTACCTTCGGTGACATAGTCTCGCAGGAAGCTGTGGTTGATTTTGGAGCTATCAGCGTCCTCGCCCATCTGAAGCTGAGTGAGGGTGACCCGCCAGCGCGCCCGTCCTGAAGGGAAGGGTCCAATCCGTGCTCTCTCTCCCTTCCCAGGATCCGCCCATGCTGCTGAGGCCTAGCGGAGCGGCCTGGAGCAAGGCATCCTGGGATGCCAGCCGACCGGAAGGGAAGGTGCGGAGAGGAGAGAGGGATGGATGGATGGGTGGATGGATTGGGAGGAATTAGACAGGGTAACAGGACACCAGGATACAGGGAGAGGAGGTAGACAAGAGAGGAAAAGAAGGACTGATGGAAGGAAAGGTTGGATGAGGCAATGTAAAGATGGCAGAGTATGGGGAGGGAGGGGGGGGGGGGACAGGGAGAGGTAGATGGTAAAAGAGGAGAGGGGTGAATTAAGGGAAAGACGAGAGCGGACATTAGCCAGACCACTACATACAACATTCCGGCATGACCTCTGTTAAGCAATCACACAATCGGAAAAACACACACACACACACACACACACACACACACACACACACACACACACACACACACACACACACACACACACACACACACACACACACACACACACACACACACACACACACACACACACACACACACACACACACACACACACACACACACACACACGACACGTGTGTGTGCAGGACCAAGTCAGCGTAGTCAAGTAAATCGCAGAGCCGAATAGCGTAGAAAAAAACAAGAGACCAGGCCACCGGGCCTTCATGTGCATCAGATGCCTATAAGGAGGAGAATTTCGTGCAGTGTGCACACGGAAACATTTACAGGACAGGATGAACGAGTGTGATAATAATCCACTGCAGCAATTCCCTTCCCGCTGTGTAGCTGCAGGAACAGTAGTAGCTGTTTCCAGGGTGTGGTAGTTCTCTCTGCCAAGCTTCCAGCTTCTTGCTCACACATACGCAGGCACACACACACACATTTGTTAGATGAATAGTCCTTGACAGGGAGCGTAGGAGAACACGATGTCTTGTCTCTGCTGCAAGAGAGGGAGAGAGGAAGGCCTCATCAGCACACCTACCTGTACCAGTCTGCCTGCTGCTGCCGCTGTCTGTACCGGTTTGTACAGTACAGTATGTGTGTCCTCTACTGCGCTGAGACTGAGCAGACGCGTGCTTGACGAAGGCAGACAGAGAGCGAGAGAGAGAGAGAGAGAGAGAGAGAGAGAGAGAGAGAGAGAGAGAGAGAGAGAGAGAGAGAGAGAGAGAGAGAGAGAGGAGGGGGGACAGAGGGACAGTAGATAGTGGAGGTTAGAGAAAGATAAGCCACAGGGGGAGAGAGAGAGAGAGAGAGAGAATGAGAGATGGGGATAAAAAGGAGGATGGAGGCTTGTTGCCTGCTGATGCTATGGAAGTGGTCCTGTGCACAGCATCCTCTGTGTCATGGCAGCCTCCTCTTCCATCAGCCAATTGTGGCACCGGCTGTCAGTGGTGGCTCCACCCACTGCAGATGATGAGGAGAAAGAGGCCAGCAGAGGGCGAACTTAGACAGTGAGAACATTTTAGAAGTTAGTGCTGAGGTGGAGCATAATCGGGTTACTTTGTGTGCAATTAAACGATTAAATTAACCTTACCACCAACATTTTTTAAAGGCAGGGTAAGTGATAATTTTTGATCAAAACAAAAGGTTTTTTATTAAAAGGTTAAAGCAAGCTCTATATTCTGATGTGTGTTTGTTCAGTAACAGAGGTCTCCCCATCTGTCCAGCTCTTTAATAAACTGAAAATACATTTTCAGGTGAGTTGCCAATTTCAGCCAATCAGGAGAGAATACCCATTAGTCAGCTTCAATGTTATAGTGTTCCAGTTCCAATTTTGTCTCCTGTCATTTTGTCTAATAATATATATATATATTATATGATATATCCCATGCTGTGAATAAAATATATTCACAGCATGGCATTCAATTTGCGGCCATAGGTATCCTTACAATGTTGTGCAAATAATTTAATGATTTGCTCAAATGTGTCCATGTGTCTCAGACAATCAGATTAGGCCTGTACAGGTACATATCATCAATCCAATTGCAAATTGGCATGAAGCAAATTACATTTCAGTTTTTATTAGTCTTGGGGGTATCAGGAGAACTGAACTCTTGAGAGAAATTGGCCCATTTTGGGGGATAACTGGGGTTTACATCCCCGGTTTACATTTGAAAACCCATTTCTTAATCACGCATTCACTGTTGCAGCATGTTGAGGTCAACGGTACAATTTGCACTATAAGTTAGAAGTTTATTACATGAGGATTTATGTGTATGTGTGTATGTGTGTGTATGTGTGTGTGTGTGTGTGTGTGTGTGTGTGTGTGTGTGTGTGTGTGTGTGTGTGTGTGTGTGTGTGTGTGTGTGTGTGTGTGTGTGTGTGTGTGTGTGTGTGTGTGTGTGTGTGTGTGTGTGTGAGGCAGATAACTGATAGGACATTATAATGAAGACCAAGACAACCGGGGTTTATGGGTAACATACAGTAAAAGTTATACATAACCTTATCCTTAAATCCTTATACAGTATGTCATAGTGGTAGTTGACAGTTATTTGAAGTCAAATGCACTTTTTAAATCAGGTTATTTGAATACTGCTTTGCCGCCTATGCACACACTGGAATTTTCTTTTGGACAAGCCATAACACCATTCAGATTAAACGGCCTGCTGCGTCAAAAAATAAATAAATACAAATAAAATGCTTTTTGTTTTGGCCTAATCTCCCAAAACAGATTCTGGTAACAGCAAAAAACAAAGGGGGGGGGGGGGGGGATTTATTTTTGGCTTTGACCCCCCTGTGCCAGGGGCTGCAGTTACCACCTCGAGCCACCGGTGGTCAGTGATGTCCTTGTGTATGCGACACATTATGCTCTTCCGGCCGGCAGAAGAAGACGGTGACGGACAGACAAGAGGAAGAATATGACAGGGCGCGCGAAAAGAAAATCAAAATCTATCCAGGTAACGTTACTTTAAACCACTTTCTACACAGATATACGTCTTATGTATGGCTTTATCGCTCGCGGTCTGTTGTGTTGGTGCAAAGCTCATGTGTAACGAACGCTGTGGAAGTAACAGTTTCTGTGTGCTGAGTGGTTAAGAGAACAACATGGCAGCAACACTGTTAACACAGCTGCCGCAGCTGCTTGTCTGATCCTACCGACCGTTACGAGTTCTTTCATTTGTTTTACTATTATTACACTTACACACACTGATGTCACAATAGCCTTGCATCAAAACTATCATGGATGTATTTTTTATCGATTTTCACATTTGCATATCTATGATCGTCTTGGGCTTTACCCCCCAATTGTCACTGAATATCCTCCCGTAAAGTCCGTATTTCTCCGAACACGTACAAATGCAAAATATAAGGTGCTTACCAGGTAGCCCCGGATGTTAACTCAGCATTCGGAATCTTTGTGCACTGTATTAGTCCGTATATTTTTCAATAGATATGTGTTTTAATCCCGTCTGTGCCTGAACGCCGTTTTCCCCCTCGTTTACTTCCTGTTTACATTGAGTGTAATTCCGGCTTTCACCGGATGCGCCCCGCCACTACCGCCCATTGAGGAATACAGGGAACTTCCGACAGAATCTGACACAGACGTGATTAAAACACAGATCTATTGAAAAATACGGACTAATGCAGTGCACACTGGTTTCGAATGTCGAGTTAACATCAGGTGCTACATGGTCAGTGCTTTATATGTTTTGTTTGTACAAATACGGAGAATTACGGGCTTTCCGCGCGCATGTCCAGTGACCATTGGGGTGTAAAGCCCAAGACTATCACAGATATGAAAGTAAAAGTCAGACAGGCTAAAATACATCTATGATAGATACATGTCACACAATGTACTTACTTACTCACAGCGTGGATACTGTAGTTATGAAGACCATGTGTCCTTGGTGTATCATTTAACATAAGGGTAGATATATGTAATGCTTATATACACCCCGGTGTACAACGGTGTCGCTCGCCGAAAATAGCCGATCCACAACGCCTTGCGGTTGCGACGTGTTTTGTAAATTTGGACCTGAAAATGTCCAACTGCTTTATTGTGACAAAAATATCCAACATTAAGCATAAGTAGCCATTTACTAATGACTGAGTTGTTTTGTTTGTGTGAATGACATGTCATTGTATTTATGGCTTGTTTTTAACCAACATGAAGTCCATGATAGTCCACATGTACTAACAACTTGGTTTCACGAAAACACATTTGTTACGTTTGTCGAATAATAACAAGTATAGTAAATTAGTAACTCATGCTGATTTATATTCAATTTCAGTGTTTTAATACTTAAATCATCATGCTTTGTGAGCTGTTTAATAAACCATTTTTAAATGCAAAACACACGCAGTGCATGTTTCATAAATTCAAACAAAACTTAAGAATCCAGGGTAGTAAGTACAGAACATGAACAACATTGACCTTTTTTATAATAACTCAAATACACATAACATTCAAACAACTCTAGTTTGATCAGGGCCAAAATAGCCATTCATTAAAGATTTTTAAATGCAAAACACTCAAGACACTTTCTGCAGACTTATTTAGGCCATGCTACTTTCTTTCCCTCTTTAAACTTGCCATTAAAAGCCATACCTGATGATCAGTGTGTCAATCTGTATTTTGCTATCTAAGTTTAAACCTTTCTCAGCCCTTTACACCCCCTTGTCTCCTGCAAACACCCATTACTGGTCATATGGATTTTAGTGGCTAAGTTAATTCACAATGATCGAGCCTTTTCACTCTTCATATGTTGTTCAGGAGTCGAAGAAACCCTGTCTGGATGGACCTGCAGAAGCATCTTTGGCTGAGGTGGATTCGGACCTACGCGACGAGATCGCACAACTATACAAGCTTCAAATGCCAGAGGATCTCTATCATTTCTGGGAATTCTGCAAAGAGCTTTGTCCAGATAACCCCAGGGGTATGCTCTTGTCACTCAACCATCTAAAGTAGTGTTCATCATAATGTGGATACTAGTGCACGGCACGCAGCTGTTATCTACTCCGTTTTATCTATTCAAACTAAATGGCCTCTTTGAGGATATTAAAGTTTTCATCTCTCCACTCATGTCAGTGATTTACCAGCCAAAGAAAAGTGTGAAAAGTAGAAGGCTATGTAACTTATGCACCGTTATGTTATGTTTCTGTAGATGCGCTGATGAACACACTGGGTTTGCGGTTAGTCGGTCCATTTGATATTTTGGCAGGAGCTCACAAAAGCTCCCAGAACCCTCAGCCCAACTACCACCTGCACTGGAGGTACTTCTACGACCCGCCGGAGTTCCAGACCATACTACAGGGCAATGTGGAGACCGAGCATCACATGGGCTATTATAGGTATGGGAAACAAAACTCTGTACTCTTGACTGTTTTGCCAAGATGTTTAAATTATCAAGGACGAACTCAAATGAACTAACCTTCATTAAAGGGGAATTTAACTTTAAAACATTTCTTGAGACACATCTCACATCTTCTGTGGCTTTTATGTGCACCCAGACAGTTTTCATGTTGCTTGAGTCAATATTTAGATAATATGAAATTAATTTGAGCACACCACCCCATCCTATATCAGCCCATTCAACATCTTCTTTTCTAATGAATGTCTCGACCTACATTATTCTGACTTTGGACAGATGTTTTGCACCTTTGATATTGGTGTCCTTTACAACTGAAGTAAGTTAAGTAAACTAAGTTAAATAAATAGAAAACCGTAACCACTAAATATATGTAATTACTTTAACACTCAAAGCTAACTAATTTATAATACTACTGGTTATAGAACAGTCAATGGACTGGCAAGAATGTTTTTTTTATCGTTGATGAGTCACCTTTATAGCGAGGTATAACTTTTAAGAATTGTGCAATCATAGAATGAGCAACCTGAGCATGGGTCCTGCAACTTTGCACGATCCTTACAAGTTATACGTTTTTAAAAAGGTGACTAATCAGCGATAAAAAATATATAAAATACAATACCAATTGGTATTATTGAAGGGGAGAAATAATTGACTGAAATTATTACTGAACTTTTTGTGAGGAGTTTATTATGTGATATGACTTTGTATAGCATGAGTTCTAATTGTTTTCTTCCTGAAATCCATTGTTACTACAGAGACACTCCAGACGCTCTTCCTTCATTCGTGGGTGAAAATGAAGCCAAGAAAGGCTGCACTATAACACAGATGGGAGACAATATATTTGCTGCAGTCCAGTGAGTAAATTATATAAATAAATACATTTATGGATTCAGATACAGCTTTTGTAGATGGGCTACTGATGAAAGTAGTACAGAGGATGATTGTACAATGTAATAAGTGCTCTTTTTGTCTCATTCGTCTTACTTAATATGTCTTTGTGTACTCTATCTCCAACAGGCTGTACTTGTTAAGGAAGAGGAAAGCGAGAGGCAGGACCACAGGAGGAGAAGATTTGGGGAGCTTGGAGGCTAAATTAAAAAGCAGGGTGGAGGATCTGGGCTTCAGTCTAGAGCAAAAGACCAAAGTCATGAAGCAAAGGGACAAAAAGGTAGATTTTACCATGGAACAACATGTCCGTTCCAGGCCTCCCATATGGTAGATGCTCATTGTTCACCAAACATCTGCCTTTTGGAACGTGGACATGCTTCTTAACCATATGGGCTGTCTGGGTGGATCAGTGGGCCAAGGGCACATGTTCTCAAATTACTATTATTATTTTGATTCTGTCTCAGGACCACAGTTCACACTCTGATGCAACAGAGAAAAGAAAAAAAGTAGTGGTTGGATGCAGTTGAGAGTCATCTTTTTACTGTATGTCATTTCAATTTGATAAAATTGTAGCTTCCAGTTCACACTGACCAGCTGGGGATCTTGTGTCACACCTCAGGTTAACACAAAGACGTTCCATGCTGCCGGCATCGTTGTGCCTGTAGACAAAAATGATGTGGGATATCGAGAGATACCAGAAACAGATGGTGAGACCTAAACCCTGGTGTTCGTTTTGGTGTCTCTGCTATAAGTTCTTTCTTTTTTCATGTATAATTCTCTTCTGGATGTTTCTGTTGCTTTAACGTTTTACTTCGAAAGGAAATATGATATGACGTTAACCTCTGTAAAATATATAAAATACGCCTCTGTGTCATTTTAGTTGCTATATTTCGCTGTTGTCGGGCATAAACCTCCCATCTCCATATTCTAACTTTTTGTGTTTTACTTGATCACACTACAGCGTTGCACAAAAGCATCAAAAATAGCAGATCTCAAGCTTGTAGATCTGAAAAGTAACAGTTTTGGACAAATGCGGTTTCCACCTGACAGAGACGAGATATAGCAACATAATAATTTTTTCTTTTTTTTCTGTTTTCAGAAAACATAGGTAGGATTTAGAACAAGTTTTTAGAATCGGACTCAGTTCTAAATGGGTTAATACAGGCAATGTTCATGCACTTTGAAGAATGCTTGTAATAACGTATTCAGTCACCAGTATAGCAATTGATTGTATGACGGCAGGCTAGGTGTTCAAATTTGTGCATGTCACTATTTTCTATCTATGACAGAATGTGATGTTTTTAGCTGTATACACATAATTTACAGCACTGCGCAATTGCCATAGCATCAGTTAATCTTTTTAAGATTATAATGTGCTGTAATATCTGACAATTAAGCTACTGAAGTTTCAAACATGTTCCTTTCTTGCCCTGCTTGTCTAGCTGGTCTCAAGAGGATCTGCAAGGCCATTGCTGAAGCACGAAATGATGAGGAGCGGATGAAGGCCTTCGGACCCCTACAGGAAATAATAACTTTTGTTCAATTTGCCAATGACGAGTGTGACTATGGCATGGGTTTTGAGCTAGGAATAGACCTCTTCTGCTACGGCTCCCACGTATGTCAAAAAATCAAAAATGCACACACATTCACAGGTTCAGAGGTTTAGATGCATTGTGCCCATGGCGTTTCTCTCACCACACTCGCACAGATACAGTTATGCACAATGTATTATACTATTACTCACATGAACCCTAGCATCTCTTTTCTCAGCATGTCATAATTGCGAACGCGGAAGGAGGCGCGGCAAGTGGAGCTTACTATGTAACTCTGCCTGGGTTGTGTGTGTCTCCGTGTGTGTCTCCGTCTGTGTCTCTGTGTTCACGCTCTCATTGGCTGCATGCACCCATGTGACTCACGCTCTCACACACACACTGTCAATGTTCTCTCTCCATCACGGTGAAATAACACGGATTACAAGTCCGTAAATACACAATATTTTCGAGCTGCGTTCGCTTCCAGCGTTCGCGCGTCTTACTTGTAGGTGATCTACAAGCTCACAACGCATCGTGTTGTGAGCTTGTACATCAGCAATTTTCAGCGTAGAGAGCTGGTGTAGAGGGGAAAAAGGAGGGGACCATACACAGACCCTTGGGGTCAATGAAGTATATACAGTGTAGGCCTGTTTAAGTGGTTTAACACATTGAGTGCCAAAAACAGCCCTGGCCGTTTTTCATAATCCAACCATTGAGTGCCAAAAACGTATTTTCAAAAAAAGAAAATCCTTTTATTTTCTTCACAGCATCAGGAGATATCATTTTTCGAAGATTTAGACTCCCATCCACTTCCTGGTTACCTTATTACTTTAAAAGCCTGTATCTCGGCTCCTGTGTACTTTTCTTTTTTACTATGTATTTTTGACTATTTTCAACTGGCTGCAACTATGGAACGGATTACCGAATGTTAATTGTTAATGTTAATTTTTTTCTCCCGATTTTACGAGACCCCTGTGTGTGTAATGAGGGGATCACCGTGAGGACGGTGATCACTGAAATTTTTGTGACTACTTGAAAAAGGTGCAAAAATGGTTAAAAACAGCCTGTACCCTTTTTTTAAAAAACCTCTGGCACTCAATGTGTTGACTCACGTCTCAGCAGATTGTTCTCATACTGAAGACAGACAGTACTGTCTCACAGGGAAGAAACTGCTTTAATGTAGAGTCTCTTTGTGGGGAGCGCTGCATAATTACAGTGTTTACACCGTTCAATTTCAACTGGGGACCTGTTGCAAGTGTTGCATGTCCTACTTTCCCATTCTCTGCTCTCATTTTACTAAATGAAAATAAAACAATTTAAAAAATAATATTCGATAGAACAATCATTAAGAAAATAAGGGACAGTTGCAGCCCTAAAAACTAACAGAAACAAATATTGAAAAGAAAATGCTACCTGCTTATTCAATCAGTTTTTCCCCTCCTGTTCTCCATAGTACTTCTACAAGGTGATCAGACAGCTGCTGCCCATGGCATACAGTTTGTTGAAAAGGCACCTGTTTGGGGAAATCCTGGAAGCTCATCTCTCCAGTCGCTCGCACGACAACTTGGATCAACTCTCTGCCCAGTGAAAGTACCAAGAAGTAAATTGTAATTGTAGTTCTCATAAGCTCTTTCCAAACGTGTGTTGTTGTTTTTGTTTTTTTTACTTTCATGTTTCTTGGTGCTCTCGCCGCTGCTGTTATAAATTGGTACCAACAGAGTTACGTCCCGTCCCGTTTGTGAAAGTTTCATGTTTAATAAAGTATTAATTTTATATTTTTACATATCTTTTTAATTTGTGTCTTTGGAGAAATTCATTATGCCACTGCTATAATCTTCAATTATTACACCTGGAGATTATTTTGGTATAGTTCCGATGTAGAAAGCATTACAAAATGCCTCTATATGTACATTAAGACAATGAGTACTGGGTCATTTTCATTACATTTATTTGAAATATGCATTCATGTTTTTGCGTGCAGATTTTGAGGGGCATGTTTTCTGTAATCGGTAAACATGCTTTTGAAGACAGAAACATTGTGCCTTTTTACTTATCATACATGGCACAGTGGTGTACTGTATACTATCATGTTGTACAGCTCAGTAAAGATAGAGGGCAGTGTTGAATGTCATAAATCATCAGCACCATTATCTCTTGAACTCATTCTGTGAGGGATGAATGTGTCACTGTAGCCATCTCAAATACACAGAGGGATAAAGGTGGCTATTAACCTTTCTCAGGGAACAATCATTTATTGTGGCTGCAACGATTGTGGTCAGAGGCGCTATTTCAGAAAAAAGTTGAGGGTGGCAAAAAAGTGACTTAAAAATGGCAATAATGGAAGATCTCCAAGCTCTCAACACGTCCCGATGGGATGTGTTGTGAGCTTGTAGATCTATTTTTGCAATGAAAAAAAAAATACAACATGCATTTTTTTATGTTTACCTATAATGACGTCTAAAATAGGGACGCCAGGTTGAAAGTGGTTCATCAATGTATGTTGAAGGACCAGAACACGTGTCTATAATATCTGTATCATGTCACATGTAGATGGGTGGGTTAAAGGTTTAATGACATTCACTTTTACACCACATTCAAAGTCTTTGTCCTGGTCCTTCAAAAGTGTACAAAAAGTTTTAAGTGAAAATTCCATTCCAGTGATCAATGGCAGGTGTTTTTCTCCCACATTTCTAAAGCCTTTTCAACTGCAATGAAAAAAGAAATCTTTGCCTGCGGGTGTCGCTGGTGAGGGATTTTGCCTGTCAATCATCGCCTCTGCTCCGCCCCCCCCAAAGGAAAGGATAGGGGAGGGGAGGGGCAAGGAGGAGAGTGGGCGGGATTATTCGACAGTGACCTCACTGTCGAAGGGCCAAGCTCAGATTACTTTTCAGCCTGATTATTCAGAAAACCCCAGACCACAGAAAATCCACTGAATGTTCTAAGTTCAGTTTTTTTGGGTGTAATTGAGGTCATAAAACCCCAAATAAAACATTGAAAATAAAAAAATGAATGTCATAGAACCTTTAAGAGGTGAGTGGATAAAATGTGGATAAAATACATTTTAGTTTCAATGTGAATGCTTGGGGGTGACTATTGCCATCTCACAAGGACCCCAAAAGACACCCCATGTGGTCATGCCAGGACTGGGCCTTAAAAGCAGGGCCATACGTTTGTAAAGTCTATGCTGTGGCTATTCCTGTCTAATGGGGACACCATAGAGTTATAATATGGGGTGCATGGGAAGGTGTCAGGGGAGGACATTCTCAGTCACTGCACTAGTGACTCCCACAGGTTGGTCACGCTGCCTGTTTAGCAGAGAGTGGAGCTGCCTGGGAGGGATGGCGTATTCCTCTGCATGTGTGACACCCTCCCCGTGAAACTCCAAACTGTTGTAGGTGAAAAGAAGCAGCTGGTAACTTAATGTGTTAGGGTTAGATAAGGAGACAAGGTTATCTACACCCTCCCCAGACCAACAGGGACCATACACATGGGATGATGGGGGGAAATCGCAAGACTGAATTGGGGAGGGGGTGGGGAAGACTCATGAAAAGGGGAAAGAAAGGGCTTTTTTCTCTCTTTTTCTTGAACGAATTTCACAATTATTCTGGAGGAAAGTTGGGGCATTATAATAACTAATGACATTGCTCCAAAATTGCCAGTGGACTTCTATTTTGGTGCAGAAGCTATCAGATTGAAGCAGTTCTGTTTTCATTTCAGTGGTATAGGCTACTCATCTTCTGTCAGCATAATCCTCTACTCGTGTGTGTTTAATCTACTGTAGGCTATCCGTATTATTATCATTACCCAGTGGGGGGGACAATACCGAGCCCCATCCAAAATGTGTGCGTCACTGACCAGGCCTTAAAAATATATCATTGTCTTGGTTTAGTCCTATATCTTGGTTTGATCCTATCACGCATAACTTCGCCGTCAACAACACTGCAGCCTATAGGCATTTATCCAAACCTCGGAACAGCAGAGCCTAGACTAGTACTAGTGCTGCAGAGCTTCAAGGTGGGAGGGGAGCTAAACAGAAAACAGGAGGAGGAGCGCACTTGATCCTGCGGAGGTTCAGGGGAGAACCGCACCGAGTCGCGCGCTCCCACTCACACTGGAGACAGACAGCATCCCTCCGTTGCATTTGTTTTGCTTTTTTTTTTGTGGTGAAGAATCACCGTTTAGCATAAATACAGAGCGCCGGCTGACGCTGTGTAGAATGATCCCGGGTGCTCCAGAGCCTTGTTGATTGCGAGGCCCAGAGAGAGAAGCCCATCTCGTCCGGGCAAGACGACCCTCCAAAGACCAGCGTATACGTCGCCTCCTCCTCCTCCTCCTCCTCCTCCGCCACAGGATGTCAAGGAGCCCCGAAGACAGTCTCAGCAGGGGCGGCGGCTCCTCTGACCGAGACGTGAAGATGGCCTCTTCCAACAACACATCCCCTGAAGGAGGTGTCCCGCCGCCGCTGCACCAGAGCCGCATACGGCAGGTGGGTTGATGATGATCGTGTACTGTTTGTTGTGTGTTAGAGACCAGTGGTTCCCAAACTGTTTAGCTCGAGACCCAAAAGAGAGATTAGACATTTGCCCGGGACCCAAACTAGTGGAAATAGCAGATCTGCAAGCTCACAACACGTTGCACTGTGAGCATGTATATCGGCTATTTTCACTACTTCTTATATATTTGTTTTCGAATTGATGACATTTCTTAGATTCTTGGTATTCATTTATGAAATTATTTTTGAAAAATGTCTGAATTTGTTTCCAATTATTTCGCTGAAAAAAATCTTCTTAAATAATTAAAACTAAATGTAGGAAATGAAAAAGAAAACACAAATGGGTCCCCGACCCACTGTTTGGGAAACGGTGGTGTCGACTATGGCCCAACTCTGCTGTCTGCATTGGACAGGACCAGTCAGCCGTGGAACGAGTGGCCCAAACACCTGCCGATGGATGCTGCTGCTGCGCACCCTCTCGCTGTCCTCATAAGAGGCGTTGTCCTGGTTACCACATGATAGGATGCTCTGCAAAATAGAAGAAGCAGCGGACAGAGCTTTTGGGCAGTTTAAGTGCTTCATATTTCGTTAACAGATTGAGACTTTAGATCAAGGCAATGGCAGTCTAGGACAATAAATGATTAATGTATTATTATGCGGCTGCCAGTTAAAAATCTGTTTGGAAATGATTCTTGCCGTCAAAATAAACACCAGGCCCAGACTGTCTGACAAGCTCATTGTAGGCTGTAGCCCCGTTTGTAGGCTGCAGTAAGGGATGGCATGTTTGCACCTTATTAGACAGACCTGTGTAGACGACATAATGTAAAGTTCTGTTGTACCTTCTGTTAGAGAGCATTATAGGCTACTTGCCATGAGCAAAGTTCCATTTATCTGAACTGGTAGGCAGTGGCTGACGTTGCATGTTCTACATGAAAAGGGAAACGGTCATCTCCTTATTTTGTGAAATCGTATAAAATGAATACTTTTATATTATGATCCTGGTTTGAAATGTGCATATCTCTATTCCAGTAGATTAGCAGTGTTTTGACCACTCACACACACACACACACACACACACACACACACACACACACACACACACGCACACACACACACGCACACGCACGCACCCACACACCCACACATACACAGACCTATACCATCACCCAGCACACACATGAAAACAAACACGTGCATATACTCATACATGTGTACTGTATGTATGTGACTCATGCATGTTAATGTGTGTGTGAGCAACAGTTACTCCCGAGTGTTTTGTATGTAAGAGGTGGAGAGAGGCAGGATGTTATGTACATGTTGACTTTTATCCTGGTTGGCTATTACTGTTTGCTTGTAAATCACTGTGCAGTGAGATCATGATTATACCTGACATCATTCAGATCTATCCTCTCCTGTCCTCCATCCACACAAACAATAAGCTAATTTACATTTGAGCAGTAGCAGTACAGTAGTCTATTGATGTTACACATGAAGTATTTACTGATTAATAGAAATAATGGGACAGTATTGTGGTGTTTATTCAAAAGCATTACACTAGAATAAAAACAAGTGTGCAAAACAAGTTGGTATACCTACCTATTGAGCCCCCCTATTAATTCATAATGCATGTTTACCAGATTAAGAATGTATTTCAGGACTGCGTAACATTGCATGCATTTTTAATGTATAGGCTGCTTAATAGTGTGTAGCCTACATGTTGTGTAGGTAACACGTTACAAGTGTTGCTTTTGAGAGTTGGTTGTCCCTGTAAGCAGTGAAAGAGAACCTTTGGGATGGTCTACGGTTGTTTCCTGTCTACATGCACTCTCTCAAGCTAATTAGATTCCAGTAATGGACTGCAGAGCTACACACGTGCACGCACACGCACACGCACACACACACACACACACACACACACACACACACACACACACACACACACACACACACACACACACACACACACACACACACACACACACACACACACACACACACAGCCACACACACTTTGTCATTTTGGGTGGAGCCATGATCCTTGGCTACTCTGAAATAAGGTTAAGACTTTTACAGTAATCTGTGTTGAATTACCAAGTGCAACTCTCCCAAAGCAGTTGTGTGTTTGTGCTTGTTACTGATTTAGTGAGCACCTTTTCTATATAGGGAATTTGGATTCATTCATATCTTGGTGAGGGTCTTTTTATGTTTGTTTCAGTACACAGAAACAATGGTTATACAGTGGGCTTGTGTGCATTTGTGTTCAATGTCATGGATATTGAAAGTATGAGAGCAAAGGTGCTTCCACAACATACAGTATTTGACCTAACCTTGGCCTCATCCAACAGGGAGGGACATACATTTCCACTAGACTTCTAACTCTTTGATCTTATTTAGTTGCCTTGTAAAAAGACCAACTCATATCCATGATTCCTGCGATGTCTTCCGTGGATATACAAATAGCTTTTTTTAATACAGTATACTACTACTAACTAACTAGTCCATACCCGGGTATGCTCACACCCCAAGTGCGTGCAGACATAGGACTGCGACTGCAACTAAATCCCATAATCCGTGGAAAAATGCTAATAAACAGTTTAAATTTGGGGAAAGTGAAAAATCTGCTTTGTCAGTCCCTGCATATGCCAATTGTCAGTGCCCATGTGCAGTTTCAGATCGATTGGTCAACCTGCGCACAGACACACAGACAGGGGCGGAAACATAATCTCTGGCGGCCTTGCAGAGATAACCATGCCAGTTTTACTTGACCTCAAGCAAACCTGCCATCTTGCACTGCAATATGTATGCATTGCATACTGTATCTTAGAATAGGCATCTTAGAATAGGCAGAGATCAGCTTCAGTCATACTGCTGTGTCATGTCTCATGACCTGACCCTATGTGATCCTATGAGTTTAGGTCAATGTCCCTACATAATATGAATCAAAATGATCCATGTGGGTCAAATGAATCAACACTGAGGATTTTACTGTGCATTATCAGGTTATTTTTTTATAGAAAAAGTTCATGTCTATCTTAATATACTGTATAGACTTCTCATTCTGAATCTCTTGTCTCTTCTTTGTAGAACAAGGGCACTAGACTTAAGGCTCTAGATCGTCGAATGACAGAAATGTATTTTCAACTGAAAAAAAGTTGTTCATACTAAATGAAATTAGCCTTCAGCAATTACAAAGGTGTCTGTTTCCCAGTGGAATGGCTGTACCCGATGCCACGGCACATTGCCGGCTTGTTTGTGTCAGTCAGTGGCCATTTGTCATGCTCCTTGGAGCTGGTGATAAGTCACGGTGTTCTTTCATCTATCTGATCTGTTCAGAGGTTGCTGTAGACTGTGACCTCACACACCTCTGCCTGTATCATCCACGTTTCCCACAGGCTGATATACTGTAGTCAGGGCTAATTTTGATATGATCAGTGTCTTAGGTTCAATCCATATCTGTGACTTAGGCGTTGAATTGAAAACTATTATCTGGAGTCAAATTCTTTCTAATATTAGATCATGATAACTATGAGATATGCGTTTTGGATTTTTTGATTAGGGTCATGTTTTACATTATTATGTTGATATAGTGTTGATATGTGTGGAATGTATTTAAAAAAACGGTCTTATCGCTGAATAGTACGTATTGTCATATTCAAACTACCTTGCATGACCATGGACTTGACATGACCCAAAAGTGACCCGGTTCTTCAAAAGTTGTGGTTGGGATATTCTTATCCAAGCTATGCCGTACTGCCTCCTAAGCAGTAAAATCCTTAGTGTTTTACGGGTCATTTTGGTTCCATTTATACACTCTTCTGAGATAAATTAAACAGAGGATTTTACTGTGTAGCAGCCGACAGCTTCGCTGCACTACATCCTCGTCCTACTTAGGTGTCTCCTTCCCGCCTTCCCCTTTTCAACTCGTCATCCATCATTCCTCCTCCAGGCCTTCTATCACTCTCTGTCTGCCACCATGTACAGTAGAAGTCTTATACAGTAGGAGTCTTATACTGTAGGAGTCTTATACAGTAGGTTGTCGAATAGGTTTCCTGCTCCACTTGCCTCCTAAGCCTCTCCCACACACACATGTTTGTATTGCTATAGAGCACCGAAGTCTGACGTCTAGAGGCAGTGACAGGTCGCGGCGCTATTTTTTGTGTTGAAATCCCCATAGGGTTAGATCACGTCATATAAGAACTGTGTTCCAAAAATAAACAAATCATCCAGGGTTTCTGTCAGCGGGATGGCTCTGCATCGTTTATGATATATATTCATTCATATTTGATACAGCCTGTTTATGGAGAAAATGTAATTAATTCTGCCTTAAGAGTCTTAAAAACTACACTTCCGGGGTCTGAAATCACTGTCCCTATAGCAGCCGCATTCATGGGAAATGTAGTCTTTGGGTCGTTTGACTCGTTTCTACCGTTTATCGTGTTACTCTTTGAGTAAATTTGTACATTTCCACCTTCAGTCGATGCTTCATATCCATATGAGTAAAATCTGGGATGGTGTGTTTATTTTTCGACACGATCTAAGATTCCCCTATGGGGATTTCAACACAAAACATAACGGCGCGACCCAGGGGGATAGCGCCCTCTAGCGGCAGTGACGTCAGGACTTCGGTGCTCTATACATATGTACTTGTGAGGACATCAACATTTTAAACATGTTCACCCCATAATAGGAATGCTAGGGTTCATTACATGTCATTAAACATTAAAACATCCATTTAACTTGTGAAGACCAGGAAGATTTAGCTCACAATGTCTATTTCTCAAATGATAGTGTACTTGTGGGGACAGCTGGCCCTCACAAGTACACAAACACACCCTCCTTATTCACCTCCTTCCCCCTCACCCCTCACCCTAAGACCCTGACGTAACAGGAGTTAAGGTTTCATTGTAGCTTTGACATTTACGTCTCTCTTTCTGTCTGTCTGTCTGTCTGTCTGTCTGTCTGTCTGTCTGTCTGTCTGTCTGTCTGTCTGTCTGTCTGTCTGTCTGTCTGTCTGTCTGTCTGTCTGTCTGTCTGTCTGTCTGTCTGTCTGTCTGTCTGTCTGTCTGTCTGTCTGTCTGTCTGTCTGTCGCCGCCGACCATCTCCATACGTTCCTCTTCCTCTGTTGGGTGGAGTGTGATGGGATTTGGCAGGAAGGGACTCCTAATGGACTCCTGGCCTTCATTACATTACTTCTGAATAGGCACTGACACACACCCACACACGCACACGCACACGCACACGCACGCGCACACGCACACACACACGAACACGCACACACACACGAACACGCACGCACACACACACACACACAGCTGCTTTCCACTGAATGTTGGGCCAGCTGTTGTTCCTGTGGGCATAATGGTAGCTTGCTAGCTGCACTTAACACACACATGTGCACCACGCACACACGCCCGCCCGCACACACACACACACACACACACACACACACACACACACACACACACACACACACACACACACACACACACAACACACACACACACACACACACACACACACACACACACACACACACAGACACAGACACAGACACGCACGTACACTCAGTACAGTATTCAATAGCTTTATTCACAATGGCTGTTAGAGCACTTTCTCAATATAAATGCTTATTCACAAACCTTTGAGTGGCCACAACTCAACCATACTAACACCATGACTGTAGTCAACGACTTAAAAGGTTGTCCTTAACCAACAATGGTTCCTGTAGAAAGGTGTTGAGAAAGGACGTCCGTGATAGCTACTGTGGGATCACTAAAAGCAGTTGGATCATTAAAGACGGCGCTGTTAAACAACAAAATGGACTGAGCTTCACTTGTTGCTTCTCTTTAGGGCTGCAACTATCCATTTTCATCTTAGCCATTATTCTATTGATTACTTTTTCGATTCATCGAATAATTGATATACGTTCATAAATTGACGCTGAAAAAAATCTTTTTTTTAATAATCAACTACATTGATTTGTCGGATCAACCACTTAAGCCCTATTTTATGCTTCCTCGTGCAATGTTGCAGTAATGTTTTGCTGCAGTAAATGTTCCACCCCTACTTCCCTTGTGATAAGGTCTTTGCCTGGCTGTTGTTTTGATCTGATGAAGAGCCAAGGTCACTCATTAGGCCTTTACTAACTACACTAGCCCTACAGGCTACGTGTAATTTGGTTACAACAAGTGAAAATAGCTGGAACCATAAAGGTTGAACAGGACTTAACTTTACAAATGGCCTCACACTGCCTTCCCAGAGAACCATTAATTATCACCCTCCCCTTTGTTAAATACACCCACAGCAGGTGTTCCACATTCTAAAGAGACACCTCACCACCCTCTTCTTATGCAATAGAGACGCAACAGCAATGTGATATTATCTATGGGTCTCATATAAGTTTCCATACTGTGTAATGGTGATAGGGTTAGGGAGAAAGTAACAGAACTCCTGTCCTGAATCCAGGGTACATGGAATGTCAGCATGGTTATATTTGGGTGCAGATGAAAATGTGACATTTCACAATTTGTACAGTCACTCTTGGTCACCCTGGCGTCCTAATATTTGTTGTAAAGTCCCAGTTTGGTGTAAGAAGCATGTGACAGCAGCACCTGCATAGTCCCACTTTGGCTGCTAGTATAGACTGTTTGAATCTGAACCATGTTATCTACAGCTCTGCATGTTTCTCAACGTCAGGTGCAGGGACCACCAGGGGTCCAAATGGATCCCTGACAGGGGGTCTGTAACTCTAAAATAGTACAAATGGAGCAGAATGGAGCCTTACAGGGTCCTTTTGGTTCCATTTGTACTGTCTCAGAGTTAAATTAACACTGTGAGGAATTTACAGTGTAGAAGTGTCCTTGAGCAAGACTCTTAACCCATAACAGCTACCAACAAGCAGGTTGTTCCTTGCATGGTTTCCTCCACCGTTGGTGTGTGAATTGGTGAATGCGGCGAACGTTCGCCAAAAATAGCCGATCTACTAGCTCACAACGCGTTGCGTTGCAACACGTTGTGAGCTTGTAGATCAGCTATTTGTGGAAGTTGTACTGAATGTGCAGCTCAACAAAAGCTAATTCATCCTAGTGTATGATGGAGGACAATCTCCGCGATACGTTTAATGTGAGCGTTTTTACATCACGTCCCATCCCTATAATGCACATTATAAAGCACTTTGGAGAAATGCACCATTTACTATTATTTGGTATTTTGAGAGAGGAGGATAATTGACATACAGCCTTAGCAAATCAGGCTCCAAAGGTCAGGTGTTTTTGGACTGGGGGCGGTTGGAGACACTTAGATGTTAATTATTCATTATGGCTGCATAACTGTGTTTCCCGTTAGTATAGAGGAAGAGGGATAGATTGAGGAGACATGATTGAAGATCAATGGACTTCTCCGAAACTAGTCAAATCAGCTTGATATAAATACACAGGGAAAATTGGGGACATCCTGCGTTAATTTAACTATGTACTGTAGTACCATAATTATGGACTGTATCTCTTACTTGTGCCTTCACTCTCTCTCCCATCCCACACTTCCTCAATATCATGTCTATCATGTCTGAGCTATCATCATGTCACAGAAACACTTTAGTTTTTACTGTGGTGTTCCTAAAACACACAAATAGACACATTCACACACAAATGCTTTCACAGTGTTTAAGCAGCTGAATGGACTTTGGTTGAATATTGAACTGTTAATGTTTCTTCTACATCTGTGAGTCATAAACTATGTTGTCTCTGTTGAAGTCACCCCCTCGCTTCCTCTCTCTTTCTGTCATTGACAGCATCACAGCTTTGCTGACATGTCTGTGTGCTGCAGTGAATTTTAGGTCATGCACTTCATTATTCATTATACATTCAACTCGGAGGTGCAAGCAGTTTATGCTTTAACACATCGGCCAGGGCTGAAAGATATCCTGACCAGGTCTTTACATTGTAGCATTTGAGCATTGAACTAATGGGATACAAACAAACCTGTGGGGTAGCTGTGTATTCAACAGTACCTTTGTTATCAATGTGGCAACTCAAATGATGAGCAGAAAGAGGATTACCAGTGTCTTTGCGTGTTTACTAGCTTGACTACAAGTCATTTGTAGATCAGGGGTTCCCAAACGTGTCCATGCCAAGGACCCCCAAATAGCCATGGTGCCCCCCGCCCCTTTGTAACATGTAAAAATCACACTGAGCTTTTAGATCAGCTATTTTCACTACTTATCAGAGCCCCATTGACTTCCATTATAAATAAGTTAAAGGAGCACTTTAACCATTTTCAACCTACTGTATATATCAATCTTCATATAATTGGTCCTCGCTGATGCCGATTATAAGATGGTACCATTTCTGTCTATTCGGTCTGTGTCTCAGAGGAGGGCTGGGGACAGTTCAGAATCCTGCCTACCAGTAAAACCATCGGTTAGGTAAGTTGGTAAGTTCAAACAAGATTCCATTTTTTTATTGATGTAAGAACATTAATATTTCAGGTTTCAAGTTCGTAAAACTGTCCATAGCCCACCAATGACACGCAGAGTGAGTAGACAGAAATTGTGCCATTCATATTGATAAAACAAATATCATCGGAGGTACCTTTGTGGCATACTGGCAGTGTGCACAAGAAATTTGGTGGAATTGGCGCTTATCAGTCCAGCAGGTTACTGTCGCTCCTGACACGCACACAGACAGACAGACAGACAGACAGACAGACAGACAGACAGACAGACAGACAGACAGACAGTATGGTAATAGAAATATAATAGAAATAGAATTGTGGTTATTGTGAGTAGTGTTTCTTTTCTGGTGAGCCGTAGACTTCAGTCTCATCTAATTAACAGGAAAGGCCAGGCTGACGTCATGCTCTCCCGAGGGACTAGGCTAGGACTTCAAAGAGATAAAGGGGAGGCCATAATTTAGTATGACAGCTTTTTCAGAGGCAGCAGAGATCATGCTAAGCCTCCTCTCTCATAGAGAAGCAGCGTGTCCTGGTTTCAATAGCAGGGCTTGCCAGGGGAGGACTATACAGTACACTTCCATCGCTGATGCTGTTTAACTGGTTGTGATGATGATACAGTATGACTACTGTATATAAACATGCTTAAATAATTATTTATAGTATGTATGTTTCGTTGGTGTGTGTGTGTGTGTGTGTGTGTGTGTGTGTGTGTGTGTGTGTGTGTGTGTGTGTGTGTGTGTGTGCGTGCGTGCGTGCGTGCGTGCGTGTGTCGGCGTGCGCGTGCGTGCGCGCGCGCGTGCGTGCGTGCGTGCGTGCGTGCGTGCGCGTGTGCGTGCGCGTGTGCGTGTGCGTGTGCGTGCGTGCGTGCGTGCCTGCATGTATGTGCGTGCAACATACAGTACATGCATGTGTGCGTGTGTGTGTGTGTGTGTGTGTGTGTGTGTGTGTGTGTGTGTGTGTGTGTGTGTGTGTGTGTGTGTGTGTGTGTTTATTCATCTGTTTTCCTACTGTAGGTTTACCATATAAGCCCCACCGTAATTAAGTCTGATTTGGTCCTTAAAATGTTATGGAGCTTTATGCAATAAATCAGTGCTTACTCTCAGTCCTTCCAGTTTACTCTGACAGAGGACAGTGAATGCTGTGACGTACTGTAACATACTACCCAAAAGACAAGATGGAAGCAGTTGTTGTTGTGGGATCTGCTCTCTACAGCCTTACCTTTCTGTGGAAGTGGACAGTGCTGTTTATATAATGCAAGTAATGATGGACAAAATGAAAGAAATCATGTAGCTGGTTCTCTCTCTCTCTCTCTCTCTCTCTCTCACTCACTCTCTCACTCACTCTCTCTTGCTTTCTATCCCTCTCTGGGTGCTGTATCACTGTGTGTTTCTCTCTGTCTGTCTGTCTGCCCCCCTTGTTCATTCTCTCAGGACATATCATATGACTGTATGAAGGTTGCATGCCTCATCTCCAGTGTGTCTGTCTTCTCTCTTGTTTCCTTGCTACCCCACCCGTCATCTCTGCTACTGCACGGTGCATCAGTACATCTGGGTGTGGTCCAATCATACTTCTCGACCCTGTCTATTAGATTTGCCTGCGTATAACTTGGTTGTGTGTGTGTGTGTGTGTGTGTGTGTGTGTGTGTGTGTGTGTGTGTGTGTGTGTGTGTGTGTGTGTGTGTGTGTGTGTGTGTGTGTGTGTGTGTGTGTGTGTGTGTGTGTGTGTGTGTGTTTGCGGACGCGTGCACGCTTCTGTGTGTGTGTGAGAGAGAGAGAGAGAGAGAGAGAGAGAGAGAGAGAGAGAGAGAGAGAGAGAGAGAGAGAGAGAGAGAGAGAGAGCGAGAGAGAGAGAGTGTGTGTGTGTGTGGTTGGGTGCGTGTATTTGTGTCTGCTGTATTTGTCTGACCTTTCTTGAGCATTAAGGGGCAGTAAAATGTGAATGTGACATTTAAATCATATCTGTGAGCCAATCCAAGACAATCTATAAAAGCCCTCTGTTTACACTGTGCCACATAACGCTGACAAAATCAAGACGTACACAACAACATCCGGAACCGTGTATATACTGTGACGGTTCCCTGTATAGTAAGATAATGTGATGTCACTCTTAGGTTATATGGTTATGGTTTAAAGTTGCTTTGTATTCATTCCTGTTTCTCATTGGTTCCAATAGGACTTGGGGAGCAGTGAGATGTTGGCAATCAGCCAAATTGGCGTGCACCTGGGCCCGGGTGTCCACGCCCTATAAAAGCCTGCCTCCCCAGTCCTCTTTCTCTCCTTCAGTTCATTTGCTTTAGCTCCTCACCCAACCTACACCTCCTTGTTTCCACCTTATGTTCACACATTCAACACTCGCGCACACACTACACAATCCACTCATGCATACACGCATTACACTACTGACTTTACTGATTTCCACACCTCATCTGTTCATTTATGATCGATTTGTTCCTTTTGATTACTTAAATAAACACAATTTCTTTGTAAACTGCGTCTCCCCTGTATTTTTGGTGTTCCCTGGACCCCCTAGGCCAGGGTCATAACAATACATTTAAGCCATATAATATATATGTCACGTATATATCATTGTGTGACAAATAGCTAAAATAGTGAGCTTGTAGATCTGCTGTTTTTGCTATTTGGTTAAATTTGCCCAAAATAGGGACACCAGGGTTAATGTAGATAACTCCAGTGTAAAAATGGAGCCGTCAGTAACATGGAGTGAAGGATGTATTCCCGCCAGTTCATCCCGCTTTTGCTTTTCACGCTGCATTATAATGCTCTGCCTGTGTATTACTGTTAATGCTCTCTCGGTGCACAATCAATATCCGTGTTTCCGTGTGTGTGTGTGTGTGTGTCACATTGGGGGACTGGTAGCTGAATCAAATCCAATGCAGATCCTCTCATATTACAGGCATCTGGTGCAGGGTTCATCTACAGTTCATAATCAATACTCAGGGAGGGGAAAGAGAGTGCTTCGGCATATAAAAGATTACATTATACGTTTTCTGGGACCATATAGAATCTTTCTTGGATGTGCACATCCTTGCTTTTGTGTCCCTGTGTGTGTGTGTGTGTGTGTGTGTGTGTGTGTGTGTGTGTGTGTGTGTGTGTGTGTGTGTGTGTGTGTGCGTGCGTGTGCGTGTGCGTGAGCGTGAGCGTGAGTGTGTGTGTGTGTGTGTGTTTCTTGAGGCCTCAGATGGAGACTGCAGACCGCTTGCTGTTCCCCACAAACATGTAATTATAGTGGCCAGTTAGAAACCAGCAGCCTCAAACACCTGACTTTTGTTGACACTAGGGCTGGGCAATTAACCAAAAATATATCAAAACCGATATTTAGAACCAATAATCAAAGTTTTTTT
>NC_137604.1:26462352-26632352 GCF_963280865.1 Gymnoscopelus braueri
GTCATTTGCTGGCCCTGTCCTCTGTGTTTTCTCTTCTGTCTCCTTTTCTCTTACTCTTCTGGATTCTCCCACTCTTATTTATTTAATTTAAAAGTGCTATTCAGGATTTATATGAATTAATAAAATATTTTAACCACTCTCTGTGGTAGAGTATTTAATACAATGAATATGCAGTGGTTGGAAAGAAATAGAAAGCACACACACTACTCTAACATTGTCACTTTATTCCAGGTCAATGAAATTAGTTGGTAACACTTTTTATTTTTATTTAGTGCCTCGTTAAAATTCTTAGGCATTTGTATTTGGCAGACAATGGAACACTTAAGGATTGTAGCTTTCATTTTATTTTATTTGTATTACATTTTGTTAACCTACTGTACCTCTTCTCCCTAGTCCCCCTTTTCTTACGCCTTGGCTCCCTCCTGTTTTCTCCATCTCTCTCACTCTATAGTACCCCCCTTTCCTTTACGTTTGCCTCTTGTCTCCCTCTGTGTCCGTCTCTAACATGGACAGCAGTGTGGTGGTGGTGGGGGTTTGGTTAGCACAGCCTCCCTCCCTAAACCTCTTACACACAAAACACTCGGCAGTAACTATTGCTCACACACGCATTAACATGCATACATGTATGTGTGTGTATATGCACGTGCTTGTTTTCATGTGTTGTGCTGGGTGACGGTAGGTCTGTGCGTGTGTGTGTGTGGGGGTGTGTGTGTGTGTGTGTGTGTGTGTGTGTGTGTGTGTGTGTGTGTGTGTGTGTGTGTGTGGTCAAAACACTGGGCCATTAGGCTGCTAATCTACTGGAATAGAGATATGCACACACGTGTGTGTGTGTGTGTGTGTGTGTGTGTGTGTGTGTGTGTGTGTGTGTGTGTGTGTGCGTATCGTGCCAGTGTTGTTCATGAATGTGAATGTGACAATCCAGTGTGTATTTATTTTGTGACTGGGTTTGGAGGGATAGAGGCTGTAGGTCTCCTGGACAGGGACAGAGAAAAAGACAAGAGAACAACCAGAGAGGAAAAGTGAGGGAGGAGAGGAAAACGTCATGGTGTTTTGGGCTCTGCCAACCAATCTGTTGATTGTGCTTTCATTTTGTCATGGAATTGCTCAATAGGGTCAGACTTTATCAGATGGACAGTGATTTTCGTTGAGGCTTTATTCACCGCTGTGGACTCCATCATTCTGCAGGACATACAGCCTACTTCTACAGCACTTCTACTAGAGGGATTTACGCAGTATACCTGTATAACTTTACATGGATGGTTTCTTTAAGAATTATATTGCAGTTCTATTGCAGTTTTTCTGAAGGAGAAATGTATTTGTACATTTGTTAATTTACTTTTCTCATTTTGCAAGTAATTAGTTTATCATTGTTTGTGTATCTATACGTAAATATAGAGTATGACATGGATGCATGAACACAAGTGGACTAAGTGGACTATGAAATAATATGTCTACAGAAGCTGTTATGTGTATGAGAAATCTCTGGAAATAAGAAAACAATTGCCTGGGAGAGGAAGTGAAAGACAGGGATAGAAAGAAAGGCGACAAACTAGAAAGAGAGTGGAAGAGACCTCTAGATAAACAGACAGTTGGAGAGATTAATCATGGCCCACGCCGCAGCACACTTGAAAAAGGCTCGGGAACTCGAGCCCCCAGACTCAGAATACAGAGCTCTGCTAAAAGCCAGGGAGAGGAGGCGACGCCATCGTGAGAGAGCACTACGCAAGCGCCTGGTAAACGAACACATACTAAACACAACTAACTGCAGTCTGCATGCACATAGAAACACAACACAGAATCTATTAACGCCATAGTTTATTTGTGCAAATCTTTGAATATATATATATTTTTAAAGCAAACATTTTTTAGTCAAATCTTTGCTTCTGGGAGGAACTGGAACAAAACATTTTGAGATGGGGGTCCGCGGCCAAATACATATAATTTTTGGTTCCTTGACAAGACATGATAAAGTTTGAGAACCACTGACATTTTTCAGAAAACTGTTAGGATTCAGCAGACATTTGTAGAATCGGCCTCAGGTCTTAATGGGATCAAATGTAGCCACGGGATCCGTTGTGTGGAATCAGGAGCACAAGGCTGATGTGTCCAGTGTCCAGGGGGTAGTTTACTCACAGCTGTTATTGTTACGTGAGAGAGACCCATTAATGAGATGAGGGTGTAATCTGACAGATGTGATGTAGGAAGCCAGAGAATCTATGTACACTCTCCACTGTAGTGTGATGATGTCATACTGTATTTCATAGAATTGGGCCTGGATTAGCGTTGTGGTATTCAAATAATTACTGTAATCATCATATCATAGAAAATAAATGTTATCCCAAGTTCATGTTCTGTTCCCAGCTAATAGAGGGGCATTGATGTTACGGATAATCTTGCACTAATGAAAGCATAGATTTGAACCACTGACTGAATATAAACTGGATATAATAATAGAGTAATAGGGATCATATTTCTCCTTCATTGGCCTCTCTGCACTGGCTCCTGGTAGAATACAGCATAGCTGGAATTAAAACTTAAAACTCCACTATAGCTTAAAGAGCTCATTGTGCCAAATAGGACACGATTGCACTTGTATGCAAATATTCTTGTGGTTCCAAGAATATCTTAGAGTAGAACAGGAGACAGAGCATTTAAGTATCAGGCTCCTCAACTGTGGAAGCTCTCAGTTTTAGTACGTAAGGCAGACACTCTCTCTATGTACATACGTAAGTAAGTAAGCCTTTGCCGAGTCATGCGGCTCATAGGGCAGGAGCCTACAGTATCTCCTGTTTCTGTAGCGTGCGGTGGCTTGATATACAAGTACATCCCCCAGCCATGATGTACAAGTACACCCCCATGGACATGACGCTAGTACTGTATGTCGCAGGGACTTAACCCCAATCCAACCCTTGATGCTGAGTGCAATGTAGGGAAGCATTGATCCCATTGTTATAGTCTTTGGTATGATCTGGTCAAAGAATCAAACCCTGACCTTCCAATCTCGGGGTGGACACTTTAACCACAAGGCCACTGAGCTGCTTTCTATGTTGAAGGTTTATTTTTTATAAAGCTTACAGTAAGGGCTAGCTATAAGCTTAAATTGATGAGGAACTACTATACATAAGGCACGAGTAGGGAACGTGATAATGGAATCTGGCTTTTCTCTCTGTCTCTCTCTTCAGGCACACACACACACAAACACAATTGCAGTCTCCGGAGCCATCCCTAAAGTAGTGTAATAATTACTGCGTAATCTAAAAAGGACTGCAACGGGAGGGTGGAATTTTAATTCCCCTGTGCTGATTGCTAATTCATCACATACTGCAGGTTGTGGACGCTGATCAGATTAGTGCAGACCTACTGTATGATGGGATAAAAAAAAGCACAGATTTCCATTTCAGCCAGATTTAGTCAGTCCACATACAATTGTCTACAGTATGTATATCTATAACATCAGGATAGGATAAGGGCTATACAATATTAACTGGTAAGCAAAAAAGTGGTACTGCAGGTTGATAATGAACAAAGAAGAGAAAGAGAGCATCCGTGTATGTACATGATGCAAATTTTTTTTTTACAGTTGAAACACTTGAATACGCTTTCTCTACTTTGTACACAATATTGACAAAAATAGAAACAGAATATTGCTAAACCTGTATAAACCTTGGGCTGTATAACACTTGGGCTCCACCTCAGAGACCCAGGTTCAGTTCCTTGCTGAGCCGGATTTATACATAGTTGTGAACCAGTGTCCTGCAATGAAACTAGCAGATCTATAAGGTCACATGCATCGTAGTGCATAAATCAATATATTGATTTCAGAATTCCCAGGGTCATCTGGGACAAACAGGCCAAGTTTGAAGTCAATCAGTCGAACGACACCCAAGTTATGCGCCCGGGACAGACGCACAGACACACAGGGATTCCGTGAATAGATAGATAGATAGATAGATAGATAGATAGATAGGTAGGTAGGTAGATAGATAGATAGATAGATAGATAGATAGATAGGTAGATAGGTAGGTAGATAGATAGATAGATAGATAGATAGATAGATAGATAGATAGATAGATAGATAGGTAGGTAGATAGATAGATAGATAGATAGATAGATAGATAGATAGATAGATAGATAGATAGATAGATAGATAGATAGATAGATAGATAGATAGATAGATAGATAGATAGATAGATAGATAGGTAGATAGATAGATATGAATATATAGCCAACACAGTACATCAAGGTTTATAGCGTGAAACTCTGTGTGCACTACACCCTCCTGGGAAACTCCTCGCTATCATGTGAAAAGGAGAGGCTGGCGACTCCGTGTATCGGAGGAGACACATGATAGTCTACACCCTCCCAAGGCCAACACTGCAGGGGTTTGCAGCAACACGGATAGCAGTGCGCATGAGAAAACGGTTGATGTGTAAACAACAACAACAACCTTCATCAATTTAAATTAAAACATAATTTTAAAACATAATTTTAAATTACTCTCTGATGTAAATTATTATGCATCACATTACACAAATGTACAAAAAGTTGCGTTTTTAAGTTGGTCAGTGATAGTGGGCAATAGGGCTGTGGTTACTGTAATGTGATCTGAGGTATGTTGTGGGGCTCAACCTCCCGTGGGCCTTGGCATTCCTGGAGAGAAAAGAAGGCCTTGCGGTCTCCGGTCAGACTCACCCCCATCTGTTATTCATCCCGCGCTAGGCAGAGACAGCAAGGCCCTGCAGTCCCATAGATAGATAGATAGATAGATAGATAGATAAATACTTTATTAATCCCGAGGGGAAATTCAGATATCCCATAGCCCATACAGGCATACAGCAAGGTTAGTTAAAACACATCACAAAAAGAGAGGGGGCACAGGTTAAAACTGAGAGAAGACAAATATAAAAAATATATTATGAATCAGCATAAAAAGCATTAAAAAGGTGTCACTGGGAATAATAATAATCCTTTGTCATTGCACATAGACTAAAACTCAATTATTATGTTTTACTAAAACTAAGACCATTAGTCCAGTTAGCTGGTCATGGAGTTAAAGAGCCTAATTGCTGTTGGGACAAAAGCCATTAAACCGTTCATTCTTGCAGGGCAACGAACGGAACAGATCATTGCGACCGCTTTTCTGGTCTGCCAGGATGACTCACATTGTCCATTATGGGCCGCATCTTATTGTGTGTGCATCTCTCCACAACAGACTCCATCGCTGGAGAGAAGGTCTGCTCGCCTGGTGGGGTAAAAATAGCCGGGTTTGGAGAGGCCTGAATTGGGCAGTGGGCAGTTACGGCTGCAGTTGTCATTCCCACAAAGAGAGAGAGAGAGGGGAACAGGCGTGACAAGAACTTTGGGTGTACAATGTTCACACACCACACATGCACACAGAGGCAGGAGGGTAGGCAGTAGCCACAACACAGCTCGGGAGGTTCTGGTTTGGCTGGGCAAGGGGTCAGAGAGACTTGAAGAGGAAAGTAGAGAAGATTGGTGATGGGGATGCATTGGGATCAAGATTTATCTTCGCATGAATCATGGGTTTAATGGATGTGTTTAAAGATTGATGTAAAGACTTGAAGTTATGCGGAGGTTTTTGTTTGAAGTGCCAGCCTTTAAGAGGAGGAGACCTGTGTTGGAAGTTCCTGAATCTCTATGCTGACTGTACTCTGTCAGACAGGCAGCCATTGGTAATCATCATTCCATTCAAGAGGTTCAAGAGGTTATAGCCAAGTAAGGCCACATTTTAAGGGTATTGGAAAAGTTGATTGGTTTTGCTGGTAACCATGGGCAACGCAGCCATGTGCCAGGCCTGTGGTTCAGATAAGACTTTAAAAACAATCGGGAGCAACGTGGATTTGAACCAGCAGCCTGACTATTATGGGGCCCCTGACCCTGATGATGGAATGGTAAGAGATGGCAAGAGGAAATGGGGGAGAGAAAGAGAGTTACCAATTCAGCAGTTTATGCTACAAATTCTTGGATTCATGGATTTTCTACTTGTAACGTGTGTGTGTGTGTGTGTGTGTGTGTGTGTGTGTGTGTGTGTGTGCGTGTGCGTGTGCGTGTGCGTGTGCGTGTGTGTGTGTGCGTGTACGTGCGTGTGCGTGCGCATGCGTGTGCAAGTGCATGCGACGTGCGTGCGTGTGGTGACCTCTTTGCCCCTGTCATTTGCTGGCATGGCAGACTCGTCTAACCTCACATTGTTAACACCTGCTCTTGTCCTAATGAGACATTACTGTCTTTGCCGAGCATGGAGGTTAAAGCCTTGTAAACATTCACTTATGTAAGTCACATTGTAATAGTGCCTCTAGTGATCCTGTGCACAGTTTGCATAGCATTCAGTTAGCTTAGATTTGTATTACTACTTTCAGCAGTATCAAGTAGTCTCTGTGCTGGTGGTTCGATTTAGATATCTCAAAGTATTGATGAGAACCCAGAGTCTGCACCAAGACAATGTTACCAACTTCAGATGGTATGAAGTCCTTTGTGAACATTATGTTCATTGAAAAGCTTAGGCACTTACATGCATATGTTTTGGGAATGTTTAGGAGTAGTTGAAAAATGCTGGACTCAGTTGGTTAATATATTGTCTGATTCATTCATATATGTATTTATTCATTCATTCTTTATTGAATGATGATGATTATTCACTAATATCATTACCAATCAACTGAAATAAATACGTATTATTTTTTGGAGTTGATTTTCTGCAGCTAAGAAATTGTGAAATTGGGTTAGGGTTAGGTTACCTCCACATAGACTTAATCGGAAGTAATGACATTACGTTTGGTGTATAGGACAGGAAATAAATGTTTGTTGTTCTTGCCTAGATTTACTGCTATATTTTAAAGCACCCGATGACCACCTATAGTGACTTATTATAATCACTTTATACTGCATGCCATTATAACAGTCATTATAATGCATTTATATATCATTACTGTAATGTATTACAACTATGATAATTATACACTATGATCTTGGTCAAAAGAAAAAGTCTGTGAGTGACCAGTAATTATGAAGGATTATGATATTTTAGCTTATAAGTAATTCTAAAAGGCTTTATAATGTGTTGTGAATGCATCATCAACAGTACTAAGAGTGCATATAACTAATTACACAGTGTTATAAGCAGATCATAAAGCATTATAGACATTGGGTGCATAGGATGTGTTACCAAAAAGTGTGCCATAAATCATAAAAAGGGGTCTTTTTTTTCTGGAGTAAAAATTTACATCAAGAAAATTATACCGAAAGCCTGCACTAGGTATTACTGTAAATACACTGCCAATGATCAGATGTCTCTCTTTGTTTTCTGTTTAATAACAGCAAAGACAACAACAAATGTGAATGCATATCTATAGTAGGTGTGTGCATATGGTGGTATATGCATGTATGTGGGTATGCTCTTATTCTGTAGGTGCATACACAGTATATTAATTTATTTTATGCTATATATTGTCTGAAATCTACTAACCCTGGGGTGTCAAACTCATTTTGGGGTGAGTACCGCATTGGGCCAAAGGTGACTTGATGAGGGCCGCGCGACCAGTTGCAAACATGCATGTGTGCTCGTTCACTTTCACACAGAACCGGCAGACGGGAATTTACCTGATTTCTATTCCTCACCTCTGTCCTCTCTGTCTTTATCTCTCCAGTCGGACAGTAATACCAGTTTCCTGCGGGCTGCCAGGGCAGGGAACATCGACAAGGTCCTGGAATTCCTGAAGGGTGGAGTGGACATCAGTACTTGTAATCAGGTAGGACAGTGTGTACTGAGGTCTCTTGAGACATTCAGTTACCATTTATTTTTTACACTCCTATTCTCAGATGTTGCAGGGCAATAAATGTGACTGCTATTTTTGTCAAATTAGTTTGGTTTGTTTTAATTTCTTAGAGAGCCGTATTGCCATATGAAAGCCATCAGGAAACCTGGTGGCATTTAGACTCAGTTTGGTGATTCCACATGGGGATATAATTCTTGCCTGGTCAACAATTCAACCTTACATTTTTTCATATCAAAGTAGTATAAGAGCAGATGTGCGTATGTAGTTGATAGTCTGAAAACTCTGTCTCTGTTGTTAATACAAGCCGTCAAACTGTCATGGTCCTTGATGGGCTGAATACGTTTTGTCATGTAGCTCATTACGTAAGTGCTCTCGCGTGCAATTTGATGATAGCTTTGTCATAAAGTTATTTAGCATAGTCATTAGTCATATGTCATGTGTTTTTTAATCTCTTACATAACATGAACTGGGCTTGTCAGGATGATAGCTTAAATCGATTGTCACAGCATGCCTGGTAAAACTCTCTCTAGTCTACACACACATACAAAGAGACACACACAGCTTAGGCTACTCTCATTACATACCCTCATATACAATCATTTGTGAGAGGCTCTTTTGTATTGCTTGCTGCTGTTAATGTTTGATAATCCTTCCACATATTAAGTGAGCTAAAATGAGCTTTTCATTAGCTTTTTTTTTCTTATTGTAGCATTAATCCTATATCTAACATAGCAAATATATATCATTTAACTGAATTTTAAATTTATAATTTTTTTGTTTCTAGTTGTCTCACAAAAATCTGCTGTTTTAGTTACTGTATGTTTCTGAAATCCACTGTGGTTTAGTGGTAATGATTCACTGCCGATTCACTGGTATAATTCACTTCAATCACTTGTCATGATTCACTGGTAATGGTTCACTGGCAATAGTTCACTGCTAATGATTCACTGGTAATGATTCCCTTTGGCACGTGTGAACCAAGAAACATTCCATCTTGGCGGAAGTCAACCAGAGAATTAGGGCAGAGCTGTCAACTCGTCTGTTCACCAAACTCATGGATTCTTCTCACTGCTGAGTCACTGTGGCATCATCCAAATGAGTGACGTCAGCGTGCGCATTTTGTGCATAACTACAACCCTATCCTCACAACCACCATCATCCTTTCCTCAACTACACCCCTCCCCTGCCCTCTCAAGCCTTCTCTGGACGCAGCTGCTGTGCTTGTGCACTAGTCTTCCTCACAGCTGTTCTCACTCCAGCCCTTGAATTCCACTAAGGAGAGGAACAGGGTGGGGGTCCCTAGGCAAATCCATACACCCCCATAATCCCCCTGTACCTTTTTTGCGGGCAGGTTTTTTTTGTTACAATGTTAGTGTGATTTACAATAGTCATATCTCAAAGGACTACAGTATGTGACTAAGTGACTCAGCGCTTGTTTGGGTGCTTCAGATATATGTCTTTGTCCCTTTGTACTGCTCTTTTTGCGACTCCCCAACAATTTAACCGCTCCTATATTTAGATAGGCCCCTCAATGGCAGATAGACGGCCCCCCATACCCCACCCCGCCACCACCACCACAATTAACTGTGTTCACTATGTGTTGGCAGGGACATATTTCTTTGGTGTACTGACCGTGAGGCCAGCCTAAATTCACCTCTTTGGATTTCCTATCCGCCATGCACACACACACACAGACACACACACACACACACACACACACACACACACACACACACACACACACAGACAGACAGACAGACAGACAGACAGACAGACAGACAGACAGACAGACAGACAGACAGACAGACAGACAGACAGACAGACAGACAGACAGACAGACAGACAGACAGACAGACAGACAGACAGACAGACAGACAGACAGACAGACAGACAGACAGACAGACACACACACACGCACACACACACACACAAAAAGGGAGGGCCCTGCCCTTCAAACTTGTCAGATGTCAGGTGACATGTAAGCCCTAGTCAAATAACAGTGACATTTTCTTATAGGGCTCAGTGCTGCCAAAAATATCTCTCTCTTTCTCTCTCTCCCTCTCCCTTCCTCTCTCCCTCTCTCCCTCTCCCTTCCCCTCTCTCTCTCTCTCTCTCTCTCTCTCTCTCTCTCTCTCTCTCTCTCTCTCTCTCTCTCTCTGTATGATTTCTGTCACATGAGGTAAACCAGTAAGCTCATGTGATTTCATGTGGCACTTTGCCCTTTAGCTTTCACTGTAGGCGAGTCTCCATTTGAGTGATGTCTTGCATTGATGCTATGTTTCATGGGACATAAGTGAAATTCCAATAGATTCTCACTAACATATGAATGTGTTCCGACATGTCAGAATACATACTGTCTGACACCATTTTAGACTTCTGGCTGGCTGGTCTTTTCTGATTAAAACATGTTCTAGGAAGGAAAGTGATCTTGTGGAAACACTGGTCATTATAGTGGAATGTAATACATCTGATTGTGGAATTTCTTCCACTATTAGACCACCCTATGTCTGTGGGTGTCCTGATGTAACTGACAATGATTTGTTAACGAAGGAAGGAAATTAACAAATCTACCACTTGGATTCCGATCATCAAGATGCTTGTGTGTGCACAGTATGTTTCCATACATAGTGTATACAGACATATGCTCGGCGCACTCACACACATTCACAAATAGTGTAGTTGTATTTGTAGGTTGAGTAAGGCTAAGGCTAACATCTTTATTTTCAGACTGTCCTAAACGCATGGTCACAGGTTTAAAGTGTCCCAACATTTGCCGTAGCTAACACATTTAGATCTTACAGATGCAAAAATAGGATTACTCAGCCTGAAGCCCAATATTTCCCCTGGATAACTGGGGATTCCCTCTTGAATGAGCAGTAGTTGTTTGGTTTCCCTTGCGGGAGATGTGTGTTCATATCTCGGGATTTACAGTTGTAATGTCTAGTTTTAGTTGTTAAATTTGTGATATCAAACATATCAGACAGTCTACATTTCCCAAAAGGAAATGCATATATTTAATTCAGTTTGACCAGAAGCAGGGATAAAACTCTCCACCGGCCATAAAAATAAATCACCAGAGGGGGATATGAAAAGCAGAGGCAAGGACCCCCCCCCCGATACGCCCCTGCAAATCAAATCCTGTATCCGGTGACATATTGATTCAATGTAATGGCTAACAAACCAACGCCTACTGATTTGGTATCACCAGACGTATTGGTAGACATAGATCTCTGTTCGTCTGGCTACGCGAGACTACCATTAGAGCATTACTTAGATTTAAGGATTCCTGGAATTTCCTCAAATACAGTATTTAAGGCCATTTAATCATTCAAAAATAAAACCATGTTTGTAGAGATTAGCATCAAGGAGATAAGTATACTGTACATTACAACCATGCCAAAATTATATCCATAATTACTGAACCATCATTGCTAAGTGAAATATCCAGGCTGATGTTGCCTTAATTATAACCATATTTAGTAGTTTCAGTAATGTAGCCATCATCAACTCTGTTGACCTCTCTAAACTCATCTTTAAAATTAAATCATCAAATCCAGAAAGTGCAATCTGGTTAATTTGAAGGGTTGGATTTAATCTGCCTTGAGATTAAACAACAGTTTATATTTCCATTTAATCTCTAAAATCACATGAGATTTATGTAAACAAATAAATGACACATGCACTCTACATACTGTATGGCTTTATATTTTTCTTTAATGACATTCGTAGGCATGTTCTGTGCTGGTTCGGGCGGGATGCCATTCCTTAGCATTAACATGTGGTTCAGCAAAATGTAAATGACACATTTACAGACATGCAAAACTAGAAACTAGACAGCTGGACCTCTTTGGCTATTCACGTGCGTGTGTGCGTCTGAAACATACGTGGCGTGTGGTCCTGGTGGTCTCTTTTTAATATATTTCAATAATGGGACAGGTTTCTCGTATGTCAAGACATTGACGAGACATTGACGATTTATTTAAAAAATCCTTGATACTTTTTTTTATTTGTGGAATTTGTTATACACACATTGTACATTTTACATTGTACAAACATCGAGGGGCCTCTACACAATGCAGAGTCAAAAGTGATTTCATTGCTCCACCACACCACAAATGCTACAAATGTCACTGTTTCAGTCAGGAACACTCAAGTCATAAGTAGATTTAACCATTTATTGTAACAAATGGAATACAGTTAAACTTCGCGTTAATGGCTCAGCTCTTAAGACTGCCAGAGTATTTTCATAAAGTACTCCCCCAGTGCCAGCAATTTTCGTGTTTTTTTATTTCTATATTTTGATTTTTTTTCATGAAATAATTTAAAGACACATAATTTGATAACATAATAAGGCACAGCACAAATCCGCCACTAGAGAGCAGCACATGACAGCTTGATCAGGTCGTTGGGTCACTGTCACCCTTCTTGGGAGATTAGACAGGGAAAAACATGAAAACGGATGTGACGTAGTCCCAGATTGTCTGATCGTCCAAAATTACGATGTGATACACGACGGCGATGACTGATCGTCACCCAGACCATAGATTATAGAAGAGAACCTGTCCGTTTGTCTGTTATACCGTGTGAAAAACCGTTTGTTTACCTATTTTGGACGAAAATGACCGGATGCAGATGTGGGTGAAGTAAGTGGAACTCGAAAATAACATTGAATATTAAGCAGCATAGCGCAATCAGAGATTAAACAATGAACGCGCGTCCAGCGCGTCGAACGCGTCGACGGCCAACTGGACAAAGTAGCACTTGACGCGTTATCGCGTCGTCCGCAGTCAAAGAGATGTCCCCTAAATTTAGCTGAGCAGCATGCTAAGCAAAATCAGGAAACGCTATGCAAAACCCCTCCACAAGAGCGGGCCCATAGCAAGACATTTAATCAGATTAACTTGAGTCATGCGAACTTGAATGCAGTTTAACATTAAAGCCACAGAACATTGAATTCAGTTTAGAGCCATGCAAACATTGAATTTCAGTTTACTTTAGAGCCATGCACACATGAATTTCAGTTTTAGTGCAGCGGCTAAAAGCAATATTTTGGGAGAATCGTTCACTTGGTGATACAAGCGTGAAACTTGGTACAGATCATCTTTAGAGGTCATTTATCGATTTTTTTAATCGAGCCACTTGAAAATCAAAGATGGCGGCCATTTTTCAAGATGGCCGACATCTTAGTGGGCAGTTAAGTGATATGATGGTTTACTTGGTGATACAAGCATGAAAATTGGCATGAGCAGTCTCTGTGGGTCACTTGACAATAGGCCACCCACAGCTGCTTGAAATTTCAAGATGGCGGCCATTTTTCAAGATGGCCAACACTTTAGTGGAGCAATTAAGTTATATAATGGTTTATTTGGTGATACAAGCATGAACATTGGCATGAGCAGTCTCTGTGGGTCACTTGACAATAGGCCACCCACAGCTACTTGAAATTTCAAGATGGCGGCCATTTTTCAAGATGGCCAACACTTTAGTGGAGCAATTAAGTTATATAATGGTTTATTTGGTGATACAAGCATTAAATTTGGCATGAGCAGTCTCTAAGGCTTGCTTGACAAGAAAACACTCCCAGCCACTTTACATTTCTATTTTCAAGATGGCCGCCCCCTGGATCCTCAAAAGATACATTTTCTCATAGAAATGTATGTTTTTTTTTCATTAAGGACGATTATACGATTATTATTATTATGCTAAAGAACAACTTTTAACACATCACAATATAGTTGTGTTGATTTGTTGATCATATATAGATTAGATAAGAGTGAATATCTGCACTACCAGGGCACACTGGTGATATATCACTGCTGTTAAACTCAGAGTGGGGTTCAATGTCAGCTAATTGAAAGTTGGTATCCCAAATGCTGTCTAATTTACCCCAAAACAGTTAGATAGCCGCACCTGAATTGACAGGTTGTGCCAGCACGGGAGAGCCGAGCCAAGGTTAATGGGGTTTTAGTTAACCGGATGGTGTACAGATCGCTCAGGATTTAAATGGCATTGGATGAACGATCGAACTAAGTGTAGGGTTAAGGCACGAACTTAGTTGTATCCCATACATCAAAGTGCTTGGTAAAAGGTGGTAAAAGGATAAACCCTCGGCCTCTGCCTATGCTGCAGACATGGCAGAAGCCATCATAACAGTTGTGAAAACTAACTGGGACAGATGTTTAATTTGTCAGCAGGTCACCAAGGAAAAACTCATTCAGCCGAGTTTATTCAACAGAGAGCACGATCGTACTGGTTATGATACCATTGCAAGAAATGTTCCATTATTTCATAAGATCAATGCTCTGCCTATCTTACTTAGTCCAACCCGACTAGATGAAGGTGATGGCATAGAAAGCACATCGACAAGAAACAGAGCAAAATATAATTCAAGCTGTAAACTTAGGTTCAACAACACAGAGCTGGAAAGGGCCCAAAAGAGAGCATCTACATCTGCTGAAGACACTGAAGATACCAAAGATATCCATGTCAAGAGGCCAAGAAGATCTAATGTATGACCGGTCCAGCGATGTCACAACTATGAACGAGGCCAGGCTTGATCTCTTTGCCAGAAAGCAAAGACAATATGACTTGATCCCACCAATTCAAGCAGCACTCAAAGAGCATGCCAAACATGCTTCTTATGAGGCTGGATACGTGTGGGGACAGGCATTGAAGCGACATCCACAAATGCCGAGCCCATCTGACTGGGGATGGGTGGAACAGGACGAGAAGTGGAAAGTCTTCTGGACTCCACTTCCACCTATTGCGGAGAGTTGTTGGGAGTTGACCAAATGTGAGTGCTCCAAGGCATGTACTGGAAGGTGTAACTGCTTCAGATATGGACTCAGTTTCACATGCCTATGTAGTTGCCCCTGCTAGAACCTATTTGCATGTTTATTTTACCAGAGTTATTCCCTGTTGTCCTCTGTGTTTTCAAGTGGAGGCCTATGGCTCGGCTTCCCCTCGTCACATCGACGCATCATGTTTTACTTTTTATCTAGTCTATTACTGTGTAATTTTCAGTTGTTACTTTGTAACATTGCTTCCACTGCCTTCCACTGCCATATCTAACAGTGAAGCACATTTTCAGTTTAGTTCCTTAGTATCGTTTGTCATGGTTCCGTGGCTATTGCCATTCAGTATTAGCCATTACTCATAATTTTGGAGCACTGTCCGTTCAGCACCACAACTGTGCTTATCAGCACCACAACTGTGCTAATTTATTCATCTTATTTTTTGTATCCCCACCCCTTAGTATTTATTTGACACATGTAATGGCTGTTAGTTTAAAAAAAAAATATATATATATATATATATATATATATATATATCCTCCCTTGTGACTGTTACCTTGTCGTGGTAAGGGAGCTTGTTTAGGCCTACCTCAGTGAACCCTGAGAGCTATGCCGGTGGGAGGCAACTCCTGACAGGTCTTACCAAACTGGACAGGTCGTGGGCGAGGAGTCAGACAAAACACAGTCAAACAACCTCTCTTGACAGAGCTTTTTGAGGAACCCAATACATTTCTATGAGAAAAGGTATTATTTAAAGATTGACATCTTGAAATTTCAAGTGGCTGTGGGCGGTTTCTTGTCAAATGACCTTTTGAGACGGCTCATGGCAATTTTCATGCTTGTATCACCAACTAAATGATTTCTTAAGCTTAACTAGTCCACTAAGGTGGTGGCCATCTTGAAAAATGGCCGCCATCTTGACATTTCAAGTAGCTGTGGGTGGCTTATTGTCAAGTGACCCACAGAGACTGCTCATGCCAATTTTCATGCTTGTATCACCAAATGAACCATTATATAACTTAAATGCTCCACTAAAGTGTTGGCCATCTTGAAAAATGGCCGCCATCTTGAAATTTCAAGTAGCTGTGGGTGGCCTATTGTCAAGTGACCCACAGAGACTGCTCATGCCAATTTTCATGCTTGTATCACCAAATAAACCATCATATCACTTAACTGCCCACTAAGGTATCGGCCATCTTGAAAAATGGCCGCCATCTTGGATTTTTGAGTGGCTCGATTAAAAAAGTCAAAGAGTTGACCTAAAGGAATGTTCATGCCAATTTTCACGCTTGTATCACAAAGTGAACGATTGTTCCTACTATCTGCTCTACTATTTAACATTCAGTTTAAACGTTTGAGTAATGCAAGACTCTGAACTATAAGGTGGAGGCTGGGGTGGTGGAGGCAAGCTTTGCCAGCAGCAGTGTGTGGCAGCAATTGAAAAGTAGAGAGCCAGTGTAGGAGGGAGCCGTATTTAAAGCCTTGTTGAGGGAATGAGGTGTGATTGGTGTGTAAAAAAGAGTGGCTGATTGAAAGCAATCAGCAGACTGACAGCTGATTACAGCTGAGGCGTGTATGACTCCCGTCCCGTGCCCTGCATGAACTATTGCAATGCTTAATTTGTTGCAGAAACATGCAATGGGATTATAGGAAAAATCACAGATCATGGAGGTTTTAAGGTTAATCTCTCTATAGGACATATTATATCTCAGCATGTTCTCATCGTGCCTCCCTCATGCCTGTGTGAGCTACATTTATTCAATAATCACTTAGTCAGGCTGACCATTAGCTAAATGAAAACAGGTGGTGTAATTGATACTGGCGCCACTTCGCTGTTTTGGTTATCTTTCAGAGGAATGAATGTGCGTGTGTGTACTTTATGTATGTATGTCTGTCTGTATGCCTGTGTACATCTGTGTGTTGTGGGGTAGGGGTAATTGCTTGGCTCCGGTGGTATACCTACAGTAATAGCTGAAATGTGATTGAAGCACGTACTTAGATTGTGTAATTATTGCTGCATCAGGAAGGCCTCCCATTTCAGAATTGATGATACAGTAAATCCCTGATCTGCTACTGGTCGAAGATCAAATTACGGAATTCTTACACCGTCTCCACCATTAGGTGAGGAACATCTATCACGGGTGTTAGATATCCTGTTCGGTGTTCTGATGGAGCACATAGAGTAGAATAGTGGCAGTAACATCCCATGTGTTTGTTGGTGTTCGCTCACTAATCATCACAGTGTCTGTAGCAGTATACCCAGACCCTGCACTGATTCTCAACGTGGTGTCCGGGGACCTCCAGGTGTTCTTGAGGGGGTTCCAGAGGGTCCCCAGCTACAGTAAATTACTGATTGTTAGGAACTAAATGGAAATGGTTCAATTTGTACACTGTCAGGGTTAAATGAACTCTGAGGTTTTTGCAGTGTAGATTGGGGTCCCAGAGATAAAAATCACATTAAATGGGAGGCGTCCGTAGCTTAATGCTTATCAAACTGGGAGTCCTTGAAATGAAAAAAGTTGTGAGTCACTGCTGTACTGCATGTAGTTGAGCCGCATGGACCACCCCAGCCCTATTACTTGATGAAAATGCTGATGCAAGGTAAGGAAATGTGTGCATGTGTGTGCCGGTGGGCACGGGAAGGGAAAAGGAGGACATCCCCCAAGTGCCATTTCCATTATGTGATGTGTCATGTGTTACAGCATGACCTGCTTCCCATTTTAGAGCATGGGCTTAAGGAACGGGTGGAAGACCAATAGTGTGAACTAGTGTCATTAGGACATCTTAGAACTGACTTTCCAATCGTTTCTAAACTTCTAAAATACGCTACAAGGCTGAAAATCAAGAAAATCTTTCTGACTGGTTCATCCGATTAGCTCAGTTCTATAACTTTAGCATTGACCCCTAGGAAGTCTTCATGTCAGCTGTCTCTCAAGGAGATCTTGCAATGTGTTAAGCTTTAGATTGATTAGAACTAGCACCTACTCCCCAATCCCCCAAAATGACCTTTGAAAATCCCATTTGAGACTCTCATTAGAGGCTTCTTGTATACAAGACAATACTATGAAATTAAGTGTTTCAAGAGATATTATGATATGATGGCTTTATATCAATTGAATAGATTACATTTAACATATTTGCAGTTAGAATCTTTAACGCCATTTCACAACCCCTAATGTGCCCCCCACCCCCGTGGAATGCCATCTTTTTCTTTTTTTCTTTTAAGGTTTGACATTTCAAACAGCTTCTAAATATGAGAGTAACCATGTTTGTGTGTATGTGTGTCCGACGTACGCTCTATGACTGTGCAGAAACATGACACCCCATGACTATTTGGCATTTGGCAAGTAACTGTGTGTAAGTGTATGGGTGTGTGCGTGTGTGCGTGTGTTGGCGAGGAGTGTGTGTACGTTTTAGGGTGGGGGGTAATGACAGGCGTAGTGGTCCCTCTCTTTAACTCTGTGCCAAGAAACCTTCCAGGGCCAGGAGGCACGGTTCCTCACAGGATCAGCACCTCCGAACCAGAAGGCTGTGTGTGGAAGCTGAGAAACCAGTGCTCCATCTCCCGTAACTGCCACTTCGGATTACTGTATCGTACAAGACGAAGATGTAAAATGAAGAAAGAATAAAAGACGGATCCGAATACACAGAAAAAGATACCTTGAATTGGAAAAAAGGATTAGTGGACTGGTGGGGGAGGAGGGACGAGACCAGTTGAATGTCCTCTCCTGTAGTTGGCTCGTTTGAGAAGAGTATTTTTCTTCCCAGGATGGAGGAAGAAGAGGATGAGGTGAACCAGATTTCATGTGTTTAAACTATAGAAGTGTGTCTTTTGTACAGTTGATGGTGTGACTTGGTCTCACCACCAAAAAGTTGCGCAATACTTGTTGGTGACCATTGCCTAATGAAGAATTTGGCACGTTCTTACCAAGCACACTTCGTCTTGTTCTGGTGTCAGCTTTCTAGTTGTACTTGAATGGTCTTGCATGTACTTGAATGGCCTTGCACCTAATGCTCACATCAACTCAGACCTGATATATTCTTTCTAACATGGCATAGGGTTGTCACAGTACATGCCAGATGCCAAAGCGGACATATTTTGACTGATGCAGTGGCATTACTGTATTTATTTATTTATTTTAGATATTTTGGGGGCTTTTTCTGCCTTTATCGATAGTAGATAGTGGAGATGGACAGGAAACAGGGAGAGAGAGACAGGGAGTGACACGCACCAAAGGGCATCGGTAGGCCAGCGGGCGCCCCGCATTATTGTATATTTATATTAGTTTACTTACCGGGTAATGCAGGTATTAGTTATTAGTCCCTGCGACATACTTGCGTCCTGTCCAGGGGGTGTACTTGTACATCAAGCTGCCTCACGCTAAGGAAACAGGAGATAGGCTCCTGCCCTATGGGCCGCATGACTCGGCAATGTTTACTTACTTATTAGTTACTTATATTCCAGCATCATGGTGTGTAAAAGTATATGTTAGCTTAAACAGACCTTTTTGTGTTATTACTCTGATTTATAAATAAATATATTTTATAATATATATATATATACTACTTAAATCTGGCCATAAATAAATATCTTACTATTGCACACCCTGTGTCCACAACAAGGTCTACAACACAGGTGCAGGTCAGCTGGCGCTGAATGCTCTCAATAGCCTGACTCATGTCTTAAGGTCTGAATCCAATCAGTTGTGCAATGATCTTAACTTTGACTGTGTTTTCTCAAGAACTTGGTATGATGTCTGCTCTTCCCTAGAATGGTTTGAACGCGCTGCATTTGGCAGCTAAAGAAGGCCACGTGGAGTTAGTGGAGGAACTACTGGACAGAGGAGCACCTGTTGATTCAGCCACCAAGGTACGTGTGCACCTCGAGTGTTCATTGTGGTTTAATAATATAGCATACACACACTCACACACACACACACACACACACACACACACACACACACACACACACACACACACACACACACACACACACACACACACACACACACACACACACACACACACACACACACACACACACACACACACACGCACACATAAACACACACACACACACACACATTGGGCTGTCATGCATCGATACCCATATGAGACACACCCACTTATTGCCTAACCACCTTTGCTCTTTAGAAATACATAAGGGAGCCTGGGCTACCAGGAGTGTGTGTGTGTGTGTGTGTGTGTGTGTGTGTGTGTGTGTGTGTGTGTGTGGGGGGGGGGGGGGGCTGTAAAGGAGGTGAAATGAAGGGAATGGGGGAGGGAGGGAGTGTGACAGATGGGAGAGAGAGAGAGAGACAGAGAGGGGAGAGAGAGAGAAAGAGAGAAAGAGAGAGAGAGAGAGAGAGAGAGAGAGAGAGAGGGGGGGGGGGGGGGAGGTGAGAGCAAAGGAAAGGGAGACATACAGTACAGCAGTATCACTGTATCTAACAGTGTAAATCACTGCTTGGAATTGCACTCTTCCTGAAAGTATGAAACCTGAGAGTAGTGGTCTGCGATGTGTTTGGGTGTGTGTGTGTGTGTGTGTGTGTGTGTGTGTGTGTGTGTGTGTGTGTACGCGTGCGTGCGTGTGGGTGGTGAGGTAGGAGGTTAAACGAGGCACTTAACAATTTAAAGCAGCTGCAGCAATTTTACATGCTGTGATAATCAATAATAAGAGAATGTAAGATGACAGGTAATGGCTGTGTTAATTTTGGGCTGTATGTTGCTCATGCATTTACTGTCTGTGTGTGTCTCTCTGCTCAGAATCCAGATATTATAATATTGTGTACTATTGAGGAAGAGAGAGATGCAGGGGGGGGGGCAGGGGGTGACCTTTTTGGGTTAATTATTTGTCTGACTAAACAGACAGCAATTGTAAACAACTATCAAGGAATGTCTCACCTCGCTGGTCAGCTGCCCTATGCCTGGGACTGAAATATACTCTCATGACCCTAGTCATCAATCATTCATGACTTTACACATCATATTAATTAGTGCATATAAACACACACACACCCGCACGCATGTACGCCTGCACGCGCACACATACACGCACGGGTGGCAGTGGCTCAGGGGTATAGTGGCCGGGTAGAGTGAACTGGAAACCGCAAGGTTCCCAGTTCGATCCCGGGCTGGGGGGCTCCCCCAGAGTTAGTGTCGAAGTGTCCTTGAGCAAGACGCTGAACCCCTAATTGCTCCCGATGAGCAGGTTGGTGCGTTGCATGGTTTCCTCCGCCATCGGTGTGTGAATGTAATGCGCAATCTATGTAAAACGCTTTGGATAAAAGCGCTATATAAATGCACCATTTACGCATGCGTGTGCGAGCGCACGCACGCACTCAAACACACACACACACACACACATGTATATATGTAGTCAGTATATTTGTGTGTATATGCTTAATGGTGTTATCCAGTAAGATACAGAGCTGATGTACAACACAATTCACTTGCACATACGTTAAAACACTGGGGGGTTTTGATGCTACGTTTGCTACTCTCTGCAGAAAGGAAATACTGCCCTCCACATTGCCTCGTTGGCTGGACAAAAAGAAGTAGCCAAGATTTTGGTGAAGAGAGGTGGGGATGTTAACTCCCAATCACAGGTGAGAAAACAATCCTTCTAATTGGCAAGAACCGTACTGTTTTGAACAATATTACATAATCCAATGTAACTCAACATCCTCTTTGTGTCTGTGTGTGTGTGTGTGTGTGTGTGTGTGTGTGTGACCTCTACAGAATGGCTTCACGCCGCTCTACATGGCAGCCCAGGAGAACCACTTGGATGTGGTGCGCTACTTGCTGGAGAATGAAGGCAACCAGAGTATAGCAACAGAGGTATCGTTCTGTCTCACATCACAGACACACTACTGCAACTATCGCAATCATACTATCGATTACTTTTCCGTTAATCAAGATCGAGAAGCGCATTTTTGGGGTGTAATTTTTCTGAAAATTGTATATCAATGAATCAACATGAAAGAATTCTAGTTGATTTTCTAATTATAGACTAAATCAACTAGTCTGATTAAGCCTTATTTTATCCTTTTGTTGTACAATGGTGTAACAACAACAAAAGTGACAAAAATAGCCACAATGCGTAACAATGGGATGTGTTGTGAGCTTGTAGATCTGCTGTTTTTGATATTTTTTAAAATCAATTATTTCATTAATTGATAATTTTGTATTACACAATTATTTGTTATAATCGATTACATCGATTTTTCCATGACCTGTTGCACCCCTGAAACACACTCCCTATGTTTCTGTCTAACTATTCAACTGTCCCTCTCTCCCTGTCCCTCATTCTATCCATTCTGCAGGACGGTTTCACGCCGCTGGCCATTGCCCTCCAGCAGGGTCACAACCCAGTAGTGTCCTTGCTCTTGGAACACGACACCAAGGGCAAGGTCCGCCTGCCAGCCCTGCACATCGCCGCGCGCAAGGATGACACCAAATCTGCTGCCCTGCTGCTCCAGAATGACCACAATGCTGATGTCCAGTCAAAGGTGAGGAAGGGAGGCCCAGAGGGAGAGGTGGATGGATGGATGGATGGATGGAGGAATATGGTCAGGTGTATCTGTAGAAGGGAAGGAGGGAATCAGTGGCGGTGATAGAGGAAGGGGGAAGGGGTGTAGACAGAGAGAAGGGAGAAGTGTGAAGCACGGTGACGTGTTGTGAGCTTGTACATTTGCCTATTTACGGCAAAAAGATTTAGGTGTAGAGGGAAAAAAGAAGGGACCAAATATAGACCCCCGGGGGACTCCGGTCAAGAAGGTATATAAGGGTTTAACTGGTTAAAGGACCATACTGGTGATCTAGCATGTTCAGCCCACTGACTCACGGTATACTTGAAATTACAGCTAAATATTGTGTGATTTAAAAAAAAACGACTGGATGAATGTTAACTTGCATAGACTTGAAATAAGTAATCCAAATATCATTGTGTGATTCTTTTTGGTTAGAGTTAAGTTATGGATACATACTGTAGTCCCTGGAGAAAATAATGATTTACAAATTTAATTAAAACTCCCATGACTTATTAACCATGCAACGACGTTTAGCTAACATTAACTAAATTATTCAGGTAAGTTTGGTAACATTTTAATGACTATGGAGAAATGCTAAATAAAGCCATTAATGAAACAAATGGTCTATGTTTATATATGATGTTTATTGCTGGTGCTGTGACTAGACAATGACTTGTTTTGATAGTGGTATGGGCTTTTAATACAGTTGTTAAATCCAAGTGAGAAGCAGACATGGCACTATACCAGTATATAATCAAAATGCCTTTATTACAATGCCAAGTTCAATGTTGATGTCTCTATACCTCCACCAAAGAGCTCCTCCAACCATTTGACATACATTTTGTACTGTGTATCCATTTATGCTTCTCTCTTCACTCGTTAGTTATCTTGTTTATTAGCTGACACATGCAACGATAATAATAACTCTGCTTCTTGGCTAATTATTTGTTGTCAACTTATCACTTGTGTTTTGAGAGATGAAGTCCATGCAGTGTGTGCCTTGGAAGCATTCCCTGGTGTGCTGCTTTTATGTCCACCTTGTGGTGCAACAATCCTCTCCTTAACAACCCTACCGCCTATCGCCCTTTCTCTCTCTCTCAATGCATCCTGATTCCTAACCAGATGATGGTCAATAGAACCACAGAGGTATACTGACCCATTCTACTGATGATGTTTTTGTTTTTTTCCATCACTTTCAATAATCTTTTCAGCTCTTTCGTTTTGATCGTTCCCTTATTGAATGGAGCCTTATTGGAAACTGCATGTCAGAATCATTGTACCAAAAACATGGCACTGGTCTCTGTGTGTGACACAGGCGTGCATTTGACAGTGCTGTACTTTACACTGCATGGCTGAAAGTGGATATTGTGGTTTACCGTGTTTTTGATATATTATTATTATCATATTTATTTTTTTGGTTTTGTTAAAACAGGAGACATTATATTATTATTTTATTTTATCATTAATTTAATAAATGTATCATCTATTGCAGTTTATTTCGGTCTACTTATACTGGCCTAATATTTTACATGACTCTGTTATACAAACAACATTGAAATCATTGTTACTATTTTGTGCAACACATGTCTGCTCAAGCTTGGGTTAACTTTGTTTCTTAATTAAATTGCACCATGTCTATCAGAATGGGAAGGTAAGGAGTGAAACAGTATCGCTACACCTCTGTCTATAATGTAGATATTTATATGTAGCTCATATATAAATGTCCATCTGTTCGTCTTAGTACATACTACATGTATAGCATAGAAGCTTCAGTTTATCTTTGTCATTATTTTAATCGATGTTTATTTTTGTTCTTTGTTTAGTTTTTAGTTTTTTGACAATGGGGAGGGGGGTGTCAAACATTAAACAGTTTTTACTTTTTTTTTTTTTTTAATGTTTTATAGCAAGCAGGGTATTGTTTGAAGGCTTTGGCATGTGCTATTTTCTGCATTTATGATTTTGGGGTATGAAGCATTTCTTTGTATTGTATGTTAATCTATATGTCTCATTGGTTTCTTTCTTTCTTTCGTTCAGCCTCACTGCTTCATTGGCATGTTGCATGCTTTAGGGTCAAGATATTTCAGTTTGAGTTTGTCTTTGATGAATCTGTTAATAACTTTCTTTCTTTCTTTCTCTTTCTTTCTTTCTTTCTTTCTTTCTTTCTTTCTTTCTTTCTTTCTTTCTTTCTTTCTTTACTTCTCCCATCCTCTGTCTAACAGAGTGGGTTTACCCCCCTCCACATTGCTGCCCACTATGGTAACGTGAACGTCTCCACTCTGCTGTTGAACAGAGGAGCTGCTGTGGACTTCACAGCCAGGGTAACACTGCTTCCTAGTTATTTTTCTTTCTTTGGCTCCTCTGCATCTCAATGTTGTCTAACCAACTTTCCACAATTTCTAGTCTTTAAAGCTAAGATGTTTTCCTAGATTGATTATATACTGCTCAAAAGAATTAAGGGGACACTGACCATTTTTATAATAAAAATAAATTGCTGTTTTTATAAGCAGTATATGCACTGCTCACGATCACAATTAATTCTTAAAAAATATATATATTAAGAGAACAAAGTGTTCCCTTAAAGCAGCACTATGTAACTTTCCTCTTCTAACCCAGATTTGTTCCCAGTTTCCTGCTCAAGTGCTGAAAGTTTTGCCATTGAGCTAATAGAGCCGGCCTGCTTGCTCAGGGTATAAATTTAATCTTGACCATCAGGTAAAAATTTGTGTCAGATCCTGTGTCTAGGTGAGACATGACCTTTGACACGATCTAAATGTCTCAATAGAAGAGCAGGGAGTATAATTGTATAAGTTATATTGTATTAACATACTCTACCATAGACAAAATGACATTTTATTCATTAAGAAATAGTTTACATAGTGAGGCTTTAATTTCATGCATGGTCACCTGGTGTCATTGTTTTTAATCTTCTGTCCTGGGCGGCTGTAGCTGAGTGGGTAGAAAGGCTGTCTAGTCAGAAAGTTGCTGGTTCGCCTAGTCTATGTGTCAAAATGTCGAAATGTCCTGAGCAAGATACTTATCCCCTAACTGCTCCCCGGATCCTGTATTAATGGCATCCACTGCTCCTAATAGTGAGGATGAGTAAATGCAGGGGCCTAATTCCACTTTTTTGACATCACAGAATGGGATAACACCTCTCCATGTGGCATCCAAGAGAGGCAATACGAACATGGTGGCCCTGCTGTTGGACAGAGGAGGTCAGATAGATGCTAAGACAAGGGTAAGACTCATATTTTATGTTGGCACAGAAGCTGTTTTTTAAATGAATGTTGTCTAAGCATTTGACACCCTCTGCTTTTTTTAAAGGGCATGGCAACCTGCAGCTATTATGTAAAGATAAGCCAATTACATTTCAATGTTCATGTTCATATTCAAGCATTTGCGTATAAAAATAATGTGTGTGTGTGCACACCTCACAGGATGGGCTGACCCCCTTGCACTGTGCCGCCAGAAGTGGACATGACCCTGCAGTGGAGCTACTACTGGAGAAAGGAGCCCCCATGTTAGCGAGAACCAAGGTTTGATGCTCTCACACACACACACACACACACACACACACACACACACACACACACACACACACACACACACACACACACACACACACACACACACACACACACACACACACACACACACACACACACACACACACACACACACACACAGTAGATACTGTGGAATTATACTGTCTGTTCCCTTCAAAATTTGTTATGACACAAGAATACAGTTGTTTGGTTTTTGTTCCACAACATTAAATTCTAATCTCACTCTTTATTTTACTGTTTTCCGGATGCATCTCTTTCCAAATGTCTCGGTTGTCCCACCCAGAATGGGCTTTCCCCACTACACATGTCGGCCCAAGGAGACCACGTCGAGTGTGTGAAGCACCTACTGCAGCACAAGGCGCCTGTTGATGATGTCACTCTGGACTACCTGACTGCGCTGCATGTATCGGCTCACTGCGGCCACTACAGAGTCACCAAACTACTGCTGGACAAAAGGGCCAACCCAAATGCTAGAGCACTGGTATGGACACACAAACGCATAGAAGCAGAGGCAAATGCGTGCACACATATGAACATTGGGGTGTGCATACGTTCTCACACAAAAGGGGAGAAGCACACTTAACAGTTAATCAAGGAGGCATACTTGCAGACAGAAACACACAGGTAGACACATATAACTGTACAGCATGACCATACTCTATGTGCATATGCACCATTCCCTCACACACAGATGCTGTCAGTCTCTCAGTCATTAACTCACTCACATGCTCACTCAAGCAAAAACTCATTGGTTGAATCACTTTCTCTCAGAGGTCTTCACAGGTCCAAACTGATGGACCCGAACCCTAATGGACCCTTGAAATTCGTACGAGATCCGATTGATTCAGATTCTTTTTTTAAATGACGGATCTGAACCCCAATTGGACGCGTGAAATTTGTTGCGAGATACGATTTGTTTCGAGATATTACAGAACCGACAATTGGGTATTATATGGCCCTGACAAACAAAACAATTACTATTAAAAATGTCATTCTACCAGTACATGCCAGTGATAAGCTACTCCATAATGGAAAGTAGAAACTAAGTTGCAGTCTACAAGACAATGATATTTGATTTCATGTTTTCACCTCGCTGAAAAAGGAATTCATGATCTCGCACCTTACGTGCTCTCTCAACTCAGCTGGCAGCCTGGCATGCATGCGCAGCTCAAACTGTTTTGTCGCTTATTTTGTGCTGCAGTAATCTGATCCTAGGTCGGCCTAATCATCACGCAGCACTTCATGCTTTTCTCTCCTGATCAGCGCTGAGTATGGGTCTTCTCGGATCAACTCGGGTATTACAAATAAGGATAAAACACGGGACCCGAGATAATAGCATCTGAACCGACCCAGACCCAATTGACCATAATAAAACACGGACCCCAACGGTCTTGGGTGTTGTCGGGTATTTTCGGTTCGGACCCGTGAAGACCTCTACTCTCTCTCTCCTTTTTGGACTGGTCTCCATCAGAATGGTTTCACGCCCCTCCATATTGCCTGTAAGAAGAATAGAGTGAAGGTGATGGAGCTGCTGGTCAAATATGGAGCCTCCATCCAGGCCATTACTGAGGTGACCCAATTGGACACAGTTTGTGATCATTTACCTACAACATATTATACTGTGTATTTAATATGCATAGGAAAAGTAGTTTGATGCATTTTAATATTGTACTGGTGTCTTTCTCTCTATCTCTATCTTCATCTCTCTATTTCTCTCTCTCTCCCTAGTCTGGATTGACCCCCATCCATGTAGCAGCGTTCATGGGCCACCTGAACATTGTCCTCCTTCTGCTGCAAAACGGAGCCTCTCCTGATGTCTGCAATATTGTGAGTGTTGCCCAGTCACAGCTTTGGATTCTTATTACAAAATGATAAGTCATACATTACAAGTTTGGGTTTATGGTTCCTTATTGTAAGGCTGGCTTGTGATTTAGCCAGGAAGGTCCCACAGAGGTACAACATCTCAAGAGGCAGGGCTTCAGAGTCAGACTGACCTTTTAGTATAGGTGTACCCTCATATTCACACTTATAATGATAGACAGACCTGCTAAATGTAACGTGGACTGGTATGACCAATGAAAATGTTTAGTTGCTCTGGACAGATTTTTGGGTGCATGTGTGCCTAAAACGAGTGCACTCTGAAGTCCTGATTGCTAAATGTTTCTAAATGAATGACCATAACATGACGAGCACTTAAAATTCAATAAGCAATTCAAATTCTGTACTATTTATTTCCATTGGGTTATTGTGTTTCGATGTACTTTACAATACATGGATGATGATACAAATTTCTATTGGCTTGTTTGGTTTTACTGTTTACAGCATGTCCTACAGTAATTTGCTGTATGCATGTGTGTTCTAGCGAGGAGAAACAGCCCTCCACATGGCGGCACGTGCCGGTCAGATGGAGGTGGTTCGCTGTCTGCTAAGGAATGGTGCCTTGGTGGACGCCATGGCCAGGGTGAGTCCACTGCCACACCATTGATATTAGCTGCTAGCAGTACATGTACGTTGTCCTCTACTGTTTGGTATGAATATGCACCACTTTGTGCGTTGACTGTGTACGTCTGAGAAAATCATAATAAAGCACGGGGGCTTGATTTATAGTTTCTTTCAACTGACACATTGTTTATCTTGCTTTGTTTGTATCCCATTGTTTCTATTTGTCTTCCATTGATATTATCTGACATTCTCTCCCCCCATTGTCACACGTGCAACACCCTCCACTCTTCCAACCCCTTAGGAGGAGCAGACACCCCTCCACATTGCCTCCCGTCTGGGGAAAACAGATATCGTGCAGCTGCTCCTGCAGCACATGGCTCACCCCGACGCTGCCACCACCAACGGTTACACTCCCCTCCACATTTCAGCCAGGGAGGGACAAATAGAGACCGCCGCGGTGCTCCTGGAAGCTGGGGCCTCACATTCACTGGCCACCAAGGTGAGTGATACGTGATGCACATACATCATATACGTATAGGGGATCTTGTGATCTAGGAAATACTGAAGATTAACCCATTGAGACCTGAAGCCGATTCTACATGTCTCCTAAATCTCAACAGTATTCTGAAAAACGTACGTTTCTATATCAGTGGTGCTCAATCTTATTCATGTCCAGGACCCCCAGAATGATATGTGTTTGACCGCGGACCCCCATCAAAATATTTTGTTCCAGGGACCCCCCAGAAGCAAAGATTTGAGTTACAAATGTTCGCTTAAAAATATATATATATTCAAAGATTTGCACACATTTTAACGATTTTTCAAAAATAGCAGATCTACAAGCTCGTAGCGTGGCACTCGGTGCCGCGCTATGAGCTTGTATATCTGCTATTTTTGAATAGCTCAAAGTGTAAAATAATGCTTTTTAGCTCAAATCTAAAAATGACACAGTTCCAGGTCTTAATGGGTTAAGATAGTTTTGTATTCCATTGCATGAGGTGTGGTTACCTATGCTATTTTGTTGTTGAAAAATACAACTACAAAAATCCTGATTGAGTTTGGTCTGGTGAAGGGGATGTGTGTAGCCTGGCTCCAGCCCCTGAAATCGCTAGCCTCGCATTCAGGGTCTGGTGACACTGTAAAAGGCAGGGTTTTCTCTGTTGAAAATCTAACCGGGGGCCCGGTCCAATCGGGATTGGGTTAATCCAGTATGACTCAATCGCTTAAGAGTCCCACTTTGGCCACGCCCCCATCTCAGAAAACGTCTGCACTGAGAGGGCTTTCAGACTGGATAATGGAGTGAAACGAAATGAAAATTCAGGCTGATTGTCAGGCTAGGATGTGTGGCTACATTTCTAGAAAGCACATATAGTAGACATACAGTAGAGGAGAACAAAAACAATGTAGTCTAGTGTATACTCATACTGTGAATTTGCATCTTGATTCTGTATGTGATTATTTTGGAGGATTGTATCCTACCGAGTGTTTATGTAAATACACTGGCCTGTTCCTGGAAACTCCAATCAGTGTACTGACACACAGACAGATGCAAACACTTACATAAGTACTGAAGCACCATTCATCATCAGTATTAAAAAGTTAAGACTTCTTTAATCTTCTTTAGTCTTTCCTAGAAATGTTATTGGAGTTCACTTTCTCCACCCCCACAGAAAGGATTCACTCCATTACATGTAGCTGCTAAGTATGGAAGCCTGGAAGTAGCAAAACTCCTTCTTCAGCGCAGAGCTCTCCCCGACGACGCTGGCAAGGTGAGAATAAGAGACATAAATCTGGCATGCGGTTCTGGAGCACAACAAATAGCTTTCACAGATATGGATTAAAGTTGGTCATAGACTCAGGAATGGTTTTTCAATGGAAATATAGAAATACCCTTTGAACAGATGCTTTGTTTCTATGACTGGAATTAGGATAATGTTATTGTTATTACTTTGCATGACTGCATACTCATAAAACATAATGTACATATATACATGTATATTATTGTTTCAGAACATAAACATCTGTTCTTGATATTTGTTTTAACAGAATGGCCTTACTCCACTGCATGTGGCAGCGCACTATGACAACCAGCAGGTGGCACTACTGCTCTTGGATAAAGGGGCATCACCTCACAATACTGCAAAGGTTAGACTGCAATACTTTCACTTGCATTTTATTTTAAAAAGAAATCCATTTAACCTTTTTATTGTCTCCGCCAGGCCGAAAGACATGGCGAGAGAGTATGGTTTACCCCCCCCTGTCCGTCCATCCGTCCGTGTGTCCGTCCGTGTGTCCGTGTGTCCGTCCGTCCGTCCGTCCGTCCGTCCGTCTGCTAATCTCCGCCACCGTTGCCTTGATCGCAGCGAAACTGAGCACACACACTCCCTGGATGCCAATTCCGAACTTCTGGCCCAAATATTTCACATGGGCCTTTTATAGCGCCACCAGGAGGCCAATTTGTGCAAAACATATTTTTTGACAGTACTCCTACAGATTTTGTCCAAAAATCCCGCAAATCGGTACACAGTATCTCTAGTCATAAACGAAACGGGTCTTTCAGATTTTTAATATTCCATCCTGATTGGCTAAAGATGGCTGCCAAAGTTTGCAGGAGTACTCCGTTTTGAACAAAATGCCTCAAATCATGAACACAGCATGCAATTTCCGTGAAATTTTGCACGCATATTTCCACTATGCCGAGGAAGAAAAGTTTCAATCAGCCTCATGGTGGGGCTATAACAGGCGGATTCATGTTTGTACCTATAACTGCACCGATCTGTGTAAAACTTTGTATGCGCACTCCCTAGAGGCATTTTTCACATCTGCCTTTTATAGCGCCACCAGGAGGCCGACTTACGTAAAACATTTTTTTTTATATAACTCCTTCCGATTTTTTCCAAATTTCACGCAAATTACACATGATCTCCATAGTCATGTGATCAAGACGGATGTGATTTTTCATATTCCATTCTCAAGATTGACATCTAAAGTTTGCAGTAGTGGCTTGTTTTGAACAAAACTCCGCAAATCATGAACGCACCGTCCAATTGCGGTCAAACTTTGCACGCACCTTCACACTATGTTGAGGAACAAATGCCACCCTTTTAACATTGGCCTGTTATAGCGCCACCAGCAGGTCTAATTTAGCAAAGCATTTTTTTTTGCACAAAATGCCTCAAGCCATGAATGCAGTGTCCGATTGCCGTGCAAGGCCTAATAAGAAATGGCACCCTTTTCACATTGGCCTATTATAGCGCCACCAGGAGGCCACAATAGGAGGAGCACTTTTTCTAGTTGATCATGCTTTACCTAAGGATTTAAGTTGTTTTACGTTTTTATTGTTGTGTTCTTTTGATAGAAAGCATTTAGTTTTTCTTCTTTGCTTCCATTGAATCTACAGTATGTCTCAATTTTTTAAATCTCTTTAATGTAAAGCACTTTGAGTTGCATGTCTTGTATGAAAGGTGGTATACAAATAAAGTGTATAATAATAATAATAATAATAATAATAATAATAATAATAATAATAATAATAATAATAATAATAATTATTATTATTATTGTTATTATTATTATTAGTATTAGTATTAGTATTAGTATTATTCCTTAATCCCTATACTGTACATGAAAATATCTATTTGGATGCCACCTTAGATAAGTCACAGAGACATCGTGATCGCTAATTTTTTCCAACTCACTCTCTCTCGCTCTGTGTCCTGGTCCAGAATGGCTACACTCCTCTCCACATCGCTGCCAAGAAGAACCAGACAGCAGTGGCTTTGGCGCTGCTGCAGTACGGAGCAGAAACCAACGTCCTGACTAAGCAAGGGGTCAGCCCAGTACACCTGGCTGCCCAGGAAGGACATGCTGAGATGGCCAGCCTGCTACTGGGCAAAGGAGCACATGTCAACACAGCCACCAAGGTCACACATACACTTCATGCATAGTACATGCATATACGTGCATGCACGTACAGACAAAACCAAGCACTTTTATTGATCACATTGGCACATCACACACACACATACACACACACACACACACACACACACACACACACACACACACACACACACACACACACACACACACACACACACACACACACACACACACACACACACACACACACACACACACACACACACACATACATACATTTATTTACTCTCTAGCCCCCATCATCTTCCACATTCACACTCACGTTTGTTCATTGCAAAGCAGCTAGCCCAGTCCTGTGGCTCAAATAATTTCTATGTTAAATATGATATAATAATCTACTCTAATAATAATCCTTAGAAGTTTTATGTGGACCTCAGGATGCCTTAAAACGTATGGAGAACTTATAATATATTAATAATATAACATTATATTATTATTATCAACATTATATAACAAATATCAAGATCAACATAGGGTGTGTGTATACAGTATAGACCCACTCCAACATGAGTTTGTCTCTGCTTGGTTGTAAACAGAGTGGACTGACTCCTCTGCACCTCGCAGCCCAAGAAGACAGAGTCAGTGCAGCAGAGGTACTGGCCAAGCATGATGCAAACTTGGACCAGCAAACGAAGGTAAACATATACTGTAATAATCAGTGATGTTAAAGAATGTGGAAGGTGCATTTCAGGCAGGGAAAGTGTGAATATTTCCAGAATGCTGTTCCCATTGAAGCCCTTGAATTACATGGACTGGATAACTTGAAGTAAATCTATTTTGTTTTGTTTTTGGTTTTTGCTTTTGTGTGTGTATTGTTGTATTAGATGGTGGTTGTCTGCTGTTTTTTGCATTTGTCTGCCAATTTTAAAAGCAATGCAACGCTGGTTGCCATGACCTACTTTCAAATACTGGCTGACAGAATATAAGAATTGTCAATAGAATCAACAACAGATGCAACTAATTTCTTTAAGAATCACCATAAGTCATGAAACGGTTAGGGTCATGGAGAGTCATAAAAAGATCATTACATTTTATGTCAGGCCAACACTGGGTGGACTGATTACAATGTTTCCCTCTCTTACACATATTTATTCTCTTTCCATTTCAGCTGGGATATACCTCTCTGATAGTGGCCTGTCATTATGGAAATGCCAAGATGGTGAACTTCCTGTTGCAGCAGGGTGCCAATGTCAACGCAAAAACCAAGGTACTGTAGGTTTTAAAATGTCAAACTTAGCAAGTTACACTGTAAGAATGGAAGTGCTATAGGATTTTTGTCTCATAGTCTAATAACCTCTTGTCTAATTCTACAGAACGGATACACACCCCTTCACCAGGCAGCACAACAAGGAAACACACACGTAATCAATGTGTTACTACAACACGGAGCCAAACCCAATGTTACTACTGTGGTGAGACAAACAATCAACCCTTTCTCACAAATCAAGAAAATGTATTGTTAGCCGGTTTTTAAGCAATCTCCCTATGTCTTTGTCTACCTCTCTCTGTGTGTCAGAATGGAAACACTGCTCTGTCCATCGCTAGACGTCTGGGCTACATCTCTGTGGTAGACACACTGAAGGTTGTGACCGAGGAGGTCATCACCACAACAACGGTATATGTTTCATCTGTGATCCTGTCAGAATCTACTGTAGATCCTGGACCGATTTGCTTTCCCCCATATCTCCACAAAACCTTTCCAAGCACCCCTCAGGATCCCACGTTTTTGTACAGTCGTTGACCTTGTTTGTCATGCTGTGTTGTTTGTCATGTTCTTATGTTGTGTATCCATGGGTGTCGCACCAGACGGTTACAGAGAAACATAAGCTGAATGTTCCAGAGACGATGACTGAGATGCTGGATGTGTCTGATGAAGAGGGTGAGTGAAGCCTCATTTACTGTTTGCCTTGGCGGATAAATAGTACTGTGCGACATGTCGCTCTACAAAATGTAATGTAATGTTCATGCTCCACTTAATTTTTGACTTGTGGACAAGCAACTATTATAAGCCACTCTCTTGCACCAACGGACTGTCGATGCCACAATACAAAACCTAGTCGCAACGTAAACCCAGAGTAGCACCCTTTCCCCTGTGGATTTTAAGACATGGATTGTGGTGGGTGATGTATTTCCTTTTGTAGCTGTGGTTCTTAAAACTGTGTGTCCTGTAGCACTGAGGCTCATGGATGATGAAGAGCTATTCGCTGAGGTGTTTCTGGAGGTGGAAGGTACTGGACAATTGAAAGGCAACCACTCTGTCCTTCCCTGCCTGCCAATGTGTACCTGAGGCAATAGTCAGCCGCTGTGTTCTTGTGCATAATAAAAAACGGTTGAAGCATGCTGCAATGGTTTTAATCCTAGAAAGAAATGATACCTTTAGAGAAACATTGTCTGCAGTGTACCTTACCTAACTCACACTTACCAGCTTAAATCCTGTCTGCCCACTCCTCTAAATCAGAATGGTTGGGTTTTGCTGTTGTGTACTTTTATGTATTGTACTTGTATGTCTTAACCACATGAACCCTATACCATTGCAAACATTTGGTGAAAATAGCAGATATACAAGCTCACAACGCCTTTTGATGCGTTGTGAGCATGTAGATCGGCTATTAAAATACTAGTGGACCAATTTAGAGCCCTAGGGGACCCTAGAAAATGAAGGGTTTAAGTGGTTAAGTATCTATTTCAGGCAAATTCGATCTGACCTGACCCTTTGTTTTAATAGGCAGAAATACCAGTGGTATAACACAGTAAAATCCTCAGTGTTCATTTAAGGATTTTACTGTGCATTCATGTAATGGTGTAAACTAACTGCACGGGTAGTAGAGAGAAGTGTGGCGGACATCTTGAGATTCATGATGGTGGGTCTGTGATTCACTGACTGACCGACCATGTGTCTGATCATTTCTCCTTTCCTGCCTCCAGGTGAAGATACTATGACCGGAGATGGAGGGGAATATCTGAGAGCGGAGGACCTCAGAGAGCTGGGAGATGACTCGCTACCTGGACATTACCTGGATGGCTTCAGCTACATGAGCCATAACCTGGACAGGTCAGACACACTCACACCTTCCTACCCTGTCTGTCGATTCCCATCCTTCCCCTCCAATCGCAGACACCCCCCCCCCCGTCGCAGATGCTCCTGCTTACACCCTTTCCGGCGATCTCCCTCCTGCCCGCATGATCAGCAGTATTTTGGGCGTTCGTAAACGGGGTCGTGATCTTGAATATCTGGTGGACTGGGTGGGAGGCAGTTCCGGTGACAGTACCTGGGTTCCCCGTACCCAGATTCCATCTCCAAACCTTATACTGGATTTTGACGATTCTAGACGTACAAGTTCCGTGGTGACGTGCAGTCGCGTCCGTCGAGACGGGGGTACTGTTAAGGGTGACGTAACGGTCACATAACCGTTACGTCATCCCCGGCGATGAAGTGGCGATGACGTCATTCTCCTGGCCTATATCTTTTCATTAGGCTTCTGTTTCAGCTGTTCGATAATAAAGATTACTAAGAACTTCTTAAAGTCGACTCAGCTAACTATCTTATAACGCTTTAGTTATTCTTCCGAATAACTCCGATTATAAGCTTTCTAGCCCTTACTCCAGTGACTTCCTGGACTCCACCCCCAGATTCTCGTTATTCTGCAAATGACGATTTCTGTCTTCAACCAACCCTAACACTCACACACACATTCCAAAAGGATTTACTTTCCCATCCAAGCTGGCAATCGTGATTTGCGTCTGGGTGAAGAAGATACATTGCTTTCACACGTCATTAACCCATTAACTGAGCACCCAAAACATACAAACATGCATGCGTACAGAGGCTGCATACATTACCCACAAACACACCCAGAACTGACCACTTCATATCAATGTCCCAATAGGCCCAACCAGACTCCTCTTAATCAAAGCTTCCACCAGAGAGAGGGGATTCTGATAGAAGACATGATTACCAGCCACCAGGTGAGAACGAATGATCATACTTATGCCTGATTTATACGTGCGTGTCATGTCGCGCACCGAAAATTGCAGATCTACAGCTGCGACGCGTTTTGAGCTGGTAGATCAGCAATTTTCAATGCACGACACCTACACGTGACTAAGTATAAATCAGGAGTAAGTTACAGAGGTTTACCATTCAGCGCTGTTATGGATGGAATTAATTTTTGCATCACTATCTTTGACACTCTGTAGGTGTCAGCTTTATCTATGAAGGAGGACTCATATCGTCTAAGCTGGGGGGCGGAGCACCTTGATAATGTGTTGCTGTCTTCCGGCCTGCTGCACTCTGGGTTAGTATACACTCACTCACTCACTCACTCACTCACTCACTCACTCACTCACTCACTCACTCACTCACTCACTCACTCACTCACTCACTCACTCACTCACTCACTCACTCACTCACTCACTCCTCACTCACTCACTCACTCACTCACTCACTTCTCACTCACTCACTCACTCACTCACTCACTCACTCACTCACTCACTCACTCACTCACTCACTCACTCACTCACTCACAAACACACACAAACACACACAAACATACAGTACATGCACACATAAACAGACTGAAACACAGGCACCATCGTTATTTCCTAGATTTACGGTGTAATTTGTGATCATGCTGCACACCTTTCAGTTATGAGGGGCGTACGATTCTCCATCTTTGTTTTGTCAATTTCCCCCCCCCCAACATCTAATTAACCTTTTTGTTCCATCCTCTTCCCGTGCTCTGTATTCTATCTCTGGTCAGGTTTTCCTTCACTGTATTTCACTCCTTCCCTCTTGTGTTATCTTATTCTCTCTCTTTCCTGTTCTTTCTCTTTCCTCTCGCTCTTTGTCGCTGTGTTTGTGATCGTGTTTGTTGTGTTTTGCTTCTAGCTCCTCACCGTGCCTAGACCATGACAACAGCAGGTGATGTTCATCATATTGGCTTCTCTCTCATTCTCACTCTTGTCTTTCTCTGTCTCTGCCCCTCTCTCTGTCTCTCTGTCTCTCTGTCTCTCTCTCTCTCTCTCTCTCTCTCTCTCTCTCTCTCTCTCTCTCTCTCTCTCTCTCTCTCTCTCTCTCCTCTTCCCCTCTACCCGGCAATCCACATCTTTCTGGTTTCATTTATTTGGCACACTCTGACACAGTTGACCTGAATGCTGTGCATGGTTTACCTTGTCGTTGATAGGAATGAAGCATAGCGTTAGTTCATGCAGGACACGGAAGTCTTGCACGCTTCAAGTGAACATCAGCCTCCTATTCCCCATTCACAGCTCTGCTGGTCATTACGTCACACATTCATACTCCAATCACAGCTCGCGCCTTAACAAAGAGGTTCCTTTAAATACGGCTTCGTATTCACTATAGGACTCTGCTTGTCTTGCTGCCTGCTTCACTGCTGCTTAGCTGCCTCCTCCACCCCACCCTCCACCTTTTGATTACAGTCTGGCATAGGCTCAAATACTTGTGATTTATATCTGCTAATTCAAACTGTTATGTCAATGTATTGCTTATTGTTTGATATTGTATCCCTATGGGGGGGTTTTGCTTAACATTCCCTGATTTTGCTTAGCATGCTGCTTGGACAAAATTCAGGGAATTCCTCCAAGAGTGGAGCCTTTAACGCCAAGCTTAACTGTATTCCATTTGTTGTAATAAATGGTTATATCTACTTTGACGTATGTGTGCCTGAGTTGCATGTGTGTGTAATGTCCTCTTTGATGCGAAAGATCCACCTGGGAGAGCATGTTTAAAGCTCTCCTCACTCACCTGTCCTGTCTAACCCTAACCGAACAGTTTTCTTTCATCACTGGTGATACGTTGTGGTTGTTCTATCGCCACAGATGGATGTCACAGAGCAGCGCTTTCTCCGTTTCAGTTGCTTTGCCTGCATGAACTTCCTCTGTGTCAGCTACATGCTACATGTTTGAGTACACAGTAAAACCCCCACTGTTAATCTATCCATTTGTAACTCTGAGAGGGTACAAATATAACCCAATGGTACTCTGAGAGTGTACACATCTAACTAAATGGACCCTTACATCCGTAAGGGTCCATTTGGTTACATTTGTACACTGTCGGAGTGAAGGATTTTACAGTACATCTGTAACGTGTCCTTTACTGTAGTGATATTTGTTTCCTTTTTCCTTGATGTTTTTGACACCACGTTCAAACTTTTTGTACAGTTTCCTGGTCAGCTTCATGGTTGATGCCAGGGGCGGAGCCATGCGTGGTTGCCGTCACAACGGCCTGCGCATCATTGTGCCACCTAGGAAGTGTTCCGCGCCCACGCGGGTGACATGCAGGCTGGTGAAGAGACACCGTCTGGCTTCCATGCCCCCTATGGTGGAAGGAGAAGGGCTGGCAGGACGCATCATAGAAGTGGGCCCTACGGGTGCCCAGTTCCTGGGGTAAGCATGTGCTTGTGTATGCGGCGTATTCTGTGTCTACATGCAGTGGTGGAGAAAGTACTCAGATATTTTACTTATTCCACAGTGTAGAAATACTCTGTTACAAGAAAAAGTCCTGCATTCAAAGTTTTACACAAGTTGAAGTATTAGAATCAAAATAGAATATTATGATTATACATAATATAAGCACCAAAAGTAAATTATGCAAAATTGACCCCTTTCAGAATAATAAATAGTTTTTTTTTGCATTATAATTATTATTGACGCACTAATGTGTAGTTAAAGCGGCACTACTGTATGTACGTTTTTTTTAATTAATAAAAGAGTATGTTAATACAATATAACTTATTCAATTGGGGTGGTTGTATTTTGTCTCTCTGCTCTTCTATTGAGACTATTCTATTGATCTAGGTCATGTCTCACCTAGACGCAGGATCTGACACAAATTTTGACCTGATGGTCAATATTCAATTCATCCCCTGAGCAAGCCCCTGTCAGGGCAGGAAACCGGGTGTAACAGCTGATAAAGGAGAGCTTATTTTAACTACTTTATATACCCCCCCCCATCATTTGCCTCCAAAATGTAGTTGTAGCAGAAAATGTACATGTACATTAAAAATTATTGTACATGAATAATTGTACAGTACTTTGTTAAATACCACCACTGCGTGCATGACTCACTGTCCCTGTTGCCTGTGTGTAGAATGATGAGGTGAATATGATGATCAAGTGTGTTTGAGTGCGTGTGTGTGTGTGTGTGTGTGTGTGTGTGTGCGTGCGTACGTGTGCGTGTGTGCGTGCTTGTGTGTGTGTGTGCGTGTGCAAGCGTGTGTGTGCGTGTGTGTGTGTGTGTGTGTGTGTGTGTGTGTTCATGCTCTCTTCTCCGCTCCCCTCTTTGTGCTGCGTACGGATCAGTAAGCTCCACCTTCCCACAGCTCCGCCCCCTCTGAACGAGGGTGAGAGTCTAGTCAGTCGCATCCTGCAGCTGGGTCCTCCAGGGACCAAGTTCCTCGGGTATGGCAATGGATTATGGATGCAACATCACCCCTCTAGCACCCTTGTCATAGGGCTGGACGATATGACCTCCCCGATTAGGACTAATAAACGTTTATTAAAATGAATAAATAATGAAAATAGCAGATCTTCAAGCTCACAACGCGTTGCATCGTGACGCGATGTGAGCTTGTAGATCAGCTATTTTCACTATTTTTGTACGCCATCATTGTACAATGAAGTATAACGTTGAGTGGTTAATCAATTTCAATAATAAAAAGATCTATTACATTTTTTTCCTGTTGATTTGTTCTTTCTTGATTAATCGATTAAGCTACATGAGTAAGATTAAGTCGGTTATTGGTTCTAAATATTGTTTTTGTTTTTTGTTTTTTGTAATTAAACATTTTCTAAATATCGGTTTTGATATATTTTCGATGAATTACCCAGCCCTACCTAGTCATATACCCTTCCACACCACTCTGCCCTATCCAATTCAAGGGTTCATTTAAAGCAAATCCACTCAACCTGTGGCTTTTTTTATATGTTGCGTTACTCTCGCTTGCCTTTGTCTATCCCAGCACCTTATCAGTTCGCAGATACCTTTCTGGTTGTATTCTGCTGTCTTATGGAATGGATAATGAATGGAGTTTTTCCTTTTTGTGTTTTGTTTAATTTCTCAATAGTTATTCCCTTGTTTCACTGCACGCATTGCACACTCTTTTTTTTGTGTTATTTTTTTGTCATTGTTCTCTTTGAATAGAATGAAATTGTTATTCTTTCCCACCCTGTATCACATTACAGTAAGTCAGCCCCTGTTGCCATACTGCTGACATTAAATGGTTTCATCTCATATTATGTGACCTAAACACCCATATTTCTTTTCAGGCCTGTGATTGTAGAGATCCCCCACTTCGCTGCTCTGCGGGGGACAGAGAGAGAGCTGGTGATCCTGAGGAGTGAGACCGGGGAGAGCTGGAGGGAGCACCACTGTGACTACACTGAGGAGGAGCTCAACCAGATACTCAACGGCATGGATGAGGGTGAATATGACCTGGGATGTTCTCCACATGGAACTTAATGTCATTTAATTTAGCTCTGAGAGGGTACGAACGTAACGCAAATGTAACGTGCATTCGTACGCTCTCTTTGGCGATAGAGATAGCGATCATTCATATACAGTACCCATTGTAATTTACATTTGTTGATAGCCATTTATTGATGTTTAATTTAATTAAATATAAATAAATAATATAAAAATATAATATTTTAAAATACATGAATTGAAGCCTAATCTGTACAAAAGTATAGATTGCTTAAATATGTTGTTTTTAATTAAATAATTACAATCAATGTAAAGCTGTCCTGTACAATTCTGAAAATGTCACATGCACCCTTTGTGCTCCAAGCCCTCGATATGTTCATTCATTCAGAGACCCAATGCTAAGATCTAGGGCCAGCATCTATTTTAGCTTTATTTTTTATTCTTATTCATCTTGGTTTTGGTTTTGAGTTTCATTCTCACTGCTGTTGCAGTGAGGACGAAATCCCTCCAGGGATCACTAAGGTTTATCTTATACCTCTGATCTTCCCTTTCAGAGCTGGATTCCCCAGAGGAGTTGGAGAAGAAGAGAATATGTCGCATCATCACCCGGGACTTCCCACAGTACTTTGCAGTAGTATCAAGGATCAAGCAGGATAGCCATCTGATTGGCCCGGAAGGTGGGGTGCTGAGCAGCACCCTGGTGCCCCAGGTCCAGGCTGTCTTCCCTGAGGGAGCCCTCACCAAGAAGATCAGAGTTGGACTACAGGTAGAATAACCATTGTGAAGATAGGTGTCCTCGTTGCTCAAAACTATTCAAAGGCCAGTTCGGGAACACTGAACCAGTGGACCACAAGGACCCCCAAATGATTACTATTTGGCCGCAGACCCCCATCTGAACAATAGTTTGTGCCAGGGACGCCATACAAGATCTGTGATGTTAAAATGTTTAAAAAATATTAAATAAATAAAAAACATTTATTCAACTTTTATTTTTGGGGAAAATAGCCAATGTATAGAGGGTTAAAGTGTTTAAGACATTAAAGTGTTTAAACCTTGGACCGTCCTTTTAGAACCACTGCACCAAAATACATAATAAAGTAGTGGCAACTATTTGAGTCTGTTTCTTGTTCTTCCTCATAGGCACAGCCAATCAATATTGAGCTAGTGAGGAAGATTCTGGGTAACAAGGCCACATTCAGCCCAATCGTCACGCTAGAACCAAGAAGGAGGAAGTTCCACAAGCCAATCACAATGACAATCCCGGTTCCCAAGAGCCCCAATGATAGCGCACCCAATGAGTTTAGTGGGGAGAACACCACCTTGAGATTGCTGTGCAGTATTACTGGTAAGCAGAGTGAAATTCTAGTTCCAGATTTGGAGCATGTAGAAACTGGTTACCGCTTCCGGGTCCAGGAGCCACAACCTATTAAACTATGTAAAAAGCAATTAAAATGTGTTGCTTTTTGTTGACAGGCATTTTATTTTTATTTTGTTATTTATATACATATATATATGTATATATTGTTTTATTAATTTAATTTTGTGTCACCATCTTAATATTCCTGTTTTGTTCGTTCAATACATTTAGTGAATCAGTACTCAGTCTGGCGATAATAGCAGCCTCTGTGTTTCAGGTGGAACCACTCCAGCCCAATGGGAGGACATTACTGGCTCCACACCCCTCACCTTTGTTAACCAATGTGTGTCCTTCACCACAAATGTATCAGCAAGGTAAAGTCTCCTCAGATGGTGTAACTATGCAGTGGTGGACAAACTACTCAAAACCAGTACTTGAGTTAGAGAATAGATAGTCAAATATTACTCAACTACAAGTGAAAGTTGCTCTGTCGAATTTGTACTTGAGTACTGGAGTACGTGCTTTTAAAAATACCTAAGTGTTCAAAAGTGCATGCTTTTAAAAAAACACTTTTATTTAAATAGAGCTTAACACGTTGATTGTGTAAAAAAAACACACGGAAAAAGTGTCCTGTGAGTAGACGGAAGGATCTGTGTATCCATGGGAACGACAAGTTTCCAACCGCGATCCGCCATTTTGGAGCTTTGGTCCGCTGAAAACGGGTGGTTTTCAATGGAAACAAGGGAACCAGGAGACCTGGTACTGCCAGACCCCTAGTGGTTGAAATCTGAATGGCCGGGCTTCGCATGACGTGTGTCCCTTCTATGCCCATGTATGGACAGACTTTTTTGGGGGACATACTTTTTTTTGGCTGGGGCCGGAGGACAAAGTGACAGACTTTTTTTTGGCTGGGGCCGGAGGACAAAGTGACCATGCCCATGTATGGACGAAACAGGTACAAAGCCTCATGTAAGCCCGACCCCTTGGGTCTGGCAAAAAAAGAAACTGAGTTACAGTTGTTTTTCTGAAAATCCCATCATTGGGGCGGGTGGAAGTGACGTTTTTTGGAATGACGTCACATCCACATTTTTCTTCTCTGAGAGACGATCGATCATTCCAAAGCTGTGTTAGGTCGCCCCTTGTGGAATTTTCCCCCAAAAATTTAAGAACGCATATATGCGATCTAGGCAATCAAGCGATGGATTTGAAAGAACGCATATATGCGATCTTGGCAATCAATGTGTTAAGTGGCTAATTCATTATGTCAAAAGTATGTTTTTAAAAAAAAAGTACTGCAGTGAAAGTCATAAATATCAAAAAATACTCAAGTAAAGTACAGACACTCAAAGAAATGTACTTAAGTACTGGTGCTCTACCACTGGTTGTATGTTACTATGCTTATTAGGTTCCCTGAGGGTTTGTCCATGACTGTTTATTGCCAATGTTTTGCCATTTGGCTTATATCTGCCACACAAAAGTGTGTGATCGATAGGTTGTAATCAGTGATTGTTTGAAAGTTCCATTCTTGTTCATTCTAACCCATAGGTTCTGGCTGATAGATTGCCGGCAGATCCAGGAGTCAGTCAATTTCTCCACTCAGCTGTACAGGGAGCTTATATGTGTACCCTACATGGCCAAGTTTGTTATATTTGCCAAGACACTGGACCCCATCGAGGCCCGCCTGCGCTGCTTCTGCATGACCGATGACAAAATGGACAAGACACTGGAACAGCAAGAGAACTTTACTGAAGTGGCCCGAAGCCGAGATGTAGAGGTGAGGAGGAATAGGGCCTGATGAGGGTAGAGGAGTGTGTCAGAACAGTGGAGGTGAAGCGAATGAGGAACTATGCAGAGGGGAGCAACATCCAATGAGGAGGGTAATAGGAGAGCAGAGAAATGCAGAAGAAGCGAAAAAGTAATGTGTGAAACAGGATGCACAAATAGGACGATGATCTCAAAAGTATAAGGCTTCACTAGTAGTATTTAGAAAAGAGACCAGAGGTGCAACTCGAAACTGTGAGGACGTTTTTTGTTAGTTAGCTTACTAGCAAGTTATTATCATTAGAATGCCAACTTGAATATCATGATAGAGGACCTGTGCGCAAAAACAGAAACACATTTCACTACAGTGCTAGTGATTTAACATATCATTGAAATGTAATAACCTCATAGTCACTGCAAGAAAATGCCCAGCATAAGTTCTCATGCTGCAGAGAGTGAAATGACAAAACATTATTATGTATGATTGTTTTATTTCCTATTTTATTTTAGATTTTTAAAACAGTTGTTATATTCTGTGTCAGGTGCTAGAGGGAAAGCCTATATACGCAGACTGCTTCGGAAACCTGGTGCCTCTTACCAAAAGTGGACAGCACCATGTGTTCAGCTTCTTCGCCTTCAAAGAAAACCGTCTTGCCCTGTTCATCAAAGTAAGGTTATGCATGTACATTTCTGGAATTTCTCTGTTTGAGACACGCAATTCAGCATTCATGTAATTAATGGGCTGTGGACCTGACTTTACTGACAGATTCGGGACACAGCCCAGGAGCCATGTGGTCGTCTGTCGTTCACCAAGGATCCACGGACTTACCGTAGTCTTAACCACAATGCAATCTGCAACCTCAATATCACCCTTCCAACATACTCTAAGGTCAATTTCAGTTTCATTCACTGTGTATACTTCCTATATACCTCCTATAAGTTCCACAAGTACGTGTTTGTTAATCAGTAATGTTATTTCTCTGTTGTTTTCACTTCCTCAGGAGTCTGATTCAGAAGATGTAGATGATGAGGTAAGTACCGGTAGTTTACATGATACTGTCGTCCCATGAAAATAATAATAATAATAATAATAATAACAGTCATATATCGTTAGTCATATCTAACGTTTTTTTTTGCGGCATCCTTTCTTACAGAGTGAGAAGAGTGACAAAAAATGTAAGTTGAGCTTTGATGTTTTCTATTAATAATAACAAAAATTATGTTTTTTATCTCGTAATAACAAAAGGTATTATAGTTGTGTGTCCTACAAAAACCTTTTGTCTCTAAGTTGTCATATTTTCAGGTATTAAAATAGTCCATAAATGTTTGATACGTTTGACATTTTCAATGGTTAGTATTGCTCATAGGGTCATGCAACATTTCTACGTACTGTATGAAGGGGTGATGTCAGATTTCATTTTGAGTTTTGCAAAACTGCAGGGAACCACAATTAATAACTATAGTATCCTGCAACAACATAATGATTATTTCAGTCCCGTAATATGTGCCAATGCTTGGCATAGAGTTCTAAATAATAACCTTCGCTACTACTAACAGTGTGTACAGTTACCTATTGGTCTCTGGCCGCTATGCTAAGGCTGATATGCATTGCATTCCCCTCTCTTTAAGTCCCATCCATGTTGCTCTTTAATTTATCTACAATAACTCTGCACCTTTGTATTAACTTTAAATGTAAAGATCAAAGGAATACTTTTTTTTTGGGGGGGGGGGGTTCATACATTTTAAAGTGATTTTCAATGATCTTTCTGTGAAAATTGTTGGACTCAACAAAGGATAAGAATATAAATATTCCATTGACCTTTCCATTTGTTCAAATAGCATGCCATTAGCATGCTAACAGCATGCCAACAAACTTCCTTTGCTCTGCATGGAAATAACTTGACCCATACTTACAAACAATATCATGTTGTTTGCATTTGACATTTGTTGGTTTTGATTATATTTTCATAATTCTTTCTACATGATTTCAGTCATTCTTATCCCCATTAATATATATACTTTGAGTAGAAAAGCATATTTGACTTCCACTGAACTCAGTTCAGTTATTTACATACATACATGTGTTTTAGTATGAACTATGTATTTCATTACATAGTTATTGTCTTCAGATGTCCCTGACTGATGTCATCTTTGTATGAGCCTCAAACAGCTACAGACCATATTCACACAGCAGCCATTTTGTCTGCTGTGAATAGGTCATTGAGGTCACAAAGACATATCAGGAGCACTATGTAATCATAATTTTACACCCGATACATATGCAATATTGTGGTGTCATAGTGGTGACAACGAGGCACAAATGTGTCCATCTTTTATATTAAGTTGCTACAACTGTGTAAAAGATGTTCATTTTGATATAAAAAAGTGGAATGCTTTGTCATAACAAATCAAATTCTAATGATAATAAGGTTGTGATTAATCAATCTCTAAAGGTTCAGATCTTTTCCCAAGTATCATGTCACTATAATCCATTTAATTACTTTGTACTTGAGCAGTATACCCATATAATACATTCAGTCATTTAGTAAGTGGATATTTATTCATAGTTTTTCCTCTAAGTTAAACCCTACTAATATTTGAACTAGCTTTTTTAACAGTTTTACTATAATTTCTCTGCTTTGACGTTTTAATTTGTAAGTAGACATGACTCTTCATGTCAACAACAATCTTGAGATATTTTGTTTGTTATGCCTCTGTCCATTGGATCCATATTCAGATCTCTCTGTTGTTCCCTTGGATTCTTTTTGTAGTCTACTTTCCCGTGTTCTACTTATGGACATGTCAAACATGAACACCCAAGTTATTTCTTCTTCATATTCTATCATTTTGTTCCTCCTCTTCCTCCTCTGTTTGCTTCGCTTCTGCCATCGCTGCTCCTGTCCCTTCCCAATCTCTTTGGATTTGTCCAAATACTTTCCTTCTCAAGGCGCCTTTATCCTGTATCCTGTCAGTCTTCTTACTCTCTGAACTGAAGATGAATTTTAATGTCACTGCCCTGACTTGACCACAGTTTTCCGATGTCTTCTCTTCCCCTACTTCATTTCTCCCTTATGTTCTTTACCCTCTTTGGTTGTGAACTTGTTTTTTAAATGGAAGATGATGAAACCGAATCAACCGAGACATTCTCCACCAATCAACCTCTTGACCCTGCGACACTGGCAAGCCCAGACCTCCTCTCTGACGTGGCAGACATGAAGCATGACCTCATAAAAGTGACTGCCATTTTGACAACAGAGTCAATGGAATTCTCCACCTCAGCCAATGAAGCTGGAGTGAGAATGATTGCAGACAATGTATCAGGGGAGCCTTTTGAGATAGTAGTACAGTTTAAAGAGGAGCTGCATAAAATTGGAGAAATTCTGCGGGAAGGAGGTACTGTTAGCAGAGAGGACGGGGTATTACTCTCTGAAACGGAGGATGTTGTAACAAAAACAGAGACTCCCTCTATTATTATGGAACCTGTATTAGAAGAGGTTTATACCGGGAGGAGGAGCAGTTCATTTCCTACATCTGAGGTCAGAGACACGTCAGGCATGGTCACACACCTCAGTATGGACATGGACCATTACTTAGAACAAAGACCTGTAATGAAAAGTGATTCTCAAGAGGACAATATCCAGGAGAGATTTGAGCAGGTTGTTCTGAAGCGTGATGGCAAAAGACGTCCACCAGATATCAAGAAACCAATTAGGAAAAAACTTAGAGATAGGGAACGCTCTGGTTGCAGCATGTCTGAGGGAGAGTTGGACAGGATGAGCTCTGAGGAGTCCCTGGATGGGGATGTTATTCTGGGGGAGACTAGCCTTGCACCTCCCCCAGTCCTGGAGCCACCAGAATCTCCTCGTGTGGTTGAGACATCTATTGGATCTATAAAGGATAGGGTCAGAGCTATTCAGAAAAAGGTTGAAGAGGAGGAGCAAAGCCAGTTTTTTCCTCAGTCATCAGTCATTCAAACTAAATCTTTCAGTGCCACAAGGAAGATGGAGTCAGATATGCCAGACCTTCCTGAAATTCCTAAGACTCCTAAATCCCCCCGGTCTCAGACAGAGAGATTGGAGGAGACTATGTCTGTCAGAGAACTAATGAAAGCATTCCAGACAGGGCAGGACCCTTCAAAAAATAAATCAGGTCTTTTTGAACATAAATCCACGGCTGTTTTGTCTGGCTCACTTGTGAAACCAGAATCAGCTCTGTGTGTAACAATACAAAGTCCTGAAATGGACAACACAGAATTTCCACCATTACAAACTCAAACTCCCACAATTTCCTTCCCACAGAGGGATGTTAAGACACTTGACAACATAATGCTAGAGGAGGAAACGATAGACTTGAGCTCTGAGGAATCAAATACTATTGATCATTCAGAAGAAAAAATACAAAGTATAGATAAAGTGGAGAAAGAGTTGTCAGGAAAGGGCCTCAACACAATGCAGTTAGAAGAACCATGCAGTCACACTTATAGGAGGCTATCTGAAGACATGCAAATCAGCCCTGATCGCAGACCCTCTGAAGACTTCAGTGCTGACATAAAGGCTGAGCTTGAAGAAAGTCCAGAGTATCAGTTGTTCAAACAGACTTCAAAGCCAGGGGATGAGAACTATCAGTTAGACTCTGACTCTGATGTGAGTCCAGCCTCTATCCTCAGCCCATGTATGAAAAACGATAGTAAGGATTTTGTCACTCCGACTGAAAATCAGATGTCAGACAAGGACCAAAGCCCTGAGAGTCTTAAGCATGAAGGTATGGCTGTGTTCTCAGATGCCAGCATAGACATTAGACATTACAGCTCAGGAGAGAGTGATAAACATGAAGGGATGGCACTGACCCCTCAAATGAGCCCTGAGTTAACCTCTACTGTGGGAGTAGATGTTTATCCCTCAGATTCAGAGGAAATTAGTGTTATTGAGGTGACATTTGGATCTTCAACAATTGACAATGCACAAGAATTAATTCCTTCTCAAACTGACACTAAAGTCATACAGGCCAAAGTGATGAAAAACACTGAAATTAACTTAGAGCCTCAGCTCCAAGAAGTACATATAGAGAAAAAAAATCTATACCTGGTATCACCGTCAGTAAAAGATATGTCAGGCATGTTGTCACTCCTGAATAGTGATTTGGACAAGTACCTAGATGGTAGGCCAGTTGCTATTAGGCAACCACAGGAGGATGTTGTCCAGGAAAATGTTGAACAAGTCATTCTTACAAAGGACAGCAAGAAAGAAATTCTCCCCATCTCCACTGATGAACATAAATTGTCCACAGTAGATGATACAATACACAGGAAAGATAATGTGATAATGAGAGAAAATGAGACTACAGGCAATGCCATAGCAAAGAGTGAAGTTGGAGAGGCCAAAGAAATGACCCCAACCTCTGTTGAGTTGCCATTTGAAGAGGTCTGGATAGAGAGAAAAGGGTCATATCAATCATCTACAACAGTGAAGGACAGTTCGGGCATACTGTCAATGCTGACCAGTGACTTAGACCAATACTTAGAGGAGAGGCCTGTTGTCAGAAGGCCTCCAGAGAAGGCCGTTGTCCAGGAGAAATTTGAACAAGTCATTCTGACAAAGTACAGCAAGAAAGAGATTCTCAACATCTCCACTGATGAACATATGGTGTCCACTGTAGAAAATACAATACACAAGACAGTTTATGTGATGAGAGAAAATGAGACCACAGACAATGACATAGCAACAAGTGAAGTTGGAGAGGCCAAAGAAATGACCCCGGTTGTGGAGTTGCCATTTGAAGAGGCCCGGATAGAGAGAAAAGTCTCATATCAATCATCTACAGCAGTGAAGGACAGTTCAGGCATGCTATCAATGCTAAGCAGTGACTTGGACCAGTACTTGGAGGAGAGGCCTCTGATCAGAAGGCCTCCAGAGAAGGATGTTGTCCAGGAGAAATGGGAGGAAGTTGTTCTTCATAAAAAGGACAATTCTAAGGAGGTGCTATCGTCCACCGATGAAAAACAAAAGATTCAAACAGCAGATGAAAAAACACCAATAGGAGACACTATTGATATGGGGGATATGACTGATGTCGAGAAAAATGGAAAAATGTTAGAGGAGGTACAAGCCAAAGAATCAACCCCTTCTTCCATGGAGGAGAAGCCGTTTCAAGAGGTCCGGATTGAAAGAAAGATTTCGCACCAACAACCTACAATGGAGAAGGAAATGTCAGGCATGATGTCACTACTCAGTAGTGACTTGAATCAATATCTACATGAGAGGCCTGTGGAGTCCCAAAGCCATCCAATAGAGGATGTTGTTCATGAGAGTTGTGAACAAGTTGTCCTGACAAGGAACAGCAAGAAAGAATCTGTGACATTCTCAACAGAAAAGAAAGAGATAAATATCAAAGATAGCATCATTGCAGATGTGGAGACTGGTTCCCAGAAAGATGTATCCCATGGAGTTGAGGCTCCAGAAGGTCAGTCAGACGAGGTTGATTGTAAAGGTTTGCCCTCTGCAGTGTCACCATCTGATGATTCAGCAGCAACCTTTGACCAAATTGTCAGCAGTGTTTCTGTCTTTGAACCTGCCCAGAAAACACCTGAATTTGAGCACCTAGCATCCAGTAATACCACACCACAAAGACCTGTGGACCTACAGAACCTCCACAATGTGATTTCTGATGGGCCAGGGAGACGGTCTTCTCAAAGAGACTCGCTGGAGACAAGTCCTATCACAGAGGACAGATCCACAAAGACGAGCCCTGACTCTATTGAGCCAAGCTCCACTAGAGAATCCCCCAGTCCAGACTCTTTAGAAGGAAGTCCTACTCAAGAAAAGGATAAACAGTTCCATTTGTCAGGAAAGACAGCTGTGTTTGAGGATTATGCCTCCCAGGTTAAGTCTTGTTTTGCTTATGACAAAGATATTTACACAGATGACGATGAGCAGGACAATATTCAGCACACACTCCAAGGGGAAAGAGGGAGTAAGGAACACTTAGCTTTTCTCTCATCAACAAGTTCAACGGGCATATCACCCAGTACTCTCAGCAAAGATAAAACAGAGGAAGATGAAGAAGAGGACAATGCTGCCAAAAGACAATTCACCCCAGAAGAGGATATGTTTATAATGGCTGCTAAGATCAAAATGTTTGATGAAATGGAACAGGATGCCAAAATAACCAACAACGGTAAATGTTCTGAGGTCTCTACAATGTCAGACATTGGAGATAAAAAAGATGATGGTTTGGCTATAGATGGTAGCCTAGTTAAACAACCTTCATCCCACAGTGTTGTAGAGGAAGTCTCTGAAAAATATGTGACAGAAATTACTCATGAACATGTTGAGGGGACAAATATTAGCTCAAGTACAGACATAGGCTGTTTCAGTCAATCAGGTGAAAGTTCACAATTCTTAACTCCCAGTCTCAGAGAGGTGGAGAGGATTGATATAGAATGTGAAGAGTCTAAGAAAGAAAAAATTGAAATTGAAATTTCTGAAGATAAGGAGACTGTGGAAGCTTTAATGGCAGATGAGCATAGTGAGCCTGATGGCTCAAGTTGTATCAGTGAGCCTCACTTTCTTCTATCAAAATCAATAGAGACTGAGGAGGCATCCAAACCAGAAGCATGCACTGAGGAACTTGACACAGACAGAGTAGCTGCTGATAGTGGTGATGCAATGTTACAGATACATTCCTTGGAGGAAGATGTTGCTGTTGGAGAGTTAGTGCCTTGGAGTGCGAACCAAGAGGGTGAGGATGATGACGATGATGTAGCTTTCAATGCACGAGTTGAGGCAGAGGAACAGAGGATTCTGGGTCTTGTAGATGACAAACGGACACCTGACACAACACCTGGTCGAACTCCAACCGAAGAGGGGACCCCCAGCCCATTTCAGTTTCAGGAGGGAAAACTATTTGAAATGACCAGAGGAGGTGCCATTGACATGACTAGAAGAAGTTTTGAAGAAGATGGATATGCTTTCTTTCACATAGGGGAACACCCAGTTGATGAGGTTGTTCCAGAGGAGGCTGGAGAAGATCTAACAGATCACATTATGCTAGATTACAGTGTTTCTGGAACAGAGATCCCCCTCCAAGAGATCCAACCTTCATCTGTGACTGATGGTGCCCATGAAAAAGTTCCAGTTCCTAAACCTAGAACTCTCATTAAAACCACAACTGATATTGCTGAAAGTGAACACCCACTCCTTCAGTCTGATCTTGGAAGCTCCACAGAGGCTCAGTTGGGCTCTCCAACTTCTTTGGTGAGCCTAATGAATGCTCAGAGTGAAGCTGAAAGCCCCAAAGATCTTGGACTAGGCTACCTAGACTCTACCATAGCTGACCTTCAATCAGCCACATCAACCGTTACTCGCTCTGTGTACTCAGAACAGAGCCAAGATTCCTCTGAATCCTCTCCAGAGGATGAGGAAGATGAAGAGGACCAGTGCTCAGTTATTGAAATGCCTAGTAAAGTAGAACGTTCCGGTGATGTTGCAGGGTTTGACATCCCAGCAGAATATCAGGGTGCACAGCCTCCTGTCATATCAGAAGAAGCCAATATATATATTGACAATGGCAGTTCTAAAACTATCAAAGCTGTCACACTGATATCTGAAGCGAGCCAGGGTCAAAGCTTTAAACTGGAGGATTCTACCTACTCAAAGCCCAGGGCTCAGTCTGAGGTTGATGGTGAGCCAGAAAAAGGCTGTAGTACAGACAACAGAAGTTATTCTGACAGTGACCATCTCATTGTGAAATCCAAACGTCCTCCTTCCAGACTCCCTGTCTTTACTAAGCAAAGATCTACTCCTCACTCATCCTCCTCCACTTCTCAAGCTAACAGAGACCAACTCTCCGTGACTGAGGAGCCATCTAACAATTCTTCATTGGATGCTGAGGATATTAACAGTGCTGAACACAGGAGTCCAGATTCTGTTATCTTCAAATATGACAATCAGGCTTCTCACAGTTCGGATCCTGATGTCAAACGTTTGCCACGTGTGCGATCATCCTCTGTCGCAGAGGATGTATTTGAATCCAGGCCCATCTGGGATGACACAGTCGAAACTCAGATGCAGAGAATCAGCGATGACCAAACTCCAGAGCATACGCAAGGTATTCCCAGATGTTAATGGGTTTTGCCTCCCTTTGCTCTTTCTCTGCTCCTTTTCAACAATCTTTTTTTCATTCTCTTGCTCAAGATATATTTCCACCACACATCATTTCATGTTGTGTTGTTTTATCGTGAGCTGTGTCGTCGTATCATGTCTTTCATTGTGTCATGTGTTTCTGTTTCTCATGTTATCTTTTGTTTACCACCAGACATGTTCTCTGTTCTTCTTACATTGTTTTGTGGTGTATTGGCTGTCTTATTGTTTCGTTTCCATATATATGTATATGTACGTACATGTATACACAATCTCAAGATTGGCTGGCTGTGTCATTACAGTAGCTCTTCAGTAGCTTGAGTAGGCATTGTGAAGCATAGTTTTCGTATATTATCCACTTATTATGAATTACTTAATTACTAATGCATCTTTACTATGGTGCTTTCATTGCGTATGCTGTGATTAACCTACAAGATGTGCACATTCTGTGATGAAATAGGAAAACACTTCACCTCATGAGCATGACAAAAGAAAAATCACACCATTGTGTCAGTATCCATTCCATTTGATTTCAGATGTTACAGCCTATAACATAGAGGCCACAGTGAATAGTTAAGGACAAATTTATTTTCACCACTTTCAAATTGGCATTCCTATTTTGTCATTATAGGTGAAAATATTCAAAGATTGTGGAAAACTTTGAATGATAGCAAAAATAGCAGATCTAGAAGCTCACAACGTGTCACAGTGCTACGTGTTGTGAGCTTGTAGATCAGCTATTTTTACTACTTTTGCACAACACTGGCTTAGGTGTCACATGTGGAGAAAGTATACTCAAGATGACTGGGGCCTGTAATACTGAATGCTGTAGTCAGTGTTGTTTTTGTACCTTGGATCATGAACTATGATGACTTGGTGTCATGTTTGCCTCCGGTGGCATTTCTAGTGGATTGGCAGGATGATGCTGACAGGAAAGAGGAGACACTAGCCATCATTGCAGACCTTCTTGGGTTCAGCTGGACTGGTAAGCTGTCAAGGGATTTGTATTTTATTTTAGTTCATTTTTTATTTTCATGTTTAATTAATTGCCAATGTAATTATTGAATTATAATTTTTTTATGTATTGTTGAAAATGGGAAATTCCATGTCAGTACAGCACTAGGGAGAGCTGAACACATTTTCAACTTAAGCAGTGACTTTGTAAGAAAGCCAGAACATTTCTCCTGTTTTGCGGATTTCAGATTGACACACACACACACACACACACTCACACTCACACTCACACTCACACACACGCACGCACGCACGCACGCGCGCGCACACACACACACACACACACACACACACACACACACACACACACACACACACACACACACACACACACACACACACACACACACACACACATACAAAAAGTTCACTCATTGTCATTTCCTAACCTGAAAGCACAGATGTTAAATGTGTATATATACACTGTATATGAATTGATAGAGCTGGCACGGGAGCTGGAATTCAATGAGGATGAGATCCAGCTGGTGAGGACAGAGAACCCGAACTCCCTCCAGGAGCAGAGCCACGCCCTTCTGCAGCGCTGGACTGAACAGGAAGGAAAGCATGCCACAGGTACATAGTCCTTACAGAGCCACTTAACACTATAATCACTAAAACACAACAAAAAAAATAGTTAGTAAATTATATTATTATGCTAGACATTTTCATGAGTTCATTGCAAAGGCACAGGTCTCCATGTTTCCAGTGCAAATCCCATTAGTCCTGCCCTCTAAGGGTTGAAAAAGTATAGTCCAACATCATACCACACTGGTCATAAAAGGGTTCACTCGTTTAAGGGTTCCCAGGTGGGCATTGAAATACCAGCTGGGTGGAGTTTGCTCTTGATTTCAAATGGGCCTTCCTGGTGGCAGAGGCTCTGAATCAGCAGCGAGAAGTAGCCTTCTCAATAAAATAAAAGGACACATGGAGGAGGATGACTTTCCATTCTCTCTCTGTCATGTGACCAGGAGGGTACCAGCCACGCTACATATGGAACTCGGGCGGGGCTTCCCATTGCCACGGGGCGGGGCTTTCGCCCTACTAGACTTGGGAAGTCCCTTCGACGGGGGCGTTGTCACATTCTAATACAGCCCACTAAATTTTTTATTGGTTTATTAATGGTGAAAGCTCTCCTTTTTTAACATGATTTCATTTTATGTATTGTTTATGTGGCCAAAACATGTTTTAATGTAATGCTATTGCTTATCTTCCACAGAGGACTGTCTGATCAAGAGGCTGACCAAGATCAACCGTATGGACATCGTCCATCTCATTGAAACCCAAATGAACAAGTCTGTTCAAGAGCAAACATCTAGAACCTATGCAGAGATAGAGAAGACATTGGATCACAGTGAAGGTACTGACACTTAAAAACAAAACAAACAATCAAACAAAACAAAGGCACAATCTTGAATGTTTTAGACCACACTATAACACACTTATCTCCAAACAGTCATCTAATCATCTGTTTAGATAGATGCTACATTTGATGTCTATCTGCTATCCTAGTGACTCTGTAGCACATACTTGGAGGGACAGCGAGTGCATTTTCCGGCAGCGGCTGCTGCCGAGGCAGCTCCGCGGAGCTGCCGGTGGCGCCAGCTCTGGGAGTGTGCTGCGTTTGTGTAACGCAGTCCCCACCAATATTATTTACGATTCTGTGCCTATCGGTACATAACTCGGACGGCGTTTAGTCGAATAGCAGACCATCGGCCGGTCGTCGCGGGCACTCGCGCCTGGAGGCGCTCGGGCGCGACTCCTTGGCCTCAAGGTCTGCTGATTCGGCGTGCCTCCGTCATGGTCCAAAACTATACTTTATCGGCGGAAAAAATAAGTTGACTGCCGCTCCTCCACCGGCAGTTCCGCGACTGCCGCGGAAACTGCCGGTGGAGGAGCGGCAGTCGCGGAACTGCCGGTGGAGGAGCGGCAGTCAACTTCTTTTTCCGCGACTGCCGCTCCTCCACCGGCAGTTTCCGCGGCAGTTCCGCTGCTCCGCCGGCAGCTGCCGCTCCACCGCCGGCAGTCACTGCCGGGAGTTGCCGCTCCTCCACCGGCAGTTCCGTGGAAGTTCCGCGGCTGTTGCCGCTGCCGGAGAATGCACTCGCTCCTTCTATACTTGTCTTCTTAACACTCTATTTACTCCACCATCTACCCTATTGTAGGTCTAATAGGTTTCATGCCACTTGCTCTGGCCTTGCACTTTGTATATCGTTGCTGTTGGGTGGAAACCTTGTTATTTTGTACAAAACCATTTATTTATTATTTTAAAAACTATTTAAAATTGTGAAAATAGCCAATCTACGCCTCACATCATGAGGTGTTGTGAGCTTGTAGATGTTGTGCCAAAACTAGTGAAGTAGGATATTAATTTACAAATGAAAAACATAAAAAGTTTAAATATGGAGATAAGAGGTCTGCCCGACAGCAACTGCAGTATATAAAAAATGAGTAAATGCCTAAATTATAAATGTGTGTGTGTATGTCTGCATATGCACATGCGTATAAACATGTACACGATTGTGTTTCTTTATGTCAGTGTCAGTAGCACTATCTTCAGTACAAGAGGATGTAGACAGCCCTAGACTGGTGCGACAGGTGGAGTCAGACCGCAGACCGCCCCCAGCTGTCTCAGAAGAGGACCTGTCAGTTGCTTCTCTCCTGGACATGCCTTCCTGGGCAGAGGCTGTTGGACACACCCACTCTGACAGCATGCACGGTGACCTGCTGGAGGAATTAGAGATCCCACAGTACGTTTATGAAAAATTACTCTGAATATGCAAGTTGTCAGATTGTTGCCACAAGTTAACATAATAATAATGCATTTTATTTGTAAAGCACTGCAAATCACAAAGCGCTACAGGGTTTAAAAACAATGGCATGAAAAATAACAAAGGCAAGACAAAAACAAAAAAACATTTGTCAACAACATAAGACCCTAAAAAGTAGATTAAAAACGAATTAAGGCATATTTAAAAACTAAAACACAATACAATAAGCTAAAATATCACAACAGAGCTAGCGGTGGAGAAGCGGCAAACGAGCAGCGCCAGCGTCCTCTCCCGTCTCTCTCTCTCTCTCTCTCTCTTTCCTCTCTCTCTCTCTCTCTCTCTCTCTCTCTCTCTCTCTCTCTCTCTCTCTCTCTCTCTCTCTCTCTCTCTCACTCTCTCTCTCTCCTCTCTCCCGTCTGTGTCTGTCTAGTAGTGATGTGCGGGTCGGGTTTTTTCATGACCCGCCCCGCCCCAACCCGCGACGGAACGCGACCCGCCTCAACCCGCCCCGCGAACCCATATATAAATCTATGGCTCAACCCGCCCCGCGACCCGCGGTGGGAATATATATATATATTATATAGCGCTCTTTTAAGTACCCAAAGTCCCTTTACATGTCTACAGTAGCACAACATTGTCATGGGCTGAATAAACAAGCATGTTGGTCAAAATAGGGTTTTTTTTTTTTTTTTTCGTGGAGAGCGGCTGACCCGCTCACCCTCAGCCCGCATAATTTTCTCTGAAATCCTGACTCGACCTACCCGCGCCGCGGGTTGACCCGCGGGTCCCGCGGGTTACGGGTCGACCCGCTCATCACTACTGTCTAGCATTTCTGCCAAATCATATTTTATGACCCAGCCTGTTTTTATGTTTCAGTGAATTGAACCCTAACCCATGGACGTCAGAGGAGGCCATTACACGAGAATCTACAACTAATGACGACATTGATGAGCAAGTAAGTTTGTCTACTGGCTCCAAAGAAGCAGCTCTGTGGAAGCTAGGATCTAATGTAGATGACCCCCAGTACAGAGGGAAAGACAATCAACGTTACCCAAGTGTTGCAGGTGTCACCAGGCCAATGCAAGCTGATGCTGTGTACAAAGTCCAAGATGACTCCTGCCAAAGCCCACAGTTGGTGAGAGGTGATGAAGATGAGCAATGGCAATCACCCATAAGGATATCCGCACCTAAAGACATTGGTCTAAGCCAGTCTGAAATAGACCAAGCTGAGGCAGACTTCAATGAGCTTTGGGGTATTTTTAGAGATACACCACAAGTTGGTTCTTATGTCTCCACTGCATTGTCTACCTTTACTCCAAAAGCCAAGCCCAAGTCAGATAAAGCCACTGGCAGAGAAATTCCCCCTAGCACAAGCAAGTTTACATTTTCTGAGCAGTGCCCTATGGCTGAAGAAGACAGAGATGTGGATCAGAAAGGCAGGGTCTCTCAGAAACATATAGATGAGATCAGAGCCCACTTTTACAGAGTGCTTTATGGTCATGACAAGGCAAGTCTTAAATCCCTGGGCTCAGGTGATCAGGAAGATGACACAAAACTCCATGGGCACAGTGGTGCCCATCCAGAGAGTATGCCCTTCATTGACGAACCTGGAGAGGTTTCAAAATTACACGAAGTACACTCCACTGAGCCTACTATGATCACAGCTAAGTACAGCATGATGAAACAAACTATGGCAACTGGTGGATCAAGTCCGATGGCAATTGACTCAACTGAGAGGAACCTTAGTTTCTCTTCTGCTAGTCCAGATGGTGATAGTGTAATAGTCAGGGCAAAAACATCCTACAGGCCAAAGGCCATCACTTCCAACATTGCTATGCCTATCACCCAACTCACATCACAAGCACCTGGAAAAGAAATAGCATCTGAAAATGAGTATGACCCATTTATACCCATTTATGAGGGAGAAGAGATTAGACTGTCATCCCCTGAATCGGTGATGTCAATTAGTGATTATAGGGCAATGTCGCCTGACTCTCCTTTGAGGGAAAGGAGGGTTTTATCTATAGACTATGAAGATTCATTAGATGATGAGATGTATTTCTCAGATGGATGTCGATCGCCAGAGGTTGAATTAAATGTTTCTGAATATGAAGCAGCTCATCTAAAAGCTATAAACGAGTATGAAAAGCCGGTGTGTAATTGGGAAGACTCAGACAGTATGCTAGATTCAAATTCTCTTTCAGTGCTCTCTGATGAATTGCATTCTGATTCACCTGACTCCTATGAATCTATGAATGAGTACAGGTCACTGTCCCCTGATTCTCCAGTGCCCGAGTATAGTCCACCTCTACCAGAGTGTCCAATAATACTGGGAGAGTATAGATCATCCTCACCTGTGACTTCAGATATAGACTGTGGTGAGTTTTGGCTTGAAGATATGTCTCGTGATAGTAGACCATGTTCACCAGACTCAGTCATATCTATTGACCAATATGCATGTCTTTCCCCAGACTCCCCCATTCCACAGTATGGGCCATATACTCAATATTCAGTTTCTTTGACAACACGTAGGTATTTTTCTGCTGAGTCAGTCAATTTTCACCTGGACTACACTGATTTATGTCAAGAGGATTTGTTTCCACAAGAAAGACCAGATTCACCTGAATCTGTGTTCTCGGAAACTGAATGTAATGATTCAAATGATTCATTCGCTAACTCCATGGAATTTGTCAGTTCAGACAGTGACACCGAGATGGAGTGGGACTTTGTACAGTTTTCTTCTGTTTCAGAGTACCCGCTGTCCCCTGAATCAATATGTTCAGATGATGGAAAGCAAGATGATTTCTTCATCTACGCAAGGCCAGTTTCTCCAGAATCAGTTGCGTCTGTTGAGGAGGATAAGCCCCTTTCTCCTGACTCACCGGTTCCCCAATACCACAGTCTGTGTTGTGATTATTACTTACTTTTCTCAGGAAATAGGTCAGCTTCAACTGAGTCAGAAACTTCAGACTGGGAATATTCTGATATTTGTCTGGAAGGATTATTCCAAGAAGAAAGAGTAGATTCACCTGTTTCTCTCGCATCACTTGATGAATATAGACCCCTGTCTCCTGACTCTCCTGTCCCCCAATTTACATGTCTCTTGCTCCCGGATCAGTCTTCTATTTTGTCAGATAGATCAAATTCTCCAGATTCCCTGATGTCAGATGTAGAATATGCCGATTTAAGTCTAGACAAGCTGTATTATGAGAATAGAGCTGATTCACCAACCCCTGTTATGTTACAGATACCATCATATAGACCAGGATTCCCTGACTCTGAGAGAAACAAAAATAGTCATCCAGGTTCTCAGTTCATTTCAGGAGATTGTGACTACTATCTACATTCACATTCAAGTGTTGACTACACTGAGAATATCCATAAGGAACAATTTGCTTGGAACAAGCCAGATGCCCTTGAAACAGAGGTGTCAGAGAGGGACAGTGGATCTTCCACTCCAGAATCTGAGGCATCTCAATGCAGTTTTTCATTCTTTGAACTGTTAATTTCTGAAGCATCCAGAGCACAACTAAGGAGTCAGTATTGTGATTATTATTTACTATACTCAGGAGGAAAGCCAGGTGAGGAATCTTTGGAGCCTTTAAAATCCCATATTAGTCAAGTAGATTTAATGAGTAAAGAGAGTTTATGGAAAGACGAAAGTCAAAGAAATTTACCACCAGAATCATTGTCTACAGATATTGTTTCATCATTTCTCCAGGACTGGTTGGTAGATATTAGACAATCATCACCTGACTCTGTGATATCAACTGAGGATCCTGAATTGGCAATATCAGAATTCATAAATCTACATTGTGATTATTTTATTAAATATTCTGAAAGTAGACCAGTGTCTCCTCTGTCAAGAATAGAAAACTGTACTGTACACTCTGAAATGTCAGGTGAAAAGGAAAGAAAACCTGAGGTCAAACTTCCACCTGAGTCAGAAACCATGACTGATGAGAATAGACAAAATACACCTGTATCATCACGAGAATCCATAGCATCAGTTGACGGATACAGTCTTTCGCCATCAATTTGTGGCAAACTTACAAATCAATATTCTTATTACTATTTGCATTACTCTGGAAGTAGTCCATCATCACCACTCTCAATGATTTCAGACAATGAGAGTTCTAGATATTGTCAAGATAGACCTGGTCATGGTAAGAGACTAAACTCTTCTGAAACACGTGTTTCAGATGAGCACACAGTTGCTATACAGAGCAGGCTAAGACCTACATCAAAAGATAATCAGTCATCAGATGATTACTCAAATGTTAATTATACCAAGAAATACTCGGACTCTGATCAAATTAAAGATGTAACACTATCATCCGAACCAGTGGTATTTAACTTTGTTCACAGACCCAAATATGTTTTAAGGTTCATGGAATCAATCACTCAGAAGACACTGATATTAAATTTGGATGCTGAATCCAACAACAGTACAGAACAGAATGATTCACATATTCGACCAGGTTCCCCGAAATTATGTGAGTTTAAGCAGAGGTTTAGTAACAGGCCCTTGTCCTCAGAATCAATATCTTCAGATCTGGATCATTCACACCTGCACGACTGGTTGGCAGGACTTAGGCCATCCTCGCCAGAATCTGTAGCATCACTTGAACAGTCGCTACACCTGACAGTTGGTCAAGACAAGGATCAACATTGTAACTACTACTTAGAGTATTCTGAAAGTAGACCCGCATCAAAACATCCGATAGTGTCAGATATTGAGTACTCTGGTTATTGTCAAAAGGACTTGCTTGATGAAGATAGGCCAGACTCACCAGACTCATTCACATCACACGAGAAATCTCAGCAAATTAGCGAACCTCTAGCTGCACTGAGAATTCTGTCAGCAGTGAAACCTCTAAGCTATGCTGGTGTTTTGAAAGGTACAGCCCACTTGAAAGAGGAAGATCCCAGCGTTAAACAGGAAGCAGGTGAAATTAGACCTCTTTCCCCTGAATCATGGTCATCCCACGATGATTACAATCAGTCTTTCCTCGACTATTGGATGACTGAATTAAGACCTCAGTCCACTGACTCTGCACCATCTCTGGATGAATGTAGGCCCCTCTCTCCTGACTCTCCCATACCTCAGTTCAAATGGCAGGTTTATGTTGACTATTTTGGATATCTTGCAAATAGGTCGCCTTCACTGGTGTCAGACACATCAGATTGGGAAGATGCAGATATATGTCTTGAAGGCCAGTTTGAAAGAGCTAGACCAGATTCCCCAGAGTCACTTGTTGACTTTGAGCTTGAGTGGTTGTTTAGTAACAGGCCCTTGACACCAGAGTCAGTATTGTCAGATTTTGATTATTCACACCTGCAGGACTGGTTGGCAGGATTTAGGCCATCCTCGCCAGAATCTGTAGCATCACTAGAAGAGTGCAGCTTGTCTGCTCAGCAAACAGTGGGCCAAGTCAGCGATCAACATTGTAACTACTACTTACAGTATGCTGAAGGTAGACCCGAGTCACCTCTGTCTATGGTGTCTGACATTGAGTACTCTGGTTATTGTTTGGAGGACTTGTTTGATGAAAACAGGCCAGACTCACCAGACTCATTCACATCACACGAGAAAACTCAGCAAATTAGCGAACCTTTAGCTCTACTGAGAATTTTGTCAGCAGTTAAACCTCTGAGTTATGCAGATGTTTTGAAAGGTACAGCCCGCTTGAAAGAGGAAGATCCCAGCGTTAAACAGGAAGCAGGTGAAATTAGACCTCTTTCCCCTGAATCATGGTCATCCCACGATGATTACAATCAGTCTTTCCTCGACTATTGGATGACTGAATTAAGACCTCAGTCCACTGACTCTGCACCATCTCTGGATGAATATAGGCCCCTCTCTCCTGACTCTCCCATACCTCAGTTCAAATGGCAGGTTTATGTTGACTATTTTGGATATCTTGCAAATAGGTCGCCTTCACTGGTGTCAGACACATCAGATTGGGAAGATGCAGATATATGTCTTGAAGGCCTGTTTGAAGGAGCTAGACCAGATTCCCCAGAGTCACTTGTTGACTTTGAGCTTGAGTGGTTGTTTAGTAACAGGCCCTTGACACCAGAGTCAGTATTGTCAGATTTTGATTATTCACACCTGCAGGACTGGTTGGCAGGATTTAGGCCATCCTCGCCAGAATCTGTAGCATCACTAGAAGAGTGCCGCTTGTCTGCTCAGCAGACAGTGGGCCAAGTCAGCGATCAACATTGTAACTACTACTTACAGTATACTGAAGGTAGACCCGAGTCACCTCTGTCTATGGTGTCTGACATTGAGTACTCTGGTTATTGTTTGGAGGACTTGTTTGATGAAAACAGGCCAGACTCACCAGACTCATTCACATCACACAAGAAAACTCAGCAAATTAGCGAACCTTTAGCTGCACTGAGAATTCTGTCAGCAGTTAAACCTCTAAGTTATGCAGATGTTTTGAAAGGTACAGCCCGCTTGAAAGAGGAAGATCCCAGCGTTAAACAGGAAGCAGGTGAAATTAGACCTCTTTCCCCTGAATCATGGTCATCCCACGATGATTACAATCAGTCTTTCCTCGACTATTGGATGACTGAATTAAGACCTCAGTCCACTGACTCTGCACCATCTCTAGATGAATATAGGCCCCTCTCTCCTGACTCTCCCATACCTCAGTTCAAATGGCAGGTTTATGTTGACTATTTTGGATATCTTGCAAATAGGTCGCCTTCACTGGTGTCAGACACATCAGATTGGGAAGATGCAGATATATGTCTTGAAGGCCTGTTTGAAGGAGCTAGACCAGATTCCCCAGAGTCACTTGTTGACTTTGAGCTTGAGTGGTTGTTTAGTAACAGGCCCTTGACACCAGAGTCAGTATTGTCAGATTTTGATTATTCACACCTGCAGGACTGGTTGGCAGGATTTAGGCCATCCTCGCCAGAATCTGTAGCATCACTAGAAGAGTGCCGCTTGTCTGCTCAGCAGACAGTGGGCCAAGTCAGCGATCAACATTGTAACTACTACTTACAGTATACTGAAGGTAGACCCGAGTCACCTCTGTCTATGGTGTCTGACATTGAGTACTCTGGTTATTGTTTGGAGGACTTGTTTGATGAAAACAGGCCAGACTCACCAGACTCATTCACATCACACGAGAAAACTCAGCAAATTAGCGAACCTTTAGCTGCACTGAGAATTCTGTCAGCAGTTAAACCTCTGAGTTATGCAGATGTTTTGAAAGGTACAGCCCGCTTGAAAGAGGAAGATCCCAGCGTTAAACAGGAAGCAGGTGAAATTAGACCTCTTTCCCCTGAATCATGGTCATCCCACGATGATTACAATCAGTCTTTCCTCGACTATTGGATGACTGAATTAAGACCTCAGTCCACTGACTCCGCACCATCTCTGGATGAATATAGGCCCCTCTCTCCTGACTCTCCCATACCTCAGTTCAAATGGCAGGTTTATGTTGACTATTTTGGATATCTTGCAAATAGGTCGCCTTCACTGGTGTCAGACACATCAGATTGGGAAGATGCAGATATATGTCTTGAAGGCCTGTTTGAAGGAGCTAGACCAGATTCCCCAGAGTCACTTGTTGACTTTGAGCTTGAGTGGTTGTTTAGTAACAGGCCCTTGACACCAGAGTCAGTATTGTCAGATTTTGATTATTCACACCTGCAGGACTGGTTGGCAGGATTTAGGCCATCCTCGCCAGAATCTGTAGCATCACTAGAAGAGTGCCGCTTGTCTGCTCAGCAGACAGTGGGCCAAGTCAGCGATCAACATTGTAACTACTACTTACAGTATACTGAAGGTAGACCCGAGTCACCTCTGTCTATGGTGTCTGACATTGAGTACTCTGGTTATTGTTTGGAGGACTTGTTTGATGAAAACAGGCCAGACTCACCAGACTCATTCACATCACACGAGAAAACTCAGCAAATTAGCGAACCTTTAGCTGCACTGAGAATTCTGTCAGCAGTTAAACCTCTAAGTTATGCAGATGTTTTGAAAGGTACAGCCCGCTTGAAAGAGGAAGATCCCAGCGTTAAACAGGAAGCAGGTGAAATTAGACCTCTTTCCCCTGAATCATGGTCATCCCACGATGATTACAATCAGTCTTTCCTCGACTATTGGATGACTGAATTAAGACCTCAGTCCACTGACTCCGCACCATCTCTGGATGAATATAGGCCCCTCTCTCCTGACTCTCCCATACCTCAGTTCAATTGGCAGGTTTATGTTTATGATTTTGGATATCTAGCAAATAGGTCGCCTTCACTGGTGTCAGACACATCAGATTGGGAAGATGCAGATATATGTCTTGAAGGCCTGTTTGAGGGAGCTAGACCAGATTCTCCAGAATCCATTTTATCAGACATTGAACTGGAACAGCTGTTTCATGAGAGGCCCCTCTCCTCAGAGTCAATATCTTCAGATTTTGATTTTTCACACCTGCGGGACTGGTTAGCAGACTTTAGACCATCCTCCCAAGGGTCTGTGGCATCAGTTGAGGCATACAGCTCCTGGCGTCCTCTCCCGACCCTTGCTCAGCTCAGGCACCATCACTGTGATTATTATTTGCATTACCCTAGCAGCAGACCATCGTCCCCTCTATCAGTGATTTCAGACCTTGATTATTCTGGATATTGCGTAGAGGACCTGTTTTCTGACAAAAGACCAGATTCCCCAGAGTCACTTGTTGACTTTGAGCTTGAGTGGTTGTTTAGTAACAGGCCCTTGACACCAGAGTCAGTATTATCAGATTTTGATTATTCACACCTGCAGGACTGGTTGGCAGGATTTAGGCCATCCTCGCCAGAATCTGTAGCATCACTAGAAGAGTGCCGCTTGTCTGCTCGGCAGACAGTGTTCCAAGTCAGCGATCAACATTGTAACTACTACTTACAGTATACTGAAGGTAGACCCAAGTCACCTCTGTCTATGGTGTCTGACATTGAGTACTCTGGTTATTGTTTGGAGGACTTGTTTGATGAAAACAGGCCAGACTCACCAGACTCATTCACATCACACGAGAAAACTCAGCAAATTAGCGAACCTTTAGCTGCACTGAGAATTCTGTCAGCAGTTAAACCTCTGAGTTATGCAGATGTTTTGAAAGGTACAGCCCGCTTGAAAGAGGAAGATCCCAGCGTTAAACAGGAAGCAGGTGAAATTAGACCTCTTTCCCCTGAATCATGGTCATCCCACGATGATTACAATCAGTCTTTCCTCGACTATTGGATGACTGAATTAAGACCTCAGTCCACTGACTCCGCACCATCTCTGGATGAATATAGGCCCCTCTCTCCTGACTCTCCCATACCTCAGTTCAAATGGCAGGTTTATGTTGACTATTTTGGATATCTTGCAAATAGGTCGCCTTCACTGGTGTCAGACACATCAGATTGGGAAGATGCAGATATATGTCTTGAAGGCCTGTTTGAAGGAGCTAGACCAGATTCCCCAGAGTCACTTGTTGACTTTGAGCTTGAGTGGTTGTTTAGTAACAGGCCCTTGACACCAGAGTCAGTATTGTCAGATTTTGATTATTCACACCTGCAGGACTGGTTGGCAGGATTTAGGCCATCCTCGCCAGAATCTGTAGCATCACTAGAAGAGTGCCGCTTGTCTGCTCAGCAGACAGTGGGCCAAGTCAGCGATCAACATTGTAACTACTACTTACAGTATACTGAAGGTAGACCCGAGTCACCTCTGTCTATGGTGTCTGACATTGAGTACTCTGGTTATTGTTTGGAGGACTTGTTTGATGATAACAGGCCAGACTCACCAGACTCATTCACATCACACGAGAAAAGTCAGCAAATTAGCGAACCTTTAGCTGCACTGAGAATTTTGTCAGCAGTTAAACCTCTAAGTTATGCAGATGTTTTGAAAGGTACAGCCCGCTTGAAAGAGGAAGATCCCAGCGTTAAACAGGAAGCAGGTGAAATTAGACCTCTTTCCCCTGAATCATGGTCATCCCACGATGATTACAATCAGTCTTTCCTCGACTATTGGATGACTGAATTAAGACCTCAGTCCACTGACTCCGCACCATCTCTGGATGAATATAGGCCCCTCTCTCCTGACTCTCCCATACCTCAGTTCAAATGGCAGGTTTATGTTGACTATTTTGGATATCTTGCAAATAGGTCGCCTTCACTGGTGTCAGACACATCAGATTGGGAAGATGCAGATATATGTCTTGAAGGCCTGTTTGAAGGAGCTAGACCAGATTCCCCAGAGTCACTTGTTGACTTTGAGCTTGAGTGGTTGTTTAGTAACAGGCCCTTGACACCAGAGTCAGTATTGTCAGATTTTGATTATTCACACCTGCAGGACTGGTTGGCAGGATTTAGGCCATCCTCGCCAGAATCTGTAGCATCACTAGAAGAGTGCCGCTTGTCTGCTCAGCAGACAGTGGGCCAAGTCAGCGATCAACATTGTAACTACTACTTACAGTATACTGAAGGTAGACCCGAGTCACCTCTGTCTATGGTGTCTGACATTGAGTACTCTGGTTATTGTTTGGAGGACTTGTTTGATGATAACAGGCCAGACTCACCAGACTCATTCACATCACACGAGAAAAGTCAGCAAATTAGCGAACCTTTAGCTGCACTGAGAATTTTGTCAGCAGTTAAACCTCTAAGTTATGCAGATGTTTTGAAAGGTACAGCCCGCTTGAAAGAGGAAGATCCCAGCGTTAAACAGGAAGCAGGTGAAATTAGACCTCTTTCCCCTGAATCATGGTCATCCCACGATGATTACAATCAGTCTTTCCTCGACTATTGGATGACTGAATTAAGACCTCAGTCCACTGACTCCGCACCATCTCTGGATGAATATAGGCCCCTCTCTCCTGACTCTCCCATACCTCAGTTCAAATGGCAGGTTTATGTTGACTATTTTGGATATCTTGCAAATAGGTCGCCTTCACTGGTGTCAGACACATCAGATTGGGAAGATGCAGATATATGTCTTGAAGGCCTGTTTGAAGGAGCTAGACCAGATTCCCCAGAGTCACTTGTTGACTTTGAGCTTGAGTGGTTGTTTAGTAACAGGCCCTTGACACCAGAGTCAGTATTGTCAGATTTTGATTATTCACACCTGCAGGACTGGTTGGCAGGATTTAGGCCATCCTCGCCAGAATCTGTAGCATCACTAGAAGAGTGCCGCTTGTCTGCTCAGCAGACAGTGGGCCAAGTCAGCGATCAACATTGTAACTACTACTTACAGTATACTGAAGGTAGACCCGAGTCACCTCTGTCTATGGTGTCTGACATTGAGTACTCTGGTTATTGTTTGGAGGACTTGTTTGATGAAAACAGGCCAGACTCACCAGACTCATTCACATCACACGAGAAAACTCAGCAAATTAGCGAACCTTTTGCTGCACTGAGAATTCTGTCAGCAGTTAAACCTCTAAGTTATGCAGATGTTTTGAAAGGTACAGCCTGCTTGAAAGAGGAAGATCCCAGCGTTAAACAGGAAGCAGGTGAAATTAGACCTCTTTCCCCTGAATCATGGTCATCCCACGATGATTACAATCAGTCTTTCCTCGACTATTGGATGACTGAATTAAGACCTCAGTCCACTGACTCCGCACCATCTCTGGATGAATATAGGCCCCTCTCTCCTGACTCTCCCATACCTCAGTTCAATTGGCAGGTTTATGTTTATGATTTTGGATATCTAGCAAATAGGTCGCCTTCACTGGTGTCAGACACATCAGATTGGGAAGATGCAGATATATGTCTTGAACGCCTGTTTGAGGGAGCTAGACCAGATTCTCCAGAATCCATTTTATCAGACATTGAACTGGAACAGCTGTTTCATGAGAGGCCCCTCTCCTCAGAGTCAATATCTTCAGATTTTGATTTTTCACACCTGCGGGACTGGTTAGCAGACTTTAGACCATCCTCCCAAGGGTCTGTGGCATCAGTTGAGGCATACAGCTCCTGGCGTCCTCTCCCGACCCTTGCTCAGCTCAGGCACCATCACTGTGATTATTATTTGCATTACCCTAGCAGCAGACCATCGTCCCCTCTATCAGTGATTTCAGACCTTGATTATTCTGGATATTGCGTAGAGGACCTGTTTTCTGACAAAAGACCAGATTCCCCAGAGTCACTTGTTGACTTTGAGCTTGAGTGGTTGTTTAGTAACAGGCCCTTGACACCAGAGTCAGTATTATCAGATTTTGATTATTCACACCTGCAGGACTGGTTGGCAGGATTTAGGCCATCCTCGCCAGAATCTGTAGCATCACTAGAAGAGTGCCGCTTGTCTGCTCGGCAGACAGTGTTCCAAGTCAGCGATCAACATTGTAACTACTACTTACAGTATACTGAAGGTAGACCCAAGTCACCTCTGTCTATGGTGTCTGACATTGAGTACTCTGGTTATTGTTTGGAGGACTTGTTTGATGAAAACAGGCCAGACTCACCAGACTCATTCACATCACACGAGAAAACTCAGCAAATTAGCGAACCTTTAGCTGCACTGAGAATTCTGTCAGCAGTTAAACCTCTGAGTTATGCAGATGTTTTGAAAGGTACAGCCCGCTTGAAAGAGGAAGATCCCAGCGTTAAACAGGAAGCAGGTGAAATTAGACCTCTTTCCCCTGAATCATGGTCATCCCACGATGATTACAATCAGTCTTTCCTCGACTATTGGATGACTGAATTAAGACCTCAGTCCACTGACTCCGCACCATCTCTGGATGAATATAGGCCCCTCTCTCCTGACTCTCCCATACCTCAGTTCAAATGGCAGGTTTATGTTGACTATTTTGGATATCTTGCAAATAGGTCGCCTTCACTGGTGTCAGACACATCAGATTGGGAAGATGCAGATATATGTCTTGAAGGCCTGTTTGAAGGAGCTAGACCAGATTCCCCAGAGTCACTTGTTGACTTTGAGCTTGAGTGGTTGTTTAGTAACAGGCCCTTGACACCAGAGTCAGTATTGTCAGATTTTGATTATTCACACCTGCAGGACTGGTTGGCAGGATTTAGGCCATCCTCGCCAGAATCTGTAGCATCACTAGAAGAGTGCCGCTTGTCTGCTCAGCAGACAGTGGGCCAAGTCAGCGATCAACATTGTAACTACTACTTACAGTATACTGAAGGTAGACCCGAGTCACCTCTGTCTATGGTGTCTGACATTGAGTACTCTGGTTATTGTTTGGAGGACTTGTTTGATGATAACAGGCCAGACTCACCAGACTCATTCACATCACACGAGAAAAGTCAGCAAATTAGCGAACCTTTAGCTGCACTGAGAATTTTGTCAGCAGTTAAACCTCTAAGTTATGCAGATGTTTTGAAAGGTACAGCCCGCTTGAAAGAGGAAGATCCCAGCGTTAAACAGGAAGCAGGTGAAATTAGACCTCTTTCCCCTGAATCATGGTCATCCCACGATGATTACAATCAGTCTTTCCTCGACTATTGGATGACTGAATTAAGACCTCAGTCCACTGACTCCGCACCATCTCTGGATGAATATAGGCCCCTCTCTCCTGACTCTCCCATACCTCAGTTCAAATGGCAGGTTTATGTTGACTATTTTGGATATCTTGCAAATAGGTCGCCTTCACTGGTGTCAGACACATCAGATTGGGAAGATGCAGATATATGTCTTGAAGGCCTGTTTGAAGGAGCTAGACCAGATTCCCCAGAGTCACTTGTTGACTTTGAGCTTGAGTGGTTGTTTAGTAACAGGCCCTTGACACCAGAGTCAGTATTGTCAGATTTTGATTATTCACACCTGCAGGACTGGTTGGCAGGATTTAGGCCATCCTCGCCAGAATCTGTAGCATCACTAGAAGAGTGCCGCTTGTCTGCTCAGCAGACAGTGGGCCAAGTCAGCGATCAACATTGTAACTACTACTTACAGTATACTGAAGGTAGACCCGAGTCACCTCTGTCTATGGTGTCTGACATTGAGTACTCTGGTTATTGTTTGGAGGACTTGTTTGATGAAAACAGGCCAGACTCACCAGACTCATTCACATCACACGAGAAAACTCAGCAAATTAGCGAACCTTTTGCTGCACTGAGAATTCTGTCAGCAGTTAAACCTCTAAGTTATGCAGATGTTTTGAAAGGTACAGCCCGCTTGAAAGAGGAAGATCCCAGCGTTAAACAGGAAGCAGGTGAAATTAGACCTCTTTCCCCTGAATCATGGTCATCCCACGATGATTACAATCAGTCTTTCCTCGACTATTGGATGACTGAATTAAGACCTCAGTCCACTGACTCCGCACCATCTCTGGATGAATATAGGCCCCTCTCTCCTGACTCTCCCATACCTCAGTTCAATTGGCAGGTTTATGTTTATGATTTTGGATATCTAGCAAATAGGTCGCCTTCACTGGTGTCAGACACATCAGATTGGGAAGATGCAGATATATGTCTTGAACGCCTGTTTGAGGGAGCTAGACCAGATTCTCCAGAATCCATTTTATCAGACATTGAACTGGAACAGCTGTTTCATGAGAGGCCCCTCTCCTCAGAGTCAATATCTTCAGATTTTGATTTTTCACACCTGCGGGACTGGTTAGCAGACTTTAGACCATCCTCCCAAGGGTCTGTGGCATCAGTTGAGGCATACAGCTCCTGGCGTCCTCTCCCGACCCTTGCTCAGCTCAGGCACCATCACTGTGATTATTATTTGCATTACCCTAGCAGCAGACCATCGTCCCCTCTATCAGTGATTTCAGACCTTGATTATTCTGGATATTGCGTAGAGGACCTGTTTTCTGACAAAAGACCAGATTCCCCAGAGTCACTTGTTGACTTTGAGCTTGAGTGGTTGTTTAGTAACAGGCCCTTGACACCAGAGTCAGTATTATCAGATTTTGATTATTCACACCTGCAGGACTGGTTGGCAGGATTTAGGCCATCCTCGCCAGAATCTGTAGCATCACTAGAAGAGTGCCGCTTGTCTGCTCGGCAGACAGTGTTCCAAGTCAGCGATCAACATTGTAACTACTACTTACAGTATACTGAAGGTAGACCCAAGTCACCTCTGTCTATGGTGTCTGACATTGAGTACTCTGGTTATTGTTTGGAGGACTTGTTTGATGAAAACAGGCCAGACTCACCAGACTCATTCACATCACACGAGAAAACTCAGCAAATTAGCGAACCTTTAGCTGCACTGAGAATTCTGTCAGCAGTTAAACCTCTGAGTTATGCAGATGTTTTGAAAGGTACAGCCCGCTTGAAAGAGGAAGATCCCAGCGTTAAACAGGAAGCAGGTGAAATTAGACCTCTTTCCCCTGAATCATGGTCATCCCACGATGATTACAATCAGTCTTTCCTCGACTATTGGATGACTGAATTAAGACCTCAGTCCACTGACTCTGCACCATCTCTGGATGAATATAGGCCCCTCTCTCCTGACTCTCCCATACCTCAGTTCAAATGGCAGGTTTATGTTGACTATTTTGGATATCTTGCAAATAGGTCGCCTTCACTGGTGTCAGACACATCAGATTGGGAAGATGCAGATATATGTCTTGAAGGCCTGTTTGAAGGAGCTAGACCAGATTCCCCAGAGTCACTTGTTGACTTTGAGCTTGAGTGGTTGTTTAGTAACAGGCCCTTGACACCAGAGTCAGTATTGTCAGATTTTGATTATTCACACCTGCAGGACTGGTTGGCAGGATTTAGGCCATCCTCGCCAGAATCTGTAGCATCACTAGAAGAGTGCCGCTTGTCTGCTCAGCAGACAGTGGGCCAAGTCAGCGATCAACATTGTAACTACTACTTACAGTATACTGAAGGTAGACCCGAGTCACCTCTGTCTATGGTGTCTGACATTGAGTACTCTGGTTATTGTTTGGAGGACTTGTTTGATGAAAACAGGCCAGACTCACCAGACTCATTCACATCACACGAGAAAACTCAGCAAATTAGCGAACCTTTAGCTGCACTGAGAATTTTGTCAGCAGTTAAACCTCTAAGTTATGCAGATGTTTTGAAAGGTACAGCCCGCTTGAAAGAGGAAGATCCCAGCGTTAAACAGGAAGCAGGTGAAATTAGACCTCTTTCCCCTGAATCATGGTCATCCCACGATGATTACAATCAGTCTTTCCTCGACTATTGGATGACTGAATTAAGACCTCAGTCCACTGACTCCGCACCATCTCTGGATGAATATAGGCCCCTCTCTCCTGACTCTCCCATACCTCAGTTCAATTGGCAGGTTTATGTTTATGATTTTGGATATCTAGCAAATAGGTCGCCTTCACTGGTGTCAGACACATCAGATTGGGAAGATGCAGATATATGTCTTGAACGCCTGTTTGAGGGAGCTAGACCAGATTCTCCAGAATCCATTTTATCAGACATTGAACTGGAACAGCTGTTTCATGAGAGGCCCCTCTCCTCAGAGTCAATATCTTCAGATTTTGATTTTTCACACCTGCGGGACTGGTTAGCAGACTTTAGACCATCCTCCCAAGGGTCTGTGGCATCAGTTGAGGCATACAGCTCCTGGCGTCCTCTCCCGACCCTTGCTCAGCTCAGGCACCATCACTGTGATTATTATTTGCATTACCCTAGCAGCAGACCATCGTCCCCTCTATCAGTGATTTCAGACCTTGATTATTCTGGATATTGCGTAGAGGACCTGTTTTCTGACAAAAGACCAGATTCCCCAGAGTCACTTGTTGACTTTGAGCTTGAGTGGTTTTTTAGTAACAGGCCCTTGACACCAGAGTCAGTATTATCAGATTTTGATTATTCACACCTGCAGGACTGGTTGGCAGGATTTAGGCCATCCTCGCCAGAATCTGTAGCATCACTAGAAGAGTGCCGCTTGTCTGCTCGGCAGACAGTGGGCCAAGTCAGCGATCAACATTGTAACTACTACTTACAGTATACTGAAGGTAGACCCAAGTCACCTCTGTCTATGGTGTCTGACATTGAGTACTCTGGTTATTGTTTGGAGGACTTGTTTGATGAAAACAGGCCAGACTCACCAGACTCATTCACATCACACGAGAAAACTCAGCAAATTAGCGAACCTTTAGCTGCACTAAGAATTCTGTCAGCAGTTAAACCTCAAAGTTATGCAGATGTTTTGAAAGGTACAGCCCGCTTGAAAGAGGAAGATCCCAGCATTAAACAGGAAGCAGGTGAAATTAGACCTCTTTCCCCTGAATCATGGTCATCCCACGATGATTATAATCAGTCTTTCCTCGACTATTGGATGACTGAATTAAGACCTCAGTCCACTGACTCTGCACCATCTCTGGATGAATATAGGCCCCTCTCTCCTGACTCTCCCATACCTCAGTTCAAATGGCAGGTTTATGTTGACTATTTTGGATATCTTGCAAATAGGTCGCCTTCACTGGTGTCAGACACATCAGATTGGGAAGATGCAGATATATGTCTTGAAGGCCTGTTTGAAGGAGCTAGACCAGATTCCCCAGAGTCACTTGTTGACTTTGAGCTTGAGTGGTTGTTTAGTAACAGGCCCTTGACACCAGAGTCAGTATTGTCAGATTTTGATTATTCACACCTGCAGGACTGGTTGGCAGGATTTAGGCCATCCTCGCCAGAATCTGTAGCATCACTAGAAGAGTGCCGCTTGTCTGCTCAGCAGACAGTGGGCCAAGTCAGCGATCAACATTGTAACTACTACTTACAGTATACTGAAGGTAGACCCGAGTCACCTCTGTCTATGGTGTCTGACATTGAGTACTCTGGTTATTGTTTGGAGGACTTGTTTGATGAAAACAGGCCAGACTCACCAGACTCATTCACATCACACGAGAAAACTCAGCAAATTAGCGAACCTTTAGCTGCACTGAGAATTCTGTCAGCAGTTAAACCTCTAAGTTATGCAGATGTTTTGAAAGGTACAGCCCGCTTGAAAGAGGAAGATCCCAGCGTTAAACAGGAAGCAGGTGAAATTAGACCTCTTTCCCCTGAATCATGGTCATCCCACGATGATTACAATCAGTCTTTCCTCGACTATTGGATGACTGAATTAAGACCTCAGTCCACTGACTCCGCACCATCTCTGGATGAATATAGGCCCCTCTCTCCTGACTCTCCCATACCTCAGTTCAATTGGCAGGTTTATGTTTATGATTTTGGATATCTAGCAAATAGGTCGCCTTCACTGGTGTCAGACACATCAGATTGGGAAGATGCAGATATATGTCTTGAACGCCTGTTTGAGGGAGCTAGACCAGATTCTCCAGAATCCATTTTATCAGACATTGAACTGGAACAGCTGTTTCATGAGAGGCCCCTCTCCTCAGAGTCAATATCTTCAGATTTTGATTTTTCACACCTGCGGGACTGGTTAGCAGACTTTAGACCATCCTCCCAAGGGTCTGTGGCATCAGTTGAGGCATACAGCTCCTGGCGTCCTCTCCCGACCCTTGCTCAGCTCAGGCACCATCACTGTGATTATTATTTGCATTACCCTAGCAGCAGACCATCGTCCCCTCTATCAGTGATTTCAGACCTTGATTATTCTGGATATTGCGTAGAGGACCTGTTTTCTGACAAAAGACCAGATTCCCCAGAGTCACTTGTTGACTTTGAGCTTGAGTGGTTGTTTAGTAACAGGCCCTTGACACCAGAGTCAGTATTATCAGATTTTGATTATTCACACCTGCAGGACTGGTTGGCAGGATTTAGGCCATCCTCGCCAGAATCTGTAGCATCACTAGAAGAGTGCCGCTTGTCTGCTCGGCAGACAGTGTTCCAAGTCAGCGATCAACATTGTAACTACTACTTACAGTATACTGAAGGTAGACCCAAGTCACCTCTGTCTATGGTGTCTGACATTGAGTACTCTGGTTATTGTTTGGAGGACTTGTTTGATGAAAACAGGCCAGACTCACCAGACTCATTCACATCACACGAGAAAACTCAGCAAATTAGCGAACCTTTAGCTGCACTGAGAATTCTGTCAGCAGTTAAACCTCTGAGTTATGCAGATGTTTTGAAAGGTACAGCCCGCTTGAAAGAGGAAGATCCCAGCGTTAAACAGGAAGCAGGTGAAATTAGACCTCTTTCCCCTGAATCATGGTCATCCCACGATGATTACAATCAGTCTTTCCTCGACTATTGGATGACTGAATTAAGACCTCAGTCCACTGACTCTGCACCATCTCTGGATGAATATAGGCCCCTCTCTCCTGACTCTCCCATACCTCAGTTCAAATGGCAGGTTTATGTTGACTATTTTGGATATCTTGCAAATAGGTCGCCTTCACTGGTGTCAGACACATCAGATTGGGAAGATGCAGATATATGTCTTGAAGGCCTGTTTGAAGGAGCTAGACCAGATTCCCCAGAGTCACTTGTTGACTTTGAGCTTGAGTGGTTGTTTAGTAACAGGCCCTTGACACCAGAGTCAGTATTGTCAGATTTTGATTATTCACACCTGCAGGACTGGTTGGCAGGATTTAGGCCATCCTCGCCAGAATCTGTAGCATCACTAGAAGAGTGCCGCTTGTCTGCTCAGCAGACAGTGGGCCAAGTCAGCGATCAACATTGTAACTACTACTTACAGTATACTGAAGGTAGACCCGAGTCACCTCTGTCTATGGTGTCTGACATTGAGTACTCTGGTTATTGTTTGGAGGACTTGTTTGATGAAAACAGGCCAGACTCACCAGACTCATTCACATCACACGAGAAAACTCAGCAAATTAGCGAACCTTTTGCTGCACTGAGAATTCTGTCAGCAGTTAAACCTCTAAGTTATGCAGATGTTTTGAAAGGTACAGCCCGCTTGAAAGAGGAAGATCCCAGCGTTAAACAGGAAGCAGGTGAAATTAGACCTCTTTCCCCTGAATCATGGTCATCCCACGATGATTACAATCAGTCTTTCCTCGACTATTGGATGACTGAATTAAGACCTCAGTCCACTGACTCCGCACCATCTCTGGATGAATATAGGCCCCTCTCTCCTGACTCTCCCATACCTCAGTTCAATTGGCAGGTTTATGTTTATGATTTTGGATATCTAGCAAATAGGTCGCCTTCACTGGTGTCAGACACATCAGATTGGGAAGATGCAGATATATGTCTTGAACGCCTGTTTGAGGGAGCTAGACCAGATTCTCCAGAATCCATTTTATCAGACATTGAACTGGAACAGCTGTTTCATGAGAGGCCCCTCTCCTCAGAGTCAATATCTTCAGATTTTGATTTTTCACACCTGCGGGACTGGTTAGCAGACTTTAGACCATCCTCCCAAGGGTCTGTGGCATCAGTTGAGGCATACAGCTCCTGGCGTCCTCTCCCGACCCTTGCTCAGCTCAGGCACCATCACTGTGATTATTATTTGCATTACCCTAGCAGCAGACCATCGTCCCCTCTATCAGTGATTTCAGACCTTGATTATTCTGGATATTGCGTAGAGGACCTGTTTTCTGACAAAAGACCAGATTCCCCAGAGTCACTTGTTGACTTTGAGCTTGAGTGGTTTTTTAGTAACAGGCCCTTGACACCAGAGTCAGTATTATCAGATTTTGATTATTCACACCTGCAGGACTGGTTGGCAGGATTTAGGCCATCCTCGCCAGAATCTGTAGCATCACTAGAAGAGTGCCGCTTGTCTGCTCGGCAGACAGTGGGCCAAGTCAGCGATCAACATTGTAACTACTACTTACAGTATACTGAAGGTAGACCCAAGTCACCTCTGTCTATGGTGTCTGACATTGAGTACTCTGGTTATTGTTTGGAGGACTTGTTTGATGAAAACAGGCCAGACTCACCAGACTCATTCACATCACACGAGAAAACTCAGCAAATTAGCGAACCTTTAGCTGCACTAAGAATTCTGTCAGCAGTTAAACCTCTAAGTTATGCAGATGTTTTGAAAGGTACAGCCCGCTTGAAAGAGGAAGATCCCAGCATTAAACAGGAAGCAGGTGAAATTAGACCTCTTTCCCCTGAATCATGGTCATCCCACGATGATTATAATCAGTCTTTCCTCGACTATTGGATGACTGAATTAAGACCTCAGTCCACTGACTCTGCACCATCTCTGGATGAATATAGGCCCCTCTCTCCTGACTCTCCCATACCTCAGTTCAAATGGCAGGTTTATGTTGACTATTTTGGATATCTTGCAAATAGGTCGCCTTCACTGGTGTCAGACACATCAGATTGGGAAGATGCAGATATATGTCTTGAAGGCCTGTTTGAAGGAGCTAGACCAGATTCCCCAGAGTCACTTGTTGACTTTGAGCTTGAGTGGTTGTTTAGTAACAGGCCCTTGACACCAGAGTCAGTATTGTCAGATTTTGATTATTCACACCTGCAGGACTGGTTGGCAGGATTTAGGCCATCCTCGCCAGAATCTGTAGCATCACTAGAAGAGTGCCGCTTGTCTGCTCAGCAGACAGTGGGCCAAGTCAGCGATCAACATTGTAACTACTACTTACAGTATACTGAAGGTAGACCCGAGTCACCTCTGTCTATGGTGTCTGACATTGAGTACTCTGGTTATTGTTTGGAGGACTTGTTTGATGAAAACAGGCCAGACTCACCAGACTCATTCACATCACACGAGAAAACTCAGCAAATTAGCGAACCTTTAGCTGCACTGAGAATTCTGTCAGCAGTTAAACCTCTAAGTTATGCAGATGTTTTGAAAGGTACAGCCCGCTTGAAAGAGGAAGATCCCAGCGTTAAACAGGAAGCAGGTGAAATTAGACCTCTTTCCCCTGAATCATGGTCATCCCACGATGATTACAATCAGTCTTTCCTCGACTATTGGATGACTGAATTAAGACCTCAGTCCACTGACTCCGCACCATCTCTGGATGAATATAGGCCCCTCTCTCCTGACTCTCCCATACCTCAGTTCAATTGGCAGGTTTATGTTTATGATTTTGGATATCTAGCAAATAGGTCGCCTTCACTGGTGTCAGACACATCAGATTGGGAAGATGCAGATATATGTCTTGAACGCCTGTTTGAGGGAGCTAGACCAGATTCTCCAGAATCCATTTTATCAGACATTGAACTGGAACAGCTGTTTCATGAGAGGCCCCTCTCCTCAGAGTCAATATCTTCAGATTTTGATTTTTCACACCTGCGGGACTGGTTAGCAGACTTTAGACCATCCTCCCAAGGGTCTGTGGCATCAGTTGAGGCATACAGCTCCTGGCGTCCTCTCCCGACCCTTGCTCAGCTCAGGCACCATCACTGTGATTATTATTTGCATTACCCTAGCAGCAGACCATCGTCCCCTCTATCAGTGATTTCAGACCTTGATTATTCTGGATATTGCGTAGAGGACCTGTTTTCTGACAAAAGACCAGATTCCCCAGAGTCACTTGTTGACTTTGAGCTTGAGTGGTTGTTTAGTAACAGGCCCTTGACACCAGAGTCAGTATTGTCAGATTTTGATTATTCACACCTGCAGGACTGGTTGGCAGGATTTAGGCCATCCTCGCCAGAATCTGTAGCATCACTAGAAGAGTGCCGCTTGTCTGCTCAGCAGACAGTGGGCCAAGTCAGCGATCAACATTGTAACTACTACTTACAGTATACTGAAGGTAGACCCGAGTCACCTCTGTCTATGGTGTCTGACATTGAGTACTCTGGTTATTGTTTGGAGGACTTGTTTGATGAAAACAGGCCAGACTCACCAGACTCATTCACATCACACGAGAAAACTCAGCAAATTAGCGAACCTTTAGCTGCACTGAGAATTCTGTCAGCAGTTAAACCTCTAAGTTATGCAGATGTTTTGAAAGGTACAGCCCGCTTGAAAGAGGAAGATCCCAGCGTTAAACAGGAAGCAGGTGAAATTAGACCTCTTTCCCCTGAATCATGGTCATCCCACGATGATTACAATCAGTCTTTCCTCGACTATTGGATGACTGAATTAAGACCTCAGTCCACTGACTCCGCACCATCTCTGGATGAATATAGGCCCCTCTCTCCTGACTCTCCCATACCTCAGTTCAATTGGCAGGTTTATGTTTATGATTTTGGATATCTAGCAAATAGGTCGCCTTCACTGGTGTCAGACACATCAGATTGGGAAGATGCAGATATATGTCTTGAACGCCTGTTTGAGGGAGCTAGACCAGATTCTCCAGAATCCATTTTATCAGACATTGAACTGGAACAGCTGTTTCATGAGAGGCCCCTCTCCTCAGAGTCAATATCTTCAGATTTTGATTTTTCACACCTGCGGGACTGGTTAGCAGACTTTAGACCATCCTCCCAAGGGTCTGTGGCATCAGTTGAGGCATACAGCTCCTGGCGTCCTCTCCCGACCCTTGCTCAGCTAAGGCACCATCACTGTGATTATTATTTGCATTACCCTAGCAGCAGACCATCGTCCCCTCTATCAGTGATTTCAGACCTTGATTATTCTGGATATTGCGTAGAGGACCTGTTTTCTGACAAAAGACCAGATTCCCCAGAGTCACTTGTTGACTTTGAGCTTGAGTGGTTGTTTAGTAACAGGCCCTTGACACCAGAGTCAGTATTGTCAGATTTTGATTATTCACACCTGCAGGACTGGTTGGCAGGATTTAGGCCATCCTCGCCAGAATCTGTAGCATCACTAGAAGAGTGCCGCTTGTCTGCTCAGCAGACAGTGGGCCAAGTCAGCGATCAACATTGTAACTACTACTTACAGTATACTGAAGGTAGACCCGAGTCACCTCTGTCTATGGTGTCTGACATTGAGTACTCTGGTTATTGTTTGGAGGACTTGTTTGATGAAAACAGGCCAGACTCACCAGACTCATTCACATCACACGAGAAAACTCAGCAAATTAGCGAACCTTTAGCTGCACTGAGAATTCTGTCAGCAGTTAAACCTCTAAGTTATGCAGATGTTTTGAAAGGTACAGCCCGCTTGAAAGAGGAAGATCCCAGCGTTAAACAGGAAGCAGGTGAAATTAGACCTCTTTCCCCTGAATCATGGTCATCCCACGATGATTACAATCAGTCTTTCCTCGACTATTGGATGACTGAATTAAGACCTCAGTCCACTGACTCCGCACCATCTCTGGATGAATATAGGCCCCTCTCTCCTGACTCTCCCATACCTCAGTTCAATTGGCAGGTTTATGTTTATGATTTTGGATATCTAGCAAATAGGTCGCCTTCACTGGTGTCAGACACATCAGATTGGGAAGATGCAGATATATGTCTTGAACGCCTGTTTGAGGGAGCTAGACCAGATTCTCCAGAATCCATTTTATCAGACATTGAACTGGAACAGCTGTTTCATGAGAGGCCCCTCTCCTCAGAGTCAATATCTTCAGATTTAGATTTTTCACACCTGCGGGACTGGTTAGCAGACTTTAGACCATCCTCCCAAGGGTCTGTGGCATCAGTTGAGGCATACAGCTCCTGGCGTCCTCTCCCGACCCTTGCTCAGCTCAGGCACCATCACTGTGATTATTATTTGCATTACCCTAGCAGCAGACCATCGTCCCCTCTATCAGTGATTTCAGACCTTGATTATTCTGGATATTGCGTAGAGGACCTGTTTTCTGACAAAAGACCAGATTCCCCAGAGTCACTTGTTGACTTTGAGCTTGAGTGGTTTTTTAGTAACAGGCCCTTGACACCAGAGTCAGTATTATCAGATTTTGATTATTCACACCTGCAGGACTGGTTGGCAGGATTTAGGCCATCCTCGCCAGAATCTGTAGCATCACTAGAAGAGTGCCGCTTGTCTGCTCGGCAGACAGTGGGCCAAGTCAGCGATCAACATTGTAACTACTACTTACAGTATACTGAAGGTAGACCCAAGTCACCTCTGTCTATGGTGTCTGACATTGAGTACTCTGGTTATTGTTTGGAGGACTTGTTTGATGAAAACAGGCCAGACTCACCAGACTCATTCACATCACACGAGAAAACTCAGCAAATTAGCGAACCTTTAGCTGCACTAAGAATTCTGTCAGCAGTTAAACCTCTAAGTTATGCAGATGTTTTGAAAGGTACAGCCCGCTTGAAAGAGGAAGATCCCAGCATTAAACAGGAAGCAGGTGAAATTAGACCTCTTTCCCCTGAATCATGGTCATCCCACGATGATTATAATCAGTCTTTCCTCGACTATTGGATGACTGAATTAAGACCTCAGTCCACTGACTCTGCACCATCTCTGGATGAATATAGGCCCCTCTCTCCTGACTCTCCCATACCTCAGTTCAAATGGCAGGTTTATGTTGACTATTTTGGATATCTTGCAAATAGGTCGCCTTCACTGGTGTCAGACACATCAGATTGGGAAGATGCAGATATATGTCTTGAAGGCCTGTTTGAAGGAGCTAGACCAGATTCCCCAGAGTCACTTGTTGACTTTGAGCTTGAGTGGTTGTTTAGTAACAGGCCCTTGACAGCAGAGTCAGTATTGTCAGATTTTGATTATTCACACCTGCAGGACTGGTTGGCAGGATTTAGGCCATCCTCGCCAGAATCTGTAGCATCACTAGAAGAGTGCCGCTTGTCTGCTCAGCAGACAGTGGGCCAAGTCAGCGATAAACATTGTAACTACTACTTACAGTATACTGAAGGTAGACCCGAGTCACCTCTGTCTATGGTGTCTGACATTGAGTACTCTGGTTATTGTTTGGAGGACTTGTTTGATGAAAACAGGCCAGACTCACCAGACTCATTCACATCACATGAGAAAACTCAGCAGAGCGAACCTTTAGCTGCACTGAGAATTCTGTCAGCAGTTAAACCTCTAAGTTATGCAGATGTTTTGAAAGGTACAGCCCGCTTGAAAGAGGAAGATCCCAGCGTTAAACAGGAAGCAGGTGAAATTAGACCTCTTTCCCCTGAATCATGGTCATCCCACGATGATTACAATCAGTCTTTCCTCGACTATTGGATGACTGAATTAAGACCTCAGTCCACTGACTCTGCACCATCTCTGGATGAATATAGGCCCCTCTCTCCTGACTCTCCCATACCTCAGTTCAAATGGCAGGTTTATGTTGACTATTTTGGATATCTTGCAAATAGGTCGCCTTCACTGGTGTCAGACACATCAGATTGGGAAGATGCAGACATATGTCTTGAAGGCCTGTTTGAAGGAGCTAGACCAGATTCCCCAGAGTCACTTGTTGACTTTGAGCTTGAGTGGTTGTTTAGTAACAGGCCCTTGACACCAGAGTCAGTATTGTCAGATTTGGATTATTCACACCTGCAGGACTGGTTGGCAGGATTTAGGCCATCCTCGCCAGAATCTGTAGCATCACTAGAAGAGTGCCCCTTGTCTGCTCAGCAGACAGTGGGCCAAGTCAGCGATCAACATTGTAACTACTACTTACAGTATACTGAAGGTAGACCCGAGTCACCTGTGTCTATGGTGTCTGACATTGAGTACTCTGGTTATTGTTTGGAGGACTTGTTTGATGAAAACAGGCCAGACTCACCAGACTCATTCACATCACACGAGAAAACTCAGCAAATTAGCGAACCTTTAGCTGCACTGAGAATTCTGTCAGCAGTTAAACCTCTAAGTTATGCAGATGTTTTGAAAGGTACAGCCCGCTTGAAAGAGGAAGATCCCAGCGTTAAACAGGAAGCAGGTGAAATTAGACCTCTTTCCCCTGAATCATGGTCATCCCACGATGATTATAATCAGTCTTTCCTCGACTATTGGATGACTGAATTAAGACCTCAGTCCACTGACTCCGCACCATCTCTGGATGAATATAGGCCCCTCTCTCCTGACTCTCCCATACCTCAGTTCAAATGGCAGGTTTATGTTTATGATTTTGGATATCTAGCAAATAGGTCGCCTTCACTGGTGTCAGACACATCAGATTTGGAAGATGCAGATATATGTCTTGAAGGCCTGTTTGAAGGAGCTAGACCCGATTCTCCAGAATCCATTTTATCAGACTTTGAACTGGAACAGCTGTTTCACGAGAGGCCCCTCTCCTCAGAGTCAATATCTTCAGATTTAGATTTTTCACACCTGCAGGACTGGTTAGCAGACTTTAGACCATCCTCCCCAGGGTCTGTGGCATCAGTTGAGGCATACAGCTCCTGGCGTCCTCTCCCGACCCTTGCTCAGCTCAGGCACCATCACTGTGATTATTATTTGCATTACCCTAGCAGCAGACCATCGTCCCCTCTATCAGTGATTTCAGACCTTGATTATTCTGGATATTGCGTAGAGGACCTGTTTCCTGACAAAAGACCAGATTCCCCAGAGTCACTTGAATCAGACTTTGAGCAATACTCGTTAAGTAACAGGCATTTCTCACCAGAGTCATTATTGTCAGATTCGGATTATACACAATTGCAGGACTGCTCCGCAGGATTTGGGACATCCTTGCCAGAATCTCCAGAATCATTTGAAGAGTGCCGCATGTCTGCTCACCCTACAGTTGGCCAGGTCAACAATCAACATTGTATCTACTACTTCCAGTGTACTGGAAGTACACTGAGTATTCTGTCAGCTGTGAAAACTCTAAGCTATGCAGATATTTTGAAAGGTACGGCCAACTTGAAAGAGGAAGATCTTTGCGTTAAACAGGAAACATTTGGCGGAGCTATACCAGATTTTTCAGAACCCATTTTAGCAGACATTGAACTGGAACAGCTGTTTCATGAGAGGCCCCTCTCCTCAGAGTCAATATCTTCAGATTTTGATTTTTCACACCTGCGGGACTGGTTAGCAGACTTTAGACCATCCTCCCAAGGGTCTGTGGCATCAGTTGAGGCATACAGCTCCTGGCGTCCTCTCCCGACCCTTGTTCAGCTCAGGCACCATCACTGTGATTATTATTTGCATTACCCTAGCAGCAGACCATCGTCCCCTCTATCAGTGATTTCAGACCTTGATTATTCTGGATATTGCGTAGAGGACCTGTTTTCTGACAAAAGACCAGATTCCCCAGAGTCACTTGTTGACTTTGAGCTTGAGTGGTTGTTTAGTAACAGGCCCTTGACACCAGAGTCAGTATTGTCAGATTTTGATTATTCACACCTGCAGGACTGGTTGGCAGGATTTAGGCCATCCTCGCCAGAATCTGTAGCATCACTAGAAGAGTGCCGCTTGTCTGCTCAGCAGACAGTGGGCCAAGTCAGCGATCAACATTGTAACTACTACTTACAGTATACTGAAGGTAGACCCGAGTCACCTCTGTCTATGGTGTCTGACATTGAGTACTCTGGTTATTGTTTGGAGGACTTGTTTGATGAAAACAGGCCAGACTCACCAGACTCATTCACATCACACGAGAAAACTCAGCAAATTAGCGAACATTTAGCTGCACTGAGAATTCTGTCAGCAGTTAAACCTCTAAGTTATGCAGATGTTTTGAAAGGTACAGCCCGCTTGAAAGAGGAAGATCCCAGCGTTAAACAGGAAGCAGGTGAAATTAGACCTCTTTCCCCTGAATCATGGTCGTCCCACGATGATTACAATCAGTCTTTCCTCGACTATTGGATGACTGAATTAAGACCTCAGTCCACTGACTCTGCACCATCTCTGGATGAATATAGGCCCCTCTCTCCTGACTCTCCCATACCTCAGTTCAAATGGCAGGTTTATGTTGACTATTTTGGATATCTTGCAAATAGGTCGCCTTCACTGGTGTCAGACACATCAGATTGGGAAGATGCAGATATATGTCTTGAAGGCCTGTTTGAAGGAGCTAGACCAGATTCCCCAGAGTCACTTGTTGACTTTGAGCTTGAGTGGTTGTTTAGTAACAGGCCCTTGACACCAGAGTCAGTATTGTCAGATTTTGATTATTCACACCTGCAGGACTGGTTGGCAGGATTTAGGCCATCCTCGCCAGAATCTGTAGCATCACTAGAAGAGTGCCGCTTGTCTGCTCAGCAAACAGTGTTTCAAGTCAGCGATCAACATTGTAACTACTACTTACAGTATACTGAAGGTAGACCCGAGTCACCTCTGTCTATGGTGTCTGACATTGAGTACTCTGGTTATTGTTTGGAGGACTTGTTTGATGAAAACAGGCCAGACTCACCAGACTCATTCACATCACACGAGAAAACTCAGCAAATTAGAGAACCTTTAGCTGCACTGAGAATTCTGTCAGCAGTTAAACCTCTAAGTTATGCAGATGTTTTGAAAGGTACAGCCCGCTTGAAAGAGGAAGATCCCAGCGTTAAACAGGAAGCAGGTGAAATTAGACCTCTTTCCCCTGAATCATGGTCATCCCACGATGATTACAATCAGTCTTTCCTCGACTATTGGATGACTGAATTAAGACCTCAGTCCACTGACTCCGCACCATCTCTGGATGAATATAGGCCCCTCTCTCCTGACTCTCCCATACCTCAGTTCAAATGGCAGGTTTATGTTGACTATTTTGGATATCTTGCAAATAGGTCGCCTTCACTGGTGTCAGACACATCAGATTGGGAAGATGCAGATATATGTCTTGAAGGCCTGTTTGAAGGAGCTAGACCAGATTCCCCAGAGTCACTTGTTGACTTTGAGCTTGAGTGGTTGTTTAGTAACAGGCCCTTGACACCAGAGTCAGTATTGTCAGATTTTGATTATTCACACCTGCAGGACTGGTTGGCAGGATTTAGGCCATCCTCGCCAGAATCTGTAGCATCACTAGAAGAGTGCCGCTTGTCTGCTCAGCAGACAGTGGGCCAAGTCAGCGATCAACATTGTAACTACTACTTACAGTATACTGAAGGTAGACCCGAGTCACCTCTGTCTATGGTGTCTGACATTGAGTACTCTGGTTATTGTTTGGAGGACTTGTTTGATGAAAACAGGCCAGACTCACCAGACTCATTCACATCACACGAGAAAACTCAGCAAATTAGCGAACATTTAGCTGCACTGAGAATTCTGTCAGCAGTTAAACCTCTAAGTTATGCAGATGTTTTGAAAGGTACAGCCCGCTTGAAAGAGGAAGATCCCAGCGTTAAACAGGAAGCAGGTGAAATTAGACCTCTTTCCCCTGAATCATGGTCGTCCCACGATGATTACAATCAGTCTTTCCTCGACTATTGGATGACTGAATTAAGACCTCAGTCCACTGACTCTGCACCATCTCTGGATGAATATAGGCCCCTCTCTCCTGACTCTCCCATACCTCAGTTCAAATGGCAGGTTTATGTTGACTATTTTGGATATCTTGCAAATAGGTCGCCTTCACTGGTGTCAGACACATCAGATTGGGAAGATGCAGATATATGTCTTGAAGGCCTGTTTGAAGGAGCTAGACCAGATTCCCCAGAGTCACTTGTTGACTTTGAGCTTGAGTGGTTGTTTAGTAACAGGCCCTTGACACCAGAGTCAGTATTGTCAGATTTTGATTATTCACACCTGCAGGACTGGTTGGCAGGATTTAGGCCATCCTCGCCAGAATCTGTAGCATCACTAGAAGAGTGCCGCTTGTCTGCTCAGCAGACAGTGGGCCAAGTCAGCGATAAACATTGTAACTACTACTTACAGTATACTGAAGGTAGACCCGAGTCACCTCTGTCTATGGTGTCTGACATTGAGTACTCTGGTTATTGTTTGGAGGACTTGTTTGATGAAAACAGGCCAGACTCACCAGACTCATTCACATCACACGAGAAAACTCAGCAAATTAGAGAACATTTAGCTGCACTGAGAATTCTGTCAGCAGTTAAACCTCTAAGTTATTCAGATGTTTTGAAAGGTACAGCCCGCTTGAAAGAGGAAGATCCCAGCGTTAAACAGGAAGCAGGTGAAATTAGACCTCTTTCCCCTGAATCATGGTCATCCCACGATGATTATAATCAGTCTTTCCTTGACTATTGGATGACTGAATTAAGACCTCAGTCCACTGACTCTGCACCCTCTCTGGATGAATATAGGCCCCTCTCTCCTGACTCTCCCATACCTCAGTTCAATTGGCAGGTTTATGTTTATGATTTTGGATATCTAGCAAATAGGTCGCCTTCACTGGTGTCAGACACATCAGATTGGGAAGATGCAGATATATGTCTTGAACGCCTGTTTGAGGGAGCTAGACCAGATTCTCCAGAATCCATTTTATCAGACATTGAACTGGAACAGCTGTTTCATGAGAGGCCCCTCTCCTCAGAGTCAATATCTTCAGATTTTGATTTTTCACACCTGCGGGACTGGTTAGCAGACTTTAGACCATCCTCCCAAGGGTCTGTGGCATCAGTTGAGGCATACAGCTCCTGGCGTCCTCTCCCGACCCTTGCTCAGCTCAGGCACAATCACTGTGATTATTATTTGCATTACCCTAGCAGCAGACCATCGTCCCCTCTATCAGTGATTTCAGACCTTGATTATTCTGGATATTGTGTAGAGGACCTGTTTTCTGACAAAAGACCAAATTCCCCAGAGTCACTTGTTGACTTTGAGCTTGAGTGGTTGTTTAGTAACAGGCCCTTGACACCAGAGTCAGTATTATCAGATTTTGATTATTCACACCTGCAGGACTGGTTGGCAGGATTTAGGCCATCCTCGCCAGAATCTGTAGCATCACTAGAAGAGTGCCGTTTGTCCGCTCGGCAGACAGTGTTCCAAGTCAGCGATCAACATTGTAACTACTACTTACAGTATACTGAAGGTAGACCCAAGTCACCTCTGTCTATGGTGTCTGACATTGAGTACTCTGGTTATTGTTTGGAGGACTTGTTTGATGAAAACAGGCCAGACTCACCAGACTCATTCACATCACACGAGAAAACTCAGCAAATTAGCGAACATTTAGCTGCACTGAGAATTCTGTCAGCAGTTAAACCTCTAAGTTATGCAGATGTTTTGAAAGGTACAGCCCGCTTGAAAGAGGAAGATCCCAGCGTTAAACAGGAAGCAGGTGAAATTAGACCTCTTTCCCCTGAATCATGGTCGTCCCACGATGATTACAATCAGTCTTTCCTCGACTATTGGATGACTGAATTAAGACCTCAGTCCACTGACTCTGCACCATCTCTGGATGAATATAGGCCCCTCTCTCCTGACTCTCCCATACCTCAGTTCAAATGGCAGGTTTATGTTGACTATTTTGGATATCTTGCAAATAGGTCGCCTTCACTGGTGTCAGACACATCAGATTGGGAAGATGCAGATATATGTCTTGAAGGCCTGTTTGAAGGAGCTAGACCAGATTCCCCAGAGTCACTTGTTGACTTTGAGCTTGAGTGGTTGTTTAGTAACAGGCCCTTGACACCAGAGTCAGTATTATCAGATTTTGATTATTCACACCTGCAGGACTGGTTGGCAGGATTTAGGCCATCCTCGCCAGAATCTGTAGCATCACTAGAAGAGTGCCGTTTGTCCGCTCGGCAGACAGTGTTCCAAGTCAGCGATCAACATTGTAACTACTACTTACAGTATACTGAAGGTAGACCCAAGTCACCTCTGTCTATGGTGTCTGACATTGAGTACTCTGGTTATTGTTTGGAGGACTTGTTTGATGAAAACAGGCCAGACTCACCAGACTCATTCACATCACACGAGAAAACTCAGCAAATTAGCGAACATTTAGCTGCACTGAGAATTCTGTCAGCAGTTAAACCTCTAAGTTATGCAGATGTTTTGAAAGGTACAGCCCGCTTGAAAGAGGAAGATCCCAGCGTTAAACAGGAAGCAGGTGAAATTAGACCTCTTTCCCCTGAATCATGGTCGTCCCACGATGATTACAATCAGTCTTTCCTCGACTATTGGATGACTGAATTAAGACCTCAGTCCACTGACTCTGCACCATCTCTGGATGAATATAGGCCCCTCTCTCCTGACTCTCCCATACCTCAGTTCAAATGGCAGGTTTATGTTGACTATTTTGGATATCTTGCAAATAGGTCGCCTTCACTGGTGTCAGACACATCAGATTGGGAAGATGCAGATATATGTCTTGAAGGCCTGTTTGAAGGAGCTAGACCAGATTCCCCAGAGTCACTTGTTGACTTTGAGCTTGAGTGGTTGTTTAGTAACAGGCCCTTGACACCAGAGTCAGTATTGTCAGATTTTGATTATTCACACCTGCAGGACTGGTTGGCAGGATTTAGGCCATCCTCGCCAGAATCTGTAGCATCACTAGAAGAGTGCCGCTTGTCTGCTCAGCAAACAGTGTTTCAAGTCAGCGATCAACATTGTAACTACTACTTACAGTATACTGAAGGTAGACCCGAGTCACCTCTGTCTATGGTGTCTGACATTGAGTACTCTGGTTATTGTTTGGAGGACTTGTTTGATGAAAACAGGCCAGACTCACCAGACTCATTCACATCACACGAGAAAACTCAGCAAATTAGAGAACCTTTAGCTGCACTGAGAATTCTGTCAGCAGTTAAACCTCTAAGTTATGCAGATGTTTTGAAAGGTACAGCCCGCTTGAAAGAGGAAGATCCCAGCGTTAAACAGGAAGCAGGTGAAATTAGACCTCTTTCCCCTGAATCATGGTCATCCCACGATGATTACAATCAGTCTTTCCTCGACTATTGGATGACTGAATTAAGACCTCAGTCCACTGACTCCGCACCATCTCTGGATGAATATAGGCCCCTCTCTCCTGACTCTCCCATACCTCAATTCAAATGGCAGATTTATGTTGACTATTTTGGATATCTTGCAAATAGGTCGCCTTCACTGGTGTCAGACACATCAGATTGGGAAGATGCAGATATATGTCTTGAAGGCCTGTTTGAAGGAGCTAGACCAGATTCCCCAGAGTCACTTGTTGACTTTGAGCTTGAGTGGTTGTTTAGTAACAGGCCCTTGACACCAGAGTCAGTATTGTCAGATTTTGATTATTCACACCTGCAGGACTGGTTGGCAGGATTTAGGCCATCCTCGCCAGAATCTGTAGCATCACTAGAAGAGTGCCGCTTGTCTGCTCAGCAGACAGTGGGCCAAGTCAGCGATCAACATTGTAACTACTACTTACAGTATACTGAAGGTAGACCCGAGTCACTTCTGTCTATGGTGTCTGACATTGAGTACTCTGGTTATTGTTTGGAGGACTTGTTTGATGAAAACAGGCCAGACTCACCAGACTCATTCACATCACATGAGAAAACTCAGCAAATTAGCGAACCTTTAGCTGCACTGAGAATTCTGTCAGCAGTTAAACCTCTAAGTTATGCAGATGTTTTGAAAGGTACAGCCCGCTTGAAAGAGGAAGATCCCAGCGTTAAACAGGAAGCAGGTGAAATTAGACCTCTTTCCCCTGAATCATGGTCATCCCACGATGATTACAATCAGTCTTTCCTCGAATATTGGATGACTGAATTAAGACCTCAGTCCCCTGACTCTGCACCATCTCTGGATGAATATAGGCCCCTTTCTCCTGACTCTCCCATACCTCAGTTCAAATGGCAGGTTTATGTTGACTATTTTGGATATCTTGCAAATAGGTCGCCTTCACTGGTGTCAGACACATCAGATTGGGAAGATGCAGACATATGTCTTGAAGGCCTGTTTGAAGGAGCTAGACCAGATTCCCCAGAGTCACTTGTTGACTTTGAGCTTGAGTGGTTGTTTAGTAACAGGCCCTTGACACCAGAGTCAGTATTGTCAGATTTTGATTATTCACACCTGCAGGACTGGTTGGCAGGATTTAGGCCATCCTCGCCAGAATCTGTAGCATCACTAGAAGAGTGCCGCTTGTCCGCTCGGCAGACAGTGGGCCAAGTCAGCGATCAACATTGTAACTACTACTTACAGTATACTGAAGGTAGACCCGAATCACCTCTGTCTATGGTGTCTGACATTGAGTACTCTGGTTATTGTTTGGAGGACTTGTTTGATGAAAACAGGCCAGACTCACCAGACTCATTCACATCACACGAGAAAACTCAGCAAATTAGCGAACCTTTAGCTGCACTGAGAATTTTGTCAGCAGTTAAACCTCTAAGTTATGCAGATGTTTTGAAAGGTACAGCCCGCTTGAAAGAGGAAGATCCCAGCGTTAAACAGGAAGCAGGTGAAATTAGACCTCTTTCCCCTGAATCATGGTCATCCCACGATGATTATAATCAGTCTTTCCTCGACTATTGGATGACTGAATTAAGACCTCAGTCCACTGACTCTGCACCCTCTCTGGATGAATATAGGCCCCTCTCTCCTGACTCTCCCATACCTCAGTTCAATTGGCAGGTTTATGTTTATGATTTTGGATATCTAGCAAATAGGTCGCCTTCACTGGTGTCAGACACATCAGATTGGGAAGATGCAGATATATGTCTTGAACGCCTGTTTGAGGGAGCTAGACCAGATTCTCCAGAATCCATTTTATCAGACATTGAACTGGAACAGCTGTTTCATGAGAGGCCCCTCTCCTCAGAGTCAATATCTTCAGAATTTGATTTTTCACACCTGCGGGACTGGTTAGCAGACTTTAGACCATCCTCCCAAGGGTCTGTGGCATCAGTTGAGGCATACAGCTCCTGGCGTCCTCTCCCGACCCTTGCTCAGCTCAGGCACCATCACTGTGATTATTATTTGCATTACCCTAGCAGCAGACCATCGTCCCCTCTATCAGTGATTTCAGACCTTGATTATTCTGGATATTGTGTAGAGGACCTGTTTTCTGACAAAAGACCAGATTCCCCAGAGTCACTTGTTGACTTTGAGCTTGAGTGGTTGTTTAGTAACAGGCCCTTGACACCAGAGTCAGTATTATCAGATTTTGATTATTCACACCTGCAGGACTGGTTGGCAGGATTTAGGCCATCCTCGCCAGAATCTGTAGCATCACTAGAAGAGTGCCGCTTGTCCGCTCGGCAGACAGTGTTCCAAGTCAGCGATCAACATTGTAACTACTACTTACAGTATACTGAAGGTAGACCCAAGTCACCTCTGTCTATGGTGTCTGACATTGAGTACTCTGGTTATTGTTTGGAGGACTTGTTTGATGAAAACAGGCCAGACTCACCAGACTCATTCACATCACACGAGAAAACTCAGCAAATTAGCGAACATTTAGCTGCACTGAGAATTCTGTCAGCAGTTAAACCTCTAAGTTATTCAGATGTTTTGAAAGGTACAGCCCGCTTGAAAGAGGAAGATCCCAGCGTTAAACAGGAAGCAGGTGAAATTAGACCTCTTTCCCCTGAATCATGGTCATCCCACGATGATTATAATCAGTCTTTCCTTGACTATTGGATGACTGAATTAAGACCTCAGTCCACTGACTCTGCACCCTCTCTGGATGAATATAGGCCCCTCTCTCCTGACTCTCCCATACCTCAGTTCAATTGGCAGGTTTATGTTTATGATTTTGGATATCTAGCAAATAGGTCGCCTTCACTGGTGTCAGACACATCAGATTGGGAAGATGCAGATATATGTCTTGAACGCCTGTTTGAGGGAGCTAGACCAGATTCTCCAGAATCCATTTTATCAGACATTGAACTGGAACAGCTGTTTCATGAGAGGCCCCTCTCCTCAGAGTCAATATCTTCAGATTTTGATTTTTCACACCTGCAGGACTGGTTAGCAGACTTTAGACCATCCTCCCAAGGGTCTGTGGCATCAGTTGAGGCATACAGCTCCTGGCGTCCTCTCCCGACCCTTGCTCAGCTCAGGCACAATCACTGTGATTATTATTTGCATTACCCTAGCAGCAGACCATCGTCCCCTCTATCAGTGATTTCAGACCTTGATTATTCTGGATATTGCGTAGAGGACCTGTTTTCTGACAAAAGACCAAATTCCCCAGAGTCACTTGTTGACTTTGAGCTTGAGTGGTTGTTTAGTAACAGGCCCTTGACACCAGAGTCAGTATTATCAGATTTTGATTATTCACACCTGCAGGACTGGTTGGCAGGATTTAGGCCATCCTCGCCAGAATCTGTAGCATCACTAGAAGAGTGCCGTTTGTCCGCTCGGCAGACAGTGTTCCAAGTCAGCGATCAACATTGTAACTACTACTTACAGTATACTGAAGGTAGACCCAAGTCACCTCTGTCTATGGTGTCTGACATTGAGTACTCTGGTTATTGTTTGGAGGACTTGTTTGATGAAAACAGGCCAGACTCACCAGACTCATTCACATCACACGAGAAAACTCAGCAAATTAGCGAACCTTTAGCTGCACTGAGAATTCTGTCAGCAGTTAAACCTCTAAGTTATGCAGATGTTTTGAAAGGTACAGCCCGCTTGAAAGAGGAAGATCCCAGCGTTAAACAGGAAGCAGGTGAAATTAGACCTCTTTCCCCTGAATCATGGTCATCCCACGATGATTACAATCAGTCTTTCCTCGACTATTGGATGACTGAATTAAGACCTCAGTCCACTGACTCTGCACCATCTCTGGATGAATATAGGCCCCTCTCTCCTGACTCTCCCATACCTCAGTTCAAATGGCAGGTTTATGTTGACTATTTTGGATATCTTGCAAATAGGTCGCCTTCACTGGTGTCAGACACATCAGATTGGGAAGATGCAGACATATGTCTTGAAGGCCTGTTTGAAGGAGCTAGACCAGATTCCCCAGAGTCACTTGTTGACTTTGAGCTTGAGTGGTTGTTTAGTAACAGGCCCTTGACACCAGAGTCAGTATTGTCAGATTTTGATTATTCACACCTGCAGGACTGGTTGGCAGGATTTAGGCCATCCTCGCCAGAATCTGTAGCATCACTAGAAGAGTGCCCCTTGTCTGCTCAGCAGACAGTGGGCCAAGTCAGCGATCAACATTGTAACTACTACTTACAGTATACTGAAGGTAGACCCGAGTCACCTCTGTCTATGGTGTCTGACATTGAGTACTCTGGTTATTGTTTGGAGGACTTGTTTGATGAAAACAGGCCAGACTCACCAGACTCATTCACATCACACGAGAAAACTCAGCAAATTAGCGAACCTTTAGCTGCACTGAGAATTTTGTCAGCAGTTAAACCTCTAAGTTATGCAGATGTTTTGAAAGGTACAGCCCGCTTGAAAGAGGAAGATCCCAGCGTTAAACAGGAAGCAGGTGAAATTAGACCTCTTTCCCCTGAATCATGGTCATCCCACGATGATTATAATCAGTCTTTCCTTGACTATTGGATGACTGAATTAAGACCTCAGTCCACTGACTCTGCACCCTCTCTGGATGAATATAGGCCCCTCTCTCCTGACTCTCCCATACCTCAGTTCAATTGGCAGGTTTATGTTTATGATTTTGGATATCTAGCAAATAGGTCGCCTTCACTGGTGTCAGACACATCAGATTGGGAAGATGCAGATATATGTCTTGAACGCCTGTTTGAGGGAGCTAGACCAGATTCTCCAGAATCCATTTTATCAGACATTGAACTGGAACAGCTGTTTCATGAGAGGCCCCTCTCCTCAGAGTCAATATCTTCAGATTTTGATTTTTCACACCTGCGGGACTGGTTAGCAGACTTTAGACCATCCTCCCAAGGGTCTGTGGCATCAGTTGAGGCATACAGCTCCTGGCGTCCTCTCCCGACCCTTGCTCAGCTCAGGCACCATCACTGTGATTATTATTTGCATTACCCTAGCAGCAGACCATCGTCCCCTCTATCAGTGATTTCAGACCTTGATTATTCTGGATATTGCGTAGAGGACCTGTTTTCTGACAAAAGACCAGATTCCCCAGAGTCACTTGTTGACTTTGAGCTTGAGTGGTTGTTTAGTAACAGGCCCTTGACACCAGAGTCAGTATTATCAGATTTTGATTATTCACACCTGCAGGACTGGTTGGCAGGATTTAGGCCATCCTCGCCAGAATCTGTAGCATCACTAGAAGAGTTCCGCTTGTCCGCTCGGCAGACAGTGTTCCAAGTCAGCGATCAACATTGTAACTACTACTTACAGTATACTGAAGGTAGACCCAAGTCACCTCTGTCTATGGTGTCTGACATTGAGTACTCTGGTTATTGTTTGGAGGACTTGTTTGATGAAAACAGGCCAGACTCACCAGACTCATTCACATCACACGAGAAAACTCAGCAAATTAGCGAACCTTTAGCTGCACTGAGAGTTAAACCTCTAAGTTATGCAGATGTTTTGAAAGGTACAGCCCGCTTGAAAGAGGAAGATCCCAGCGTTAAACAGGAAGCAGGTGAAATTAGACCTCTTTCCCCTGAATCATGGTCATCCCACGATGATTACAATCAGTCTTTCCTCGACTATTGGATGACTGAATTAAGACCTCAGTCCACTGACTCCGCACCATCTCTGGATGAATATAGGCCCCTCTCTCCTGACTCTCCCATACCTCAGTTCAAATGGCAGGTTTATGTTTATGATTTTGGATATCTAGCAAATAGGTCACCTTCACTGGTGTCAGACACATCAGATTTGGAAGATGCAGATATATGTCTTGAAGGCCTGTTTGAAGGAGCTAGACCCGATTCTCCAGAATCCATTTTATCAGACTTTAAACTGGAACAGCTGTTTCACGAGAGGCCCCTCTCCTCAGAGTCAATATCTTCAGATTTAGATTTTTCACACCTGCAGGACTGGTTAGCAGACTTTAGACCATCCTCCCCAGGGTCTGTGGCATCAGTTGAGGCATACAGCTCCTGGCGTCCTCTCCCGACCCTTGCTCAGCTCAGGCACCATCACTGTGATTATTATTTGCATTACCCTAGCAGCAGACCATCGTCCCCTCTATCAGTGATTTCAGACCTTGATTATTCTGGATATTGCGTAGAGGACCTGTTTCCTGACAAAAGACCAGATTCCCCAGAGTCACTTGAATCAGACTTTGAGCAATACTCGTTAAGTAACAGGCATTTCTCACCAGAGTCATTATTGTCAGATTCGGATTATACACAATTGCAGGACTGCTCCGCAGGATTTGGGACATCCTTGCCAGAATCTCCAGAATCATTTGAAGAGTGCCACATGTCTGCTCACCCTACAGTTGGCCAGGTCAACAATCAACATTGTATCTACTACTTCCAGTGTACTGGAAGTACACTGAGTATTCTGTCAGCTGTGAAAACTCTAAGCTATGCAGATATTTTGAAAGTTACGGCCAACTTGAAAGAGGAAGATCTTTGCGTTAAACAGGAAACATTTGGCGGAGCTATACCAGATTTTTCAGAACCCATTTTATCAGACATTGAACTGGAACAGCTGTTTCATGAGAGGCCCCTCTCCTCAGAGTCAATATCTTCAGATTTTGATTTTTCACACCTGCGGGACTGGTTAGCAGACTTTAGACCATCCTCCCAAGGGTCTGTGGCATCAGTTGAGGCATACAGCTCCTGGCGTCCTCTCCCGACCCTTGCTCAGCTCAGGCACCATCACTGTGATTATTATTTGCATTACCCTAGCAGCAGACCATCGTCCCCTCTATCAGTGATTTCAGACCTTGATTATTCTGGATATTGCGTAGAGGACCTGTTTTCTGACAAAAGACCAGATTCCCCAGAGTCACTTGTTGACTTTGAGCTTGAGTGGTTGTTTAGTAACAGGCCCTTGACACCAGAGTCAGTATTATCAGATTTTGATTATTCACACCTGCAGGACTGGTTGGCAGGATTTAGGCCATCCTCGCCAGAATCTGTAGCATCACTAGAAGAGTTCCGCTTGTCCGCTCGGCAGACAGTGTTCCAAGTCAGCGATCAACATTGTAACTACTACTTACAGTATACTGAAGGTAGACCCAAGTCACCTCTGTCTATGGTGTCTGACATTGAGTACTCTGGTTATTGTTTGGAGGACTTGTTTGATGAAAACAGGCCAGACTCACCAGACTCATTCACATCACACGAGAAAACTCAGCAAATTAGCGAACCTTTAGCTGCACTGAGAGTTAAACCTCTAAGTTATGCAGATGTTTTGAAAGGTACAGCCCGCTTGAAAGAGGAAGATCCCAGCGTTAAACAGGAAGCAGGTGAAATTAGACCTCTTTCCCCTGAATCATGGTCATCCCACGATGATTACAATCAGTCTTTCCTCGACTATTGGATGACTGAATTAAGACCTCAGTCCACTGACTCTGCACCATCTCTGGATGAATATAGGCCCCTCTCTCCTGACTCTCCCATACCTCAGTTCAAATGGCAGGTTTATGTTGACTATTTTGGATATCTTGCAAATAGGTCGCCTTCACTGGTGTCAGACACATCAGATTGGGAAGATGCAGACATATGTCTTGAAGGCCTGTTTGAAGGAGCTAGACCAGATTCCCCAGAGTCACTTGTTGACTTTGAGTTTGAGTGGTTGTTTAGTAACAGGCCCTTGACACCAGAGTCAGTATTGTCAGATTTTGATTATTCACACCTGCAGGACTGGTTGGCAGGATTTAGGCCATCCTCGCCAGAATCTGTAGCATCACTAGAAGAGTGCCCCTTGTCTGCTCAGCAGACAGTGGGCCAAGTCAGCGATCAACATTGTAACTACTACTTACAGTATACTGAAGGTAGACCCGAGTCACCTGTGTCTATGGTGTCTGACATTGAGTACTCTGGTTATTGTTTGGAGGACTTGTTTGATGAAAACAGGCCAGACTCACCAGACTCATTCACATCACACGAGAAAACTCAGCAAATTAGCGAACCTTTAGCTGCACTGAGAATTCTGTCAGCAGTTAAACCTCTAAGTTATGCAGATGTTTTGAAAGGTACAGCCCGCTTGAAAGAGGAAGATCCCAGCGTTAAACAGGAAGCAGGTGAAATTAGACCTCTTTCCCCTGAATCATGGTCATCCCACGATGATTATAATCAGTCTTTCCTTGACTATTGGATGACTGAATTAAGACCTCAGTCCACTGACTCTGCACCCTCTCTGGATGAATATAGGCCCCTCTCTCCTGACTCTCCCATACCTCAGTTCAATTGGCAGGTTTATGTTTATGATTTTGGATATCTAGCAAATAGGTCGCCTTCACTGGTGTCAGACACATCAGATTGGGAAGATGCAGATATATGTCTTGAACGCCTGATTGAAGAAGCTAGACCAGATTCTCCAGAATCTGCAGACTTTGAACTGAAATGTTTTGAAAGAACCAAACCTTCTGAATATGAAATAGATACAGCTTTATTGGAACAGGCATTAGAAGAATATTGCTCACTAACATACCACACTGAAAAAGAAAGTGCTTATTCGACATCATCAGGGCCAGTGGAGTCAAGAGACACAAATATTTCCCAGGGGTCAGTAGAATGGGAAATGATCCAGTTGACTTCTCTTTCACAACATAGGGCACTCTCTCCTGATTCCCTAGGTTCAGAAGTTGGAAACCTTTCATACTTGGAACAAGTGTTCGCTGATACAAGGTCAACTTCTCCTGAATCTTTTGCATCATTTGATGAGAACAGACAGCTGTCACCTGACTCACCAATTCTGCAGTTCAAATCTCAATATATTGATCATCTGGATTACTCTGAAATTAGATCACTTTCACCTGAATCGATTATTTCAGACTGGGAGGTTTCTGATTCAGGCCTTGATCAATTGTTTGATGAAAATAGACCAGCATCCCCTGATTCCATTCTGTTTGACAGTGAATTTGATGAGTACAGGCCATTGTCACCAGAATCAATATCTTCTCTTGATGATTTTTTATTCCCAGAAGTCTTCTTTTCAGAATCTAGACCATCCTCACCTGAATCAGTTTCTTTCTTAAACGAGTATAGACCACTTTCCCCTGACTCTCCAATTTGTCAATATGCACAGGGAATTTGTGATGATTACTTACAGTTCTCAGGAGCCAGGTCATCCTCTTCGGCATCAGAAAGCTCAGAACTTGAATACACCACATATTGTCTTAAGGAGTTATTTGCAGAAAACAGACCAGATTCACCAGAATCATTTAGCTCAGAATATGCATATGAAAAGGACACCAAAGAAGAGAGACACATCAGCTTCTTATCACCATCAGATGCAGTGCTTCAATCTTATGCAGGTGTGGTACAAAGCATCAGTGATTCTTCAGGAGAAGTAGAAAGTGTATTTCAAGCAACTTCTTCGTCAACTGGAATTGAGTTCTCAGAAAATGAATACACTCAGTCTTTCCTCGACGACTGGTTTTCCGAATTAAAACCACCATTGCCTGAACATGTTACCTCACTAGGAGAATCTGAGAAAGAATTGGTCCAACCAATGACCCCTGAATCAATGCAGTCTGAGCCAAGTCCCATAGTAGATGAATCAATTTTCTCTACAGGCAACCCACTAGTATACAAAGCCATGTCCACTACGTTAATGGCCCATATGTATGATCCATTATATAAGGGAACATCCATCTTTAGTGAGACAAGATCCTCTGAATGTACAGTGGAGAATCAGGCAGTAGTACTTTGTGATACACCACAACAGCACCCAGATGAATTTAGCTATTTTGAAAGCAGAGCAGATGACAAAACAGTATTTGATTCTTCTCTACCATGTCCTACACTCACTGAGTATACAGTACGAGAATGTCATTCTAGCACTCATACGTCACCATCTGAAATCATTGAGACTGGACTTATAGTTCCAACCCTATATTCCACTGAATGGGAATTGATTGAATGTACTTCTTCTCTTCCACAACATAGGCCACTCTCTCCTGAATCACTCACAGGCTCAGATGACAGAAATATTTTATCTGTTCACCACATGATCACTGATATGAGGCCAACTTCACCAGAATCTGTTGCATCATATAGGCCACTATCCCCAGACTCACCAATTTTACAGTTCAATTCACAATATTGTCGTCTTGAATTCTCAGAAGATCGAGCAATGTCACCTGAATCAATAATTTCAGACTGGGAGTGCTCGGACCCAGGCCCTTATTCTCTGTTTGATGATAATAGATCAGAGTCCCCTGATTCCATTGTAATTGACAGTGAATTTCACGAGTCCTTCAACAAATTGTTGTTCAAGAATAGACCATTGTCACCAGAATCAGAATCTTCTGTTGATGATTTTCTATTCCCAGAAGTATTGTTTTCAGAATCTAGACCTTCTTCACCAGAGTCAGTTGTATTGTTAAATGAGTATAGACGACTTTCTCCCGACTCCCCAATTCCCCAATATGGAAATCAGATTTCTTATGATTACTTACAGTTCTCTGGCGCCAGCCCATTCTCCTCTGCTTCAGAAAACTCAGAGCTTGAATACACCACATATAGCCTTGAGGATGTATTTGCAGAAAACAGACCAGATTCACCAGGATCATTTAGCTCAGAATATAACCATGAAAAATATTCCAAAGGGCAGACACACATGGTACAAAGTACCAGTGATTTGAAACAGTCAGAGTCATCAGGAGAAGAAGATATTGAGATATGTCAAGGCTCAATTGATCTTTTGTCCTCAGAGGCTGAATATACTCAGTCCTTCCTTGACTACTGGTTGTCTGCATTGCCAGCTCCTGAACACATTGCATCACTAGGAGAATCAGAGAAAGAACCATTGACTCAATCAGATGAATCTGAGTCAAGTCTTGTAGATGAGATCACTTTCTCCACAGAAGATCCACTAGTATACAAGCCTGTGCCCAGAAAGTTAACAGCCCATATGTATGATCCATTTTATAAGGGGCCATTCTTCTATAGTGGAACAAGGTCCTCTGAATGTACAAAGGAAAATCAGACTGGAGTACTTTGCGATACACATCAATCAGTTGGCACTGAGGAACAGCAAAGCCCAGAGATGTTTAGCCATATGCAAAGCATATCAGATGACAAAATGGCAGGAGAATCTTCACCAACACACTCTACAGGCACTGATTATTATACACCACCTGAAACACCTGCGACAGGACCCATAGTTTGTACCCCAGATTCTGCTGAATGGGAAGTGGTTGAGACTGCTTCTCTTCCAGATGAAGGAGACATTTGATTTGTTTACCAGTGGCCTTGTGGCAGTGACTAGTCACTGACACAAGGCCACTGTCACCAGAATCTGTTGCATGAGTAGAGCCCCCACTATCCACAGACTCACCAGATTTGCAATACAAATCCCAATATTCAGTCTCTACATGAATTGGCCATTGCTGATCACATCTAGTAATATTTATTATTAGTAGTAATGCTTTTAACAATAATATAATTGTATACAATTCCTGCTTCAATACATCTCAGAAAAGTGTAGCAAATGAAAACTGCAGCAGAAGCAGTATTTTTGTGATCATAAATACAAAGTGCAAATGCAAAATCTTGATGGGATTGAATATTCCGATTCACTGTATTACTTCAGTCAACTTTTTCCAAGCTTTAAAAAAAATATGATTTGAGGGCAACATGTTCCTTGTATTCTGTTTGACATTGTGAGTATTGTTCTGTTGAAAATGAAACAGCAAATTTCTGTTTGTTCTCGAATTGATTTAATTTAAGTATTAGTTTATACACTGAACATACACAGAAGCCCATCTTGCTGAAAAGATGAATGACCACCTTTTGAGAGATTCTGAGCCTAAATTTAATAGTCCATTCATAGACTTAACATTTATAAAATGACATTGATGGCCCAACTTTCTTACAGAACAATCCTAACTACCCCTGTGCACCCCATCCCACCCTTTTTAGATAAAATGTGTTAAAGCCCGCTGTTGTAATGTAAAATGGCTAGAATCTTAGACCATAAGTTGAATTCGGGACAGAGTGGTGTATATCTTATTGTTGACCTTCTGCCAATTAAAATTAACATACAATATCATGCCAGAAACACATACTGTATGAAGGTGTCATGTGTTTCCGGTTCAAATATGCTGCCTAGCTAATCAAACAAAGGTATGGGAAACTGAACCGGAACAGGAAACGGGTATGCCAACTTCCGGGAACCCATGACAACAGTCATTCACAGATCCTATAGAGTACATGACTTCAGACAGTAAATTATCTGGTTTATGGAACTGCTTTGATAACAACAGAGTCCCCTGATTCCATTGTATTTTCATTCAACAACATGTCATCGAAGTACACACCACTGTAACCGAAATAAATGTCTTCCCTGCATCATTATTTTTATTTCTAGAGGTGATTTTTGTTGTGGTTTCTCTCTATCTTTATTTTTTTCTACCCCAATTTCTCAAAATAGAAAGTGATTAATAATTATAATTTACTGTATAAGTCTCCTGCTAAGTCATTTGCTTCAGAAATTGAGCAGTCTGGTAGTTTTCCTCATGGAACTGCTTTTATTATAGGTTCTAGTGTACAAGGTCACTTTGAGCCTTTATCTTTACTTTAAGACAAATAAACCACATGAATTCAGCCCTCCAGCTGAATATTTGTAATCACAGAACAAGTATAATCCGTCCTTTGTTGACTGATGGTTATCTGGAGTTTAAACCACCATGCATGTCCTGAAAAGGTTGCATCATTAGGAGAGTTAGATGAAAGCCAGCTATAGTAATTGTGTTGGAATCATTATCATCTGTACAGTGTCTCAAATAGAACAACGTTTGTATTAGAATTTTAGCTAATATGCTGTGTTGTGTTCTTACCAACAATTACATGGGACCAACAGTATGTACAGTATTGATCAGATAATAGATGAAGAAGCACTGCATGGGTCCGTAATTATGTCAAACTGCAAACAGGTGCTCTTTGGAAAGGGTTTAGTTTCAGGACAATAGTTCTAGGTTCATTTCCTTTGTAGGCATTACAGTGGAAAAAATAAGGCGGTGAACTTAAAGAAGGTCCAAGGCAGCTCTGTTCAGTTCAAGTAGAAAATATTTTATTCCATGATTAAGCAAGGAAAACCGCAGGTGACACGTTTTGGCCGGAGGCCTTCATCAGGGTCCACTTGTAATGACAGTGTCACACGTCATTAAATAGTGCCCACAATCGTCTTCACATGACATCACCACTTAAACATCAGAACAGAATGCACCTTAACCCATGCGTGAATACACATTACATACCAAATAGAAAACTGCACAATAGCAAATAAATAAAATACATCAGGTTGGAATACAGTTTACAGTTTACAGTTTAGGCATTTAGGCATTTAGCAGATGCTTTTAATCCATCCTTAATACAGTAAGCAAAGAATACAGGGCCCAAGTGGAAAAATAGAAAAATAAGAACCACAGTGTGTAGGATCCAAATAGCATCAATAACAAGACAACATACTGGCTGAGTAGCCTGTTATTAGAGAAATGGGGAGAAGTCAATGTCATCATTAAGACCAGGGAAGATTGTCGCTTTAAGCGTCATTATCTTAAATGTTTCTCTTTGGAGTAGCTGTTTGAGTCTTGTAGTGTTTTGTCATGGGGTAGTTGGGATTCCCAATCTGTACAGCGTATTTATGCTCAGCAAATCTGTCTCTATGTACAGTATGATCCATTTTCTAAAGGAAATCCTCCATAGTACGGTAGGCTTCTGTACAGACAACAACAAGCCAATGGAAAACATTTAATAACATTAGATCAGCTGAAAATGAGTCATCACTATTACACCCCAGATTCAGGAAACATACACAGTACCAAAATCTAAAAAAAAAAGAAAGGGCACAGAGCTCCCTCCCTCATAAGTTGTTGCACCAGTTTTTTTTAAGGCTTCCTCCTCAGATTGCCAAGAAGCTTGATTAGACTAGATGCACACATCATTAGACAATTAGGCATTGTATGTGTTGAGTCTCATGCCATCTGAACTAAACTACAATTCATGCTGGCTGGCTGGAGAGGCATTTCCATAAAATACTTGAAGGAAGAAAACTCAGTGAAAAGAAGAGAACATGATTATAAGTGGACTGAGCGTCAATCAAAACCCCAAAGTAAACAGACCCAAGAACATGAACATGACAAGAAAGACCATGAGAGAGGAAGAGAAAGTTCCTGGTTGTCGGTAAGACAGCACAAGCTTGTGTTCGGCAGAGAATGCAATGAGGCTTTCAAAATGAATGAAGTGGACAGTATATAGTGTGTGAAACTTGCTTAGGACGCTGCTGTACTGAAGCTTCCACTAATGTGTCTGATCTAGAGGCTTCAGTTTTCTGCTGTGGCATGTTTGCATTCGAGCAACAGGAACTACAACTAATGGAAATGAATGGATCAACACCATGAATGCTCATATACCATGGTGTGACTCAGTGATTTTGTCATACATGTCTACTTTGAGTAGATTTCAGTGCCCTATTAATGTCTTGCTTTAGTGTCTTGCCTTTTAGCCCAATTTGACAAGGAATACCATTCAACTTAAATATACTTTCATGGTGTGCATCATATTTTGAATTGTAAACAATAATTGTTATATCACAGATACTAAATATAATGTCTCCAAAAGTATTCTCACTTCCAAATCACAAACATTTCCATAATTTGATTTTGCATTTAATTTTTATGTATTAATACTAAATAATATGTACACAAGGCTGTTAAAGGTGGTGATATTTTTGGTTAAAAAGCTCTATTCTGACAGTAATCATAGCTATGTATTTGTTCAGTAACAGCGGTCTCCCTGTCTCTCCAGCTCATTAGTAAACACAAAATAAATGTTCAGGTGGGATACCATTTTCATACAAACTCATTTATTTATCTCATCCCTTCCTTCAAACAAACTTCCTTAACTTTTTCTGCTGGAGAGATGGGGAGACCCCTGTTACTGAACAAATACTCTAGTTGGTGATTACTATGGCAATGTAGAGCAATTAACAATTACTTTAACAAAAAGGAAATCACTCGCAGAACCTTTAAATGTGCAAGTTGGAAATAAGTCGATTTCCAAATTGTATAGCTCATACTCATAGAGTTAATGAGTCGAAATGTGCTCTGAAAAAGTGCATGCAATGTATGACTCATTCCCCCCTGAAGAAATCATTACCCATGTCATATCCATTTATTCACATTTATTTTTCTATACTTCATTCCATTTTATCATTTCTTGTAGGTGTCCTCAGGATCTTCCACAAGAAAACTGTCTGAAACTTCAAATGTCAATTTAGAACAGAATCAGGCCTATTCAACTGAGTTTCCATCATCAGCAGCACACGATCCAATTAATACACTTTTACCTGAAAAGCAATCCTCTTCAGAATTAGAAGATCAAACTGGATTTGACTGCAGTCAAACACACATTGAAATTACCCCTACTGATGAAAGGAGCTCACCACAGGAAAAAGAAGAAAGCCTATCAAGTCGAGAATCCACCTTAGATGAAACAAGCCAAGTGATACCAGACCTACTGAGCCATACATCCAAAGACAGTCAAGATGATTCAGCTGTCATGTCTTTGGAGCTGAGTCCTGGAACACCAACAGGGTCTGGATCCCCTCAGCTTGATCAGCTGTTGTCAGATCTAGAAGAGATGAAACTGAAGTTCAAACCGGAGATACTTCATGAACCTCTGTCAGAATCAAGTGATGAAAGTCCTGATTTGGATAAACCTTATATTGAGTTTGATGACCTCTCACCCGAGGACCAGTGCCTTAATGAAGCTAGTAATATCTTCAGAGCCGACATGTCCTCTGTTATACCAGTTGCTGAAGTTCAGACACAAATACATGCACCAGCCTCAGCGCCTGCATATATCCCCACTGTCAATCAAACTGAACCAGAAGTATTCAGAATCACTCCTGATCTGGTTAAAGCATCATCAGAGCAATGCATAGTTATTTCCACACCTGTTCAGCATGACAGCTTGGACCCAGTTACTTCCATTCACTGTACTTATAGGGTTGAAACATCAAATACCAGCAGTGTTACAAATAATGCCAAATTGCCCACACAGTCAATTGAAATTCAAGAATCTCCCATGCACCTTATGGAGCCATCAGTAGAATTCAGTTTTCCTTCTGAAGTGTTTCAGCCAAATAAACGTGATGAAGATTCTACTGATATATCCACTTCAGTGACTCTTCCTGAATTGTCTCTAAAGAAACATGAACCTCAACTACCTGAGGAAGATCTATCTGACGCTGACGAAGAATATTCCAATATCGATCACATGACCAAGGAAAAGCCCCTTTTGATTCAAATAGACACATTTTCCGACTCTTCATGTACTGAAACAAACAGCTATGAGCTAAAAGAAACACAAAGTACCCAAGATAAAAGTCCATGTATCATAGAGACAACTACCCTTGAATTTGAGTTTGATGACCTCTCACCCGAGGACCAGTGCCTTGATGAAGCTAGTAATATCTTCAGAGCCGACATGTCCTCTGTTATACCAGTTGCTGAAGTTCAGACACAAATACATGCACCAGCCTCAGCGCCTGCATATATCCCCACTGTCAATCAAACTGAACCAGAAGTATTCAGAATCACTCCTGATCTGGTTAAAGCATCATCAGAGCAATGCATAGTTATTTCCACACCTGTTCAGCTTGACAGCTTGGACCCAGTTACTTCCATTCACTCTACTTATAGAGTTGAAACATCAAATACCAGCAGTGTTACAAATAATGCCAAATTGCCCACACAGTCAATTGAAATTCAAGAATCTCCCATGCACCTTATGGAGCCATCAGTAGAATTCAGTTTTCCTTCTGAAGTGTTTCAGCCAAATAAACGTGATGAAGATTCTACTGATATATCCACTTCAGTGACTCTTCCTGAATTGTCTCTAAAGAAACATGAACCTCAACTACCTGAGGAAGACCTATCTGATGCTGACGAAGAATATTCCAATATCGATCACATGACCAAGGAAAATCCCCTTTTGATTCAAATAGACTCCGACTCTTCATGTACTGAAACAAACAGCTATGAGCTAAAAGAACCACAAAGTACCCAAGATAAAAGTCCATGTATCATAGAGACAACTACCCTTGAAACCATTCAGACTGATGATCTCTCCTCTCATTCTCTCTCTGATTTGACTCCCCAAACTCCTGAGACAGTCACATGTCCAAGACACTTCCATTTTGAGGAATTGATGCCGTACTCCTGTCCAGAAAACTCGTCCTCTGTTGAAATTAGACAGAGAACCAACTCACAGCAATCAAGGGATTCTTTAACCCCTGTAAGCAATGAGTCTCCTGCATTTCAGACCACTTTATCTGAACCAAAAGCAGATATGGCATCAGCCTTTGATGAGGAGTTCAGCATCCCGCCTGAGTATGCTGAGTCCTCTAGTAACTCAAACATCAACAGCTCCAAACCAGATGTTTTGCATAGTGTTGCTTGTATTGCAAACTTTGAAGACTCTGACCAAGATAATTTTTTTGACTGTGAGCAGGTTGCATCAGATTTCTCAGAGACTGAGTCTGATGAACATAAGAGAAAGAACACATCAACTGGTGACCGGACCCATGATCTTTCCACCTGTCATGGAGGACCAGGAAGGATGTATACGAAATCAAAAGACCTACTTTACTCTGCTGCCTGCGGACAAGGCAGAGGAGTACAGTTATCCTCAGAAAGTGATGACTATGAGGATGTATGCGAGCCCTATGATGATAAAAATGAGTTAGTACAGTCCCCTGAAGCACACAAAGAAGATTCCACCTTTTATGAGGCTTCACAAGAACTTCCTGATGATAATGATGAGGCTCTGGCAAGGGTAAGATGAGATTTGACATACATCGTGCCCTTTCGAGGTTTCCCACCCAGAGCTGCTAACCCAACTTCCTGCATCAAAGAGAAACGCTTTACAATAACTGTGGCCTCATGGATGGAATTTGAAACTCTTTTTCATTTTGATTGAAGAATTGACCGATCCTAATCCTTGGCATGCCGTTTGTTGATTCACGCAAACTAACAAATGCAGAGACACTTTACTTCACCAGTTTTGTTTTTGTGCCGCTTTTATAGATGGTTTTGTTCGTTACAGCTGACATTTGCTTAAACATATATCCGATTTTTTGGCTGTGGAGTGTCACTCGTGAGAATAACATTGAACGTTCTTGCCAATGAGAGAATGAATCATCTAACCACACACCTGCATGGAATGCATTCTAAAATGGCACTGCAAATCAAATGTTTTGTGTTTCCAGTTAGACTGTTTGTTGTGTTGTACCTTCCAATTTACAGCTATAAATATAATGTAAAAGTGAAAGGTTCACCATAACACTCTGCTTATTGCTTTCTTTGCTGCCATTGTATTTAAACCAACCACAATATATTTGTCTTAACTGGTTCAGGAGATCACTGCACAGCTTGGAACAATTTCAGATGAAAGTTCAGATGAGGAATTTGTGACCACCAGAGTAGTGCGAAGGAGATTTTTCATTCAGGTATCCATCTGAGCATGGGCTGAAGTGTGATAAAAATAGCATGTAGGGTGTGAATATTTAACAGTATAAATTCTACCTATATAAACCTATTTCCTGTCTAACAAACAACTTTTAAGTGTTGGCCAATTGTACGAAATATATATGACCCTTGTACTGTAGCTGTCATTTTCATTAGATCTGCTATTCCAGTTTGGTATGCAATAACTAAAACACATGAGAAGGGTTTTTAACAGTGGTTGTATGTTGTGCTGATTTGTTTTAATACCAAATATTTCTCTGTTGTGTGCAAATAACCCAATTCTTTTGCATCCTATTTCTTTTTGCTGCTGTCACGTCTTCAAGCGAGTCATGCAATACCATCTAACGGTAACCATTGCTGATGAGGTTTGTCTTGTGTCTCTTATAGGCTGATGACATACCTGACCTGCCCTCTCAGTCAGTGATGGAAGAGCAGTACATGGATGAAAATGGACACATGGTGGTTAAAAAGGTAATTCATTTAATATTTGGCAAACAATCTATGAATTGACTTCATCATTGCATCAGTTTTTATCAAAATAGGTTTACGTATTTGTCTCTAAAATACATTTCTCGGACCAGTATTTTGTATTAGTATTGTGATTTTGTTTTTACCCATTATTTGTAATTTGTATCAAAATACTTTTTGATGTATTTTCGCATATCTCTGAGCACAACCAACAGATCTTGCTAATGACCTTCTGCAAATACACAAGTGTACCATTAAATCTGTCAAAATAAGTATTTTTCATGGCAGATTACAATTGTGGCACAGAACATGCAGCACACTGCATGTTATGTGGTAGCTTATCAGTCTCTCACTAAGCTTTAAGGGAGTGACTCTAAACCCCCAAATCCACTCGATAAATTCTTAACTAGAAAAATGTGCTCCGAGGAGCACAGGTCTCTGCCAGGCCAGGTAGCCTATTGTGGGTCAGCAAAGTTGAAGGAAAAACAACGCAACATGGTAGAAAACTCGTCATGTGGAAATGGGCGTCTTATTTGGGGAGTTGCGTAATAATCCAAGGAATCCAAGGGAAAAAAATCAGCCTCCTGGTGGCGCTATAACAGAGTGATGTGAGATGTGAGTTAGTTTTATCAAATGTTTTCATGAAGATATGTAAATAGATGGAGGAATGTACATTGACCCCTTGATGTTCTTCAGGTGACCCGTAAAATAATCCGTAAATCTGTGGCAGCGGATGGTGTAGAGCATGAGGAGGTTTTAATGGAAGGAGATCCACAGCGTTCTGTCAGTATGTCAGAGGGGGACGGCTACTCCAAGGTGGTGAAGAGAACTGTGCTGAAGAGTGAGGGAGATCACAGAGAGGTGTGTGTGTGCATGTGCGTGTGCGTGTGCGCGCGTGTGCACATGGGCCTGTGTATGGTGTCTGCGTGCAGTCTTCACAGTCTTCACGATAACATAAATGACATTATATGGAGTTAACTTTTACAACTTGAATAAAAGCTAATAATTAATTTAAATAATAACACTGAATATCAACCTTTTATTCAAGGTAACTTTGTCTGAACGCGAGGGCTTCTCAGCAACAAGTCGGGAGGTTAGTCGGACGATGGTGGTGGAAGGTGAAAGGATAGTGACACACCATGGTGACTCCTCATTGACCTCTGACCTCCCCTCAGCGCGGGACGATTTCAAACAGGTGTGTTAACAAACCTGCTGATTGTTATCCACTACCTCCAAACCTTGACCTACAGATAAGCCACGACAATGACAGACATGCTTACCTGCACCGTGGGATATGTTATTCTCCCAAAAGAGACTGTCTGACTTTGTTCATTGTCAGTGTAGTGCAGTTTCCCAAACAGTGGGTCGGGACCCATGTTTGGGTTTTTATGGGTCACGAGCAAATATCCCCTTTTTTTCGTTTCGCAAATGAAAATAAATGTATATTAATTCAAAAGATTTAAAAAAGTTGGGAAAAAAAAGTCACAACTTTTCATCACAATGCCATGCTTATTTATGGAATTTTGGTTCTGAGTGCCACAGCAAAATTAATTGTAAAAAAAAAAGTGCTTAGGAGCCGAGATACAGCCTTTTTCAATAAAAAGTTAAACAAGAAGTGAATATAGCAGCAAATCTTCAAATCATCATATCTTGGGTTCTGAACATGATTTTTTTTTTGGTGTGAAAATAGCAGATCTACAAGCTCGTAGATCTGCTATTTTCACTAGTTTGGGTCCCAGGCAAATATCTAATTTCTCTTTTGGGTCTTGAGCTAAACAGTTTGGGAACGACTGGTGTAGTGCACCTGTTCTGTCCTTTGCTACATGTGTATCTGAACATAGTATAACAGACAGCCACACTCAGCAGCCAGACTGCCCTCAACTTTGAGGGGAGTCTGCCAGACTCCCCCGCGAAGGACACATTCAGGGTATAGCATCCATTTAAATCCAACCAAATCACCATTCATCGATGAAGACTGAAACTAAAAGGGAAAAAAACAAGTACACAATATTACAATATAATTATGATTATGACTTCTAGTTGTGTATGTATTGATAGTGTAGGAAAAACGAAACTGCAACTTTGCAATGACATGTATTCTCCATTTTTATATATTATTACTATTATTTTCCGGAATTGCATTATGTCTATGAGAGCCGGCAACTACTGGCGATGAGGCGAAGTGGGCGGGGGGACGATGTTGATCTGAAAAGATGGATTTAATTTATCTTTTGGACGATGTCGCCCGGCGATCGTCCGGAGACTCGCCCGCTGTTAAAACGTACTGTAAGAATGCAGGATGGCAACGGCAACGGATGGAATGAGAGACTACTGCTGTTATACTGTGACCACTAAAGCTTCATTTATTGTATATACCCCATCACTCGAGGTTGTCACATGTAAAACAATACTGATCTACATTGTCGCTCTCTTCGTTTTTGGCAAGCAACACCATCATGCAATGGAGTATAAATTAGGCTTAAAGGAGTAGTTCACCCAAGAAATGAACATTTTTTCCATCAATTACACACCCCATGAAGCCTTGAATTCATGGAGATAATTTTATTTTTGTCGCATTCCTAACGAATCCAAGTTCCCCTTCTCATTTCTTTCGATTAGGTTATTCATTCCAGATGTACAGAGTGTCAGAGACTTTCTTTTCCTTTTCACTCCTTCAGGCTCTGGCTTACATAGGTGGCTTTAAAAGAGCAGAGCTCCCTCAAGTGGTAGAGAGGGAGATTGTCAAAGAGGATGGAACTGTTATCAGGAGGTTTGTGTGTGTGAAACTGAAAATGTGCATGTACGTGTGTGTGTGTGTGTGTGTGTGTGTGTGTGTGTGTGTGTGTGTGTGTGTGTGTGTGTGTGTGTGTGTGTGTGTGTGTGTGTGTGTGTGTGTGTGTGTGTGTGCGCGTGCGCGCGCGCTCTTTCTCATACAAATGACTGCTGTACAAGTCTTCTCTAACACAATCCTCAGATCCCTGCAGAACATGAAGACTAACTAACTATTGAATGCTGGACTCAAAAAGCATGTTGCTTAGTCTCTCAAGACTGACTGTTTGGTCACAGAATTTTCAACTGCTTCTGCCATAGAGTCTGGACAGACAAACAGATGCCCTACCTCCCCGTTGTCTTTGCAGTCTCGTAAATTTGTCCTATACTATAAATCAAATTAGTCTAAGCATACATAGCTTGCTGCTTAGCAGAAATGGAAATTCAAAAATATAGTTCCAAGAACGGAAATGACGAACGGATGTCAGCTTCCGTCCGTGACTTTCAGGAGACGTAGTTACAGACTTCTTAGAATAGTTGTATGTCTTGAGAGACTACATGTTGCTTTCTCTCTCTTTCCTGCTAACATGTTTCCTGCTTATTTGAATGACACATCTTCATTTGTATTTGATTGTTCTTAAAGATGGTGACCTCTGAACCCCCCCCCCCCACTCCCCACCCCCCATCCCATACACACGCCCATGCCTTGCCTATCCTGCAGGGCCCAGATGCGTAAAGGTCGTACCCACAGACGAACGGTGGTGAAGGGAGCTGGACGGCAAAAGCAGGTCCACTTTCTGGAGCAAGTGGACGACCCCAAAGAACGGCCACGACCCCACGACCTCCAGAAGCATCTCCATCAACTCATTCACCACTTCTGTGAAGAAGAGGAGGAGGACTGTGATGAAGAGAAGGCGGAAAAGAAGAGGAAGGTGTAACACAATTGTCCTTCCCCCCACTCTCTGGTCCATCCCTAAAGTTCTACTAATCCTATGCATCAGCCACATGCAATCCCAGAGTGCACCTTGGCACCTCAGACCTACCACAGTCTTCCTGTTTAAGTCCTGGCTTGATTACCCTTTGTCCACTAATTGTTTGGGAATTGGGAATGTTTTTCTTCTTCTTCTTTTTCCTGTCTTGATATTTTGACTTTCCTTTCCATTAAGTGACTTTCTTTTGCCTTTTTGTGACCAAAGAAAGCTTTAATCTTTTTTTGCCATCGTTTTTGTCTTTCTTTTTTTCATGTCTTGTCTTGTGTCTTGATGCTGTGGTAGAACAAAGAAAAACAAAGCAAAATACAAAGTTAACAGTCAGATGAACTAACTCACAAACCTCTACTGTTGAACACAGTACACAGTATTTGCAGCACACTCTGGGTAGGTGCTTGGACTTAAGGACAATATGTTACTCTACACTGCCTCTCACAACCAAGGTTCTTAGCAATTCCTTCATGAAAACTGTTTCACTCACTTTACTAACCTCTCCACTCTTTCGAGTCAGGGGCTCAAGATGTCATGAAAGCAACCTTCCTGACTATATTAACACTGAACTCATACTAACTGCTGCTGAAGTGTTATGTGTTGGCTATGTGTTATCTGTCTTTGAAAAGTATATATAATCTGTGCATTTTTAGAAATGACTGAGATCTGCAGTCTATTAGACATTATTAATCACTCGTGAAGTAGAGAAGGCATGATTAATCAACATGTCACTATGATTGTAGCTCTAACAGCTTTCTAATTCTAGTAGTGATCCCCTCTGCCTCTCACCTTCTTTATTGTGTCTTGTTCCCTGTGTCTCTCATACCCATGCATTTTCTTGTCCTGTCTCTGTTCTGAGTTGTTCCAATTTACCATACTCATTTTTAGCTTTTTAGTGTGTGAATGTTAAAGGGGTTGTGAGACTGTGTGTTTGAATTCACACATACATGAGTATGTGAGTGTATTTTGTGACCGAATCAATTACTGTATCTTCTTTGAAGAGGGTAGTGTACTGACTGATTATTTCATGCAGCTCTTAACTCATACAGTATTTGATTTTAGTTGAGTTTAGTGTGATATATTAGGTTGGGAATTAATTTAATCTTAATTTGTATCAACATGCGTTTCTGTTAAGAATTACCCCCCAAAGAAATCCCAATGGTGAATAACAGTTGTTGTCATGACAGTTGTTTTTGAGACAGTTGTCTGATATGAAGAAGTGTTGTTTTTTATTCATTTTTTTTTTTTTGAAAAATGTGTTGAACTTTTGGTTCAGACAGTGTGTGTGGGACCAGGTTGGTGGTGATGCATTTTGTGAAGGCTGAGGTGTGTATGAAACAGATGTGAATGCCAATTTATTTTAGCAAAGAAAGAGATCCTTTATTTTGCACAACCACACTCCTAAAATTGTGTCAGGAGAGCACACCTTCACGCTTTTAGGCACAGAACATAAGATACAGGACAACTTAGCCAATGGAGCAGCGACAATTGACAAGATGGTGAGACACCAGACACAGGTGTGACAAAGCAGAAGTTTAAAGTACATACAGTATCATTCACAGCACCGAGTATCTGCAACATGCAATGTATTTATTCCACTATCACTGTTTACTTTGAGTGCAATTTCAGTAGAAAATCAAGTGCAAAGTGCAAATCTAGTGGGAGTTCACTGTGACAGGTAGGCTTTAATTAATTTGAAGAATCAACATCCCGTTTCTGTGGTGATGACAGCTATATACATATAGTATACATAATCAAATATCTATAAGGGCATGTATTACTTTATGAAAATGACTTCAAAAAGACAAAAATAAAATGGCTGCAGTGTGTTCTTGGCTGATAGAGAATAAAGTGTACAAGTGTAAAAGTAACCTTGAGTTGTGGATTCATTGTTGATTTGTTTTTATTCTTTCGTTTTTTGTTTTGTTTTTACCATATACAGTAGTACTGAAGTAAATTCCATAGTCTCTATTTTGGGCATGTCATTATAGATGACTTTTGAAAATGTTTTCATTAACACTTTACTTTAAGGTCGGGTCTATAATGCATTATAATCGCATTTATAATGCACTTATAAGGTTTCATAACACTTGTTATAAATGTTTTTAATTATGCATAACTTATCAAAGACACTTAATAACTGACTAATCAATTTTTCATCGAGTCAGACTGGACATTTGTGCCAGATGTAATGACGTTTCCTCCAGACCAGATATCAGGTTCAAGAGAATGGGACAGCCCTGAGGTCACAGTGACCATGGCCACCAAAACAGTCACTTCATAATTTGATTCTATTACACATTTGTGAGACATTGTTATAATTAGCAAGTGAATTCTTGAGTTATGGCCAAAAACGTGTTTTGTGAAGTCAGTGACCTTGACCATTGACTACTAAATTGTGATCAGTTAATCCTTGAGTCAAACAGAACTTTTATGACAAGTGTAATGAAATTCCCTCCAGGAATTCTTGTGATATATCATCACTGTCTGGTGGAAACCTTGAAGGTCCAAAACCATTCAACTGTTCATTATCATTTAAAAAAACATTTTGAAATAGTGAAAATAGACGTTCTACAAGCTTACAGTGCGTCGTTGTGATCTTGTAGAACTGCTATTTTCACTACTTTTGGGCAGCACATTTGCATGAAGTAAGGCATTAATTTACGACAAAAAAGTTGAAAAATGGAGATACAAGGTTTCTGCCTGCGACAATATTCATAAGAATGGCACAAATGTGAGGTTACAGTGACCGTGGGCCTGCTTGTAGGGAGCATTGAGGGGTTCAGTTCACAGTTGACTGGAGTCCCCAAAGGGTCTATAATAGGCCCCTTCCTTTTTGCCCTCAACACCGTTTTGTTTTGCCAAAACTAGCTGATGTACAATAGAATTGGGATTCTAAGGTTCATGTGGTAAGGACACTTCGATAGATGGAGCCACGGATCAAAATGGGAAGCTTCTGGTTCCCAGACCCTTGCTCTACCTCCTCCTCATCAGCTCAGCGTTATTCTTGGTAGGACTATTTCTGTCAGAATGAGACACGATGGCCAAGAATTACCATGACTCACAGCTGCCTGGGATGATTAATTACGGTCTTCAGCTGGTACTGTGCTGCGGATCGAACTTGCAAACTGAAGGGCAGTTTTCTAGCACATAAATTAAAACCTGAAATGTCATAAAGGCATTCATCAACTGTCATCCATTACCTAGGCTACATATCAAATCTACTATGTACTGTACCTCCAGGAGAATTTCAAAGATGTAGCTTATATGCCTATTTTGCAACTCAGAAATGACATTTACTTTTCTTTTGTGCATGCAGTGACAATGACTGGTATGAAACCAAATTATTTGAAATACGTTCACAAGAAATTATAAGAACATAAAACAATGCAGTCATCTGGAATATTTTTCATTCAGAAATACACCAAAGAGAAACTGCTTCTAGTTGAATTCATTCAGTTCACCAAATATGATAAAAGTGGAGCATAAAAAACAATGCATTCATCTGTAAGATTTGTGTTTATTTTAGAGAATTGTCATTCAGAAATGCAAATGTAAAAGGTGTTTCAGATATGAGAGTCTGAAGCCTTAGGAGCTTAAGCGTCTGTTGGGCTTTTGTCAACATGCTTTAGAAAGGAGGCAAAAAAGAACAATGTGGATGAATAGCATGTGGACATAACGTTTCAAAGGAAAATTGTATAGTATTTTCAGGTCTATTGTCCAAAAAGATCGCACAATGCAGCTTTAAATGTACGACAGCCTCCTGATAAGACTCTAGAAGCGGCATTTGTAACTAATGATTTTAGATACAGCTGTGTGACCTGCCGTAGATTATGATATATCAATGTACAAAATAAAATGTAACTGTGAATCTTCAGTAAAGTGGTGCGTAGCGAGTGTATGAACTATAGTTCAGAGTGCCAACATAGTTATTTATCTTTTCATTCTTTTTGTGTTTTTGCTCTTTTCGCCTCTTTTTCCCATTGTCCACGTCGTTGTTTATTTCAAAGCGCTTGTCTTTCATGAAGGGGGCTGTGTCCATGAAGCAATTGTTCAAGAGTCTGAAAAGAAATCAAAGGATGGAAAATGTTACTTTTATTATGTACAGTATGTTGTGTGGAGTAAACCACGCTGATGATTGGTTTCTCTACACACCTGATACTGTAAGTTATCAGGTGTTAATAATGCACACATAATGCACACATTCAAACACAAGTATTCTACATTATCACACTCACCGTGCAGTTTTAATGCAGGTATTGGTGGAGAGCAGCTGGAGTAATCTGTCAGTTACAGCATCTGTGAGTTTATTGTGACTTAGACTACAACACCACAAGGAAGAGAAAGGACAAAAGGATAGATTAGTTCCTAAATGTCTACACGGGCACATCCACACACACACACACACACACACACACACACATCAGTCCATTCTACAAGACTACTCACTCCAGGACTTGTGCTTTGTGCAGGTGGGGGATCAGAATCCCTAGTTGCTGGTCAGTGAGTTGACAGTGACTGAGGTCCAGTTCTGTCAGTCCCTCACAGTGTTTCAGAACCAGGGCCAATCGTTTGCAGGCCTTCAGGTGTAGTCTGGTCTTACTGAGGTCCAGCTCTCCACCCAGGGCTCTACCCAGGGACCCTGCTCGCATCACTCTGTCCGTTTCACTGACCCCAGAGACCAGCGTTAGGAGCCGGAGAAGAACGGATTTGCTGGATCTGGAGAAGAAATGCAAAACAATTACCTAAGGGATGTAACTATTAACAGGTTTTATTATTATCATAAATAGATTAGTGCAGGTTATGTGGTCAGCACCTAATGAGACCGGTGTGTCCAGACCTCAATGAAATCATACATACAAATTGAAAAAATAAAAATTACAAGCAATTATTATATCTTTTTAATCTTTTGTGGACATCTCAGAGTCTAAGAAAAACGTAAAGCCAAAGGCATTCATTGGGCCACGGCTCAACCATTTGATGTGACATCATCTCTGGGACCCCAATCTATACTGTATAGTGGTATTTTAACTCTGAAAGTATGAAAATGTAACCAAATGCACCCGCAAGGGTACTTTTGGTTCCATTTGAAGTCAGATCTGTAATGGTCCATTTGGTTCCTAAATATCAATCATTTAGGTGTGGACCCCCTGGAACCCAATCAAAGATAGCTGGGGATCCTTGGGGATCCCACTTTGAGAACCACTGCAATTGGAGAATTGAAATTACCCATACATTTATTCCACAACACTATGGGTGTATAACATTTGTAAATTAAAGGTTTTATATTACATCTTCCTTTATTGGTTTCTAGTTTCTGCCTTTCAAAACACAATACAGTAGCCAAAGAACACACGCAAAATAACAAATAATACATTTATTTTCTTTGTGAGAAAATAAAAGCTACATCTTTAAACATCCATGTAGGCTGCAGGACCTCTGTCTGCAAGGCTCTTCAACTGTATCACAAAATAGTATTTTCAGTTTCTCATTTCTTTTGGACCAGAGTAGAAAAGTGTTTGTTTTTGGGTTTGTTTTAACACGGTTATACTTAGCCTCTACGGTCAATTAATAGTGATGTTTTAAAATCGTGGTTAAGATGGCGTCTCTGCCCATCTTATTCAGTCTGAAGGAGAGCATTGGGCTCAAAACATAACTTGATTGGATGCCTTAATAAAAGTCACAAAAGGGAGTCGGTGCATATTCTCTGCCTTTAGATCCGTGGCCTCATGGATATCAAACCTGGGGTCATCTATACCTATATGAAGAAAATATTCACTGACAGAAAACACTTTACTGTACCTGAGCTGTGAGCTGTAGGGCAGGCACTGAAAGAAGGTCCTCACTTCACTCTCTTCATTTGAGAAGTCCAACAGCTCTAATGGTTTCTTCTCTTGTTGTAATTTCAGCACCTCTAGGAGGAGGGAGGTCATTCCATCCGAGAGGTATATGGACCAGACTGCAGGAACTGCCTGGTAGAGTGGTTGTAGCGCTGGAAGCACGCTTCTGCCTGTTTGAGTCTCATAGTCCTTCATATACAAGTACAGGTCCAGCAGTAGCTTAGATTTATAGCCATTATCGTCCTTGTGCAGACGGAGGAATGTTTCGTAATTACACACAGAAGAGAACAATTCTAGAATCTTCTCTCCCGTTTCTTCTTCCTGTTCGGCTGCTTTACAGATGAGCTTCCCTAGGAACGTGGGTTGTTCCATTCCTGGCCATTCATCAGTAAAACTGGAACAGTTAAAATTAAAAACGCAGATTACATAATTATGTCCATCATCAGAAAGCACTGTTCATACAGAGGATTGCAATTTTAATGAATTCCTAATGCTGTAAAAAAATTCTCGTTAGCGGCGGTAATACATTTTTGGAATTGATTGCGTTAAAATATTTGACGCATTTAACGCATGCGCAGAACGGCCCGCCCCTAACTCTGGTCCATAGAGTTAGTAGTCCATGAGCAGGAGCCCCAAAATTGAGCAATGATTATCGAAAGAGTGGGCAAAACCATACCTATATTAAATTGTTTATAGGGTCAATATAAGTAACTAAATATATGATAACCTTTCCACAGGAGCAGCTTTTTCATATTTATCACACATTGTTATTTTCCCCATACGTACATGACAAGTGAAAAAATTACAACATTTATCGTATTACAAGTTTTCTGAAATTGTATATTTAAATATGCAAATTAGGCATTAGGAAAACATGTCCGAATTTGCATAACTTTCCAGAATCAACATCGGAACATTGGACAAAGCCAGAGTGAACATTCTTATTTCATTTTGTTAAGATGTTGGAGTCAAAGGTTTTTAATGAGGGAATATTCAATATCTGGCTCAATTTTGGGGCTCTGACTCATGGACTAAATGCCTAATTTAGATATACAATTTCAGAAAACTTGTAATACGATAAATCATTGTCTTCATGTAAGTAATCAACTGGGGAAGTTTCATTATGATAACTATTTTTTTAATTTTGTCATGTTTTCACCTACTGTACATGTATGTATGGGGAAAATAACAAAATGTGTGATAAATATGAAAAAGCTTATCCTGTGGATCATATATTTATTTACTTATATTGACCCTATAAACAATTTAATAGAGGTATGGTTTTGCCCACTCTTTCGATAATGAAATCTTGTCTGGCTCATGGACTATAGAAGGAATTTCTCCTAACGCAATGTTACTTTCCACTTCCAGCCGTTGCCCACATCACCCGGTAACACAGGCTTGCGCAGCCTCACGTCTTTAGTAAAAAAATAAAATATATACTTTCGCTACTCACCAAAACAAAGGCGGTTTTAAGATGTTGAAAGCCTACTTTCCTTAGTGGCTACACTCGGAGCCCCCCACCTCACGTCTAAAATAGACTTTTTGGCCAGAAAAGAAAATATTTCACCGGAAGGAAAACATGTCAATGGAAAAGTTCCATTGACCGGATCTGTAGGGGGCGCAGTGGGGTAACTAAGTGTTCCCACTAAGGAAAGTAGCCTTTCAACATCTTAAAACCGTCTTCGTTTTGGTGAGTAGTGAAAGTGTATTTTATTTTTTACTACAGACGAGAGGCTGCGCAGCCTGTGTTACCGGGGGTGTGCGAGAAACGGTCCGAAATGTTGTTATTGTTTTATTTAGAGAACCCTTTTCATATCAAGGTCCATTATTTGTTCGGCATTTGAGCCACGGACCACCATTTGATGAGATTTAGACTCTCAGACCCAAGACCAGTGGTGGAAAAAGTAGCCTACTCATATTTTTTACCTAAGTAAAAGTATCAATACTGCAGTGTAGAAATACTCTTACTGAAATGTACTTTGAGTAAAAGTACAAAAATATTGGCATCAAAATATTTACTGCTGTCATTGTGCATTATGTCCCATTTCACAAGTTCAAAATGTATTAAAAAAATATTTTGAAAATAGCAGCTCTACAAGCTCAAAGTGCTTTGGTAATTAGAAAATACTCCAGTAAAGTAATAATTCCTCAAAAGTGTACTTAAGTACAGTACTTGAGTAAATGTACTTGGTTAGGCCTACTTTACACCACTGCCGGTCTGGCCCCAAGCGCTAGGCGGGCATAGTATTGCCAATTTGCCATAGTATTGCTTTTTTATGTGAATCTCCAACCCCCCCCCCTCCCCCAAATAAGTTCTCTAAAAAGATTATTGAGATGAACTTCTCTACCGAACTTTTCAGAAATGCACTACGACTTTTCAGATCCTTTGCAAACCTAGTTGCAAGTTCATGACTAATGCAAGTGCATTAATCATACCTCATTATTATTATTTTTTAGAAAAAGGTATACGGCTGAGCTTTTGTATTTAAAAGAAAATACTAAAAGAAAACACATTTACTGTACCTGAGCTGTGAGATGTAGGGCAGGCACTGAAGGAAGATCCCCACTTCACCCTCTTCATCTGTGACATCCAAAAGCTCTACTGGCTTCTTCTCCTTCTGAAGTTTCAGCACCTCTAGGAGGATGGAGGTCTTTACATCTGAGAGGTATATGGACCAGACTGCAGGAACAGACTGATAGAGTGGTTTTAGTACTGGAAGAACACTTCTGCCCGTTTGAGTCTCATAATCCTTCATATCAGAGTATAGACCCAGCATTAGCTCACATTTATAGAAATGAGACTCCCTGTCCATAAGAAGGAATGTTTCATAATTAAACACAGAAGAGAACAATTCCAGAATCTTTTCTCCCGTTTCTTCTTCCTGTGCTGCTGCTTCACAGATGAGCTTCCGCAGGAACTTGGGTTGTTCTGCCATTCCCGGGCGTTGATTAGAGAAACTGCAACAGTTCAAATTAAACCCAAAATTAAAACCAGCTCTGCATCATCAGAAAATCATGCACATTTTCAACCTGAATTCCTTTGTTCTCATGTGAAAACAATAACACTGTGACAAAACAATGGTTGAAGATCAGCAATGTTTCCCTTATAAATGTGCATACATTTAACCCAAAATATGTCTTAAAGGATGACTTCACCCATTTTCATATAATTGGTCCTCACTAAAGCTCCTGATCAAATGGTACTCCGTCTTTGTCTCATAGGAGGGCTGTGGACATTTCAGAAACCTGCCTACCAGAGACAAAATCGTTAGGCAGGTTTTTCATTTATTTTATTATTAACGAGAACAATGGCTTCCATTATAGCATGCTGACTTTCCAGGAATAGAAAGCCTGCAGTTTCTATTAGCTTGGATTCCCCATCCTCTGAGAGACAGACTGAGTAGACAAAAATGGTGCCATATTATCATGAGCATTAGTGACTGAGGACCTATTATATGAAGATGGGTTGAACAAAAATGGGTGAAGTTAGTTGTCCTTTAAGACTAATGCGAACCCCCCCAAATAAGTTTACTATTTTTAAAAAGATACATTTTTTTATATTAGGGGAACTTCCCTTCCAATCTTTTCAGAATTCTTTCTGAAAACTAATGGGTATTTTCAGACCCTTTGCAAACCTTATTCATTATTAATGCAAGTGCATTAATCATACCTTGTTATCTTTAGAAAAAGGTATACAACTGAGCTTTTATAAGACGTAGACAAATACTGAAAGAAAACACATTTACTGTACCTGAGCTTTGAGATGTAGGGCAGGCACTGCAGGAAGATCCTCACTTCACTCTCTTCACCCGTGACATCCAAAAGCTCTACTGGTTTCTTCTCCTTCTGAAGTTTCAGCACCTCTAGGAGGATGGAGGTCTTTCTCGCTGAGAGCCATATGGACCAGGCTGCAGGAACTGACTGGTAGAGTGGTTTTAGTGCTGGAAGAACACTTCTGCCCGTTTGAGTCTCATAGTCCTTCATTTCAGAGTATAGATCCAGCATTAGCTCACATTTAAAGAAAAGAGACTCCCTGTCCATAAGAAGGAATGTTTCATAATTAAACACAGAAGAGAACAATTCCAGAATCTTCTCTCCCGTTTCTTCTTCCTGTGCTGCTGCTTCACAGATGAGCTTCCGCAGGAACTTGGGTTGTTCTGCCATTCCCGGAATTTGATTAGAGAAACTGCAACAGTTCAAATTAAACCCAAAATTAAAACCAGCTCTGCATCATCAGAAAATCATGCACATTTTCAACCTGAATTCCTTTGTTCTCATGTGAAAACAATAACACTGTGACAAAACAATGGTTGAAGATCAGCAACGTTTCCCTTATAAATGTGCATACATTTAACCCAAAATATGTCTTAAAGGATGACTTCACCCATTTTCATATAATTGGTCCTCACTAAAGCTCCTGATCAAATGGTACTCCGTCTTTGTCTCATAGGAGGGCTGTGGACATTTCAGAAACCTGCCTACCAGAGACAAAATCGTTAGGCAGGTTTTTCATTTATTTTATTATTAACGAGAACAATGGCTTCCATTATAGCATGCTAACTTTCCAGGAATAGAAAGACTGCAGTTTCTATTAGCTTGGATTCCCCATCCTCTGAGAGACAGACTGAGTAAAGAAAAATGGTGCCATATTATCATGAGCATTAGTGACTGAGGACCTATTATATGAAGATGGGTTGAACAAAAATGGGTGAAGTTAGTTGTCCTTTAAGACTAATGCGAACCCCCCCAAATAAGTTTACCATTTTTAAAAAGGTATCCTTTTTTATATTAGGGGAACTTCCCTTCCAATCTTTTCAGAAATCTTTCTGAAAACTATTGGGTATTTTCAGACCCTTTGCCAACCTTATTAATTATTAATGCAAGTGCATTAATCATACCTCGTTATCTTTAGAAAAAGGTATGCAAAGAGCTTTTATAAGACGTAGACAAATACTGAAAGAAAACACATTTACTGTACCTGAGCTTTGAGATGTAGGGCAGGCACTGAAGGAAGATCCTTACATCACCCTCTTCATCTGTGACATCCAAAAGCTCTACTGGTTTCTTCTCCTTCTGAAGTTTCAGCACCTCTAGGAGGATGGAGGTCTTTCTCGCTGAGAGCCATATGGACCAGGCTGCAGGAACTGACTGGTAGAGTGGTTTTAGTGCTGGAAGAACACTTCTGCCCGTTTGAGTCTCATAGTCCTTCATATCAGAGTATAGATCCAGTAGTAGCTCAGATTTGATGAAATTATCGTCTTTGTGCATACAGAGGAATGTTTTATAATTAAACACAGAAGAGAACAATCCCAGAATCTTCTCTCCCGTTTCTTCTTCCCGTTCCGCTGCTTCACAGATGAGCTTTTGCAGGAATTTGGGTTGTTTCAACATTCCTGGCTCATGTATATGGAACCTGTAACAGTTCAAATGAAAGTTACATAATAAACTCTGCTTTATAAACAGAACAAAGAATGATGGATACTGTATCCATCAGATTTTAGGCAAGAGTCAATGAAAAATCAAACAATCTGAAAATGTTCCCACTAAATATGTATGCTAATGTTTTATCTCTGTACTTTGCAGACTACTGCTAGGGTAAACATTGTCATAGGAAAAGAACAACACTGTGATGTTAAACTAACCAGTGATTCATCATGCTTAAAAACATAAATTAGCAGATATCACATTTCACAATACAGCTGAGCTTTTATATGAAGACAATTATTGAAAGAAAATACATTTACTGTACCTGAGCTTTGAGATGTAGGGCAGGCACTGCACAAAGATCCTCACTTCACTCTCTTCATCTGTGGTGTCCATCAGCTCTACTGATTTCTTCTCCTGTTGAAGTTTCAGCACCTCTAGGAAGATGGAGGTCTTTCTATCTGCGAGCCATATGGACCATACAGGAACTGACTGATAGAGTGGTTGTACAGCTGGAAGAACACCTCTGCCTGTTCGAGTCTCATAGTCCTTCAACTGTGAGTACAGATCCAGTAGTAGCTCAGATTTGATGCAATTAGCGTCCCTGTCCATACGGAGGAATGTTTTATAATTAAACACAGAAGACAACAATTCCAGAATCTTCTCTCCCGTTTCTTCTTCCCGTTCTGCTGCTTCACAGATGAGCTTTTGCAGGAACTTGGGTTGTTCCAACATTCCTGGCCGATGAATATGGAACCTGTAACAGTTCAAATGAAAGTTACATAATAAACTCTGCTTTATAAACAGAACAAAGAATGATGGACACTGTATCCATCAGATTTTAGGCAAGAGTCAATGGAAAATCAAACAATCTAAAAATGTTCCCACTAAATATGTATGCTAATGTTTTATCTCTGTACTTTGCAGACTACTGCTAGGGTAAACATTGTCATAGGAAAAGAACAACACTGTGATGTTAAACTCTTAACTCACCAGTGATTCATCATGCTTAAAAACATAAATTAGCAGATATCACATTTCACAATACAGCTGAGCTTTTATATGAAGACAATTATTGAAAGAAAATACATTTACTGTACCTGAGCTTTGAGATGTAGGGCAGGCACTGCACAAAGATCCTCACTTCACTCTCTTCATCTGTGGTGTCCATCAGCTCTACTGATTTCTTCTCCTGTTGAAGTTTCAGCACCTCTAGGAAGATGGAGGTCTTTCTATCTGCGAGCCATATGGACCATACAGGAACTGACTGATAGAGTGGTTGTACAGCTGGAAGAACACCTCTGCCTGTTCGAGTCTCATAGTCCTTCAACTGTGAGTACAGATCCAGTAGTAGCTCAGATTTGATGCAATTAGCGTCCCTGTCCATACGGAGGAATGTTTTATAATTAAACACAGAAGACAACAATTCCAGAATCTTCTCTCCGGTTTCTTCTTCCCGTTCTGCTGCTTCACAGATGAGCTTTTGCAGGAACTTGGGTTGTTCCAACATTCCTGGCCGTTGATTAGAGAAACTGCAAAAAATCAAATTAAGACCAAAATTAAAACCAGCTCTGCAATCTGCATCATCAGAATATACTGTTCATGTAGATGCCATTTTACTGAATTCCTGTTTAATGGTATGCTAGCTAATTATCTGTACAATATACTGTACATGTGATGGAAGAGTGCACTGCCGAATGCTGTGCATGTCTACAATTCAATTAAAGGCAAACTCTGCCTATGTTCAACCTGAATTCCGTTGTTCTTATGTGAAAACAATAACACTGTATAATGTGGCAAAGAAAATAGTTTGAATATCAGCAAAATGTACCTTTTAATGGGCATATACTTACCGGTAACCTAAAACCTTTCATAAGACTTTTAACTATTTTTTTTAAAGGTATGATTTTATAATAAAATTGTCCATATTTCCAAAATTCCTGAGGTGAACTTACCTACCAATCTTTTCAGAATTGTTTCAGAAATGTATTGGGAATTTTCAGACCCTTGAACCTCGTTCACAATAAATGCAAGTGCTTTAATTATACCCCATTATCTTTAGAAAAAGGTATGCAACTGAGCTTTTATAAGAGATGTAGACAAATACTGAAAGACAATGCAGTCATTTACTGTACCTGAGCTTTGAGATGTAGGGCAGGCACTGCACAAAGATCCTCACTTCACTCTCTTCATCTGTGACGTCCAGCAGCTTTAGTGGTTTCTTCTCCTGTTGAAGTTTCAGCACCTCTAGGAGGATGGAGGTCTTTCTATCTGAGAGGTATATGGACCAGGCTGCAGGAACTGACTGATAGAGAGGTTGTAGTGCTGGGAGAACACTTCTGCCCGTTTGCGTCTCATAGTCCTTCAACTGTGAGTACAGATCCAGGAGTAGCTCAGATTTGTAGTAACTATCGTCCTTGTGCATACAGAGGAATGTTTTGTAATTACACACAGAAGACAACAATTCCAGAATCTTCTCTCCTGTTTCTTCTTCCCGTTCTGCTGCTGCACAGATGAGCTTCCGCAGGAACTTGGGTTGTTCCAACATTCCTGGCCATCGCTTAGAGAACCTGTAACAGTTCAAATGAAAATGACATAATAAACTCTGCTTTATAAACAGAACGAAAGAAAGATGGATACTGTATCCATCAGTCCGTGAAAAATTAAACAATCTGAAAATGTTTACACACATTGGTATCATACGGAGATCACGTTTCACAATACAGTTGAACTTCTTTTATATATAGACAAAATGTGAAAGAAATTACATTTACTTTACCTGAGCTGTGAGATGTAGGGCAAGCACTGAACAAAGATCCTCACTTCACTCTCTTTAACTGGGACATCCAACAGCTCTACTGCTTTCTTCTCATCTTGCAGTTTCAGCACCTCTAGGAGGTGGGAAGTCTTTCTATCCGAGAGGAATATGGACCAGACTCCATAAACAGACTGGAAAACTGATTCTAATTCTGGAAGAGCGGAGGGAAGCTCCTCTTTCAAATAGGAGTAGAGATCCAGTAGTAGCTCACATTTATACAAATTATCCTCTCCATGAAGAAGAAGACGAGCTGTTTTGTAACTACACTCCTCGTAGAGCAATTCCACCATACTCTTTCTTTCGTCTTCTTCTAAATACCAATATTCTTCTCTTTCATCTAGTTCCTGTTCTACTGCAGAGCAGAAGCGCCTCCCCAGCTCCTTGGCTTCTTCTAACATTCTTGGCCGTTGTTTAGTGGATCTGCAGCAGTTCAAATGAAAACCAAAATTACATCATTTATCTGCATCATAAATCAGAAACAGAAACAAACAATATACACTGTATCCATTCAATTTTAAGCACAGGATCAAATGTGTCAATGTAAAACAGAGGCATTGTAAAATGGGTTCTATGTGTTCCATGTTCTCTGTACTTTGCTGTGTGTAGTGCTAGTTAAACTATCGTTCTAGGAGATGTATAGCACTGCTGTTGTGTGTGTGTGTGTGTGTATATATATATATATATATATATATATATATATATATATATATATATATATATATATATATATATATATATATAAGAAATAGGCTAAATTGTGAAAATAGCAGAGCTTGTAGATCAGCTATTTTCACAATATTTATCTGTGCAACCGAGTCAAACTAAATTGAATGCCTCAACTCCTACATTCCAAGTGCTTATCAGGGTGGGGGGTCCCCAGTTCAAATATGAGTATTTTGGGGGGGTCGTAGCCTGAAAAGGTTGAGAACCCCACTGGTGCCACATCATTTTACACAGGTTTCACGTCAGCAATACTTATGATTTCATGGTTGAAATGGTTCATTAATATGCTACAAATGGCTCTTTCCATGGACAATCTTAGCATATTGATGAGTCAACATTCTAGTTTCTAGTCCCTGTACATATAACATTTAGGCTAGCCAAAGGACAAGTGTCTACAATGCCAAATGTTTTACTGTCAATTCCTTTTCTTTTTGTGTGTGTGTGTGTGTGTGTGTGTGTGTGTGTGTGTGTGTGTGTGTGTAAATGTATTAACAGTAAACCTAACCCACAGCCAGATTCTTACAGTTGTATGGTTGATAATGATAATATTAATTACCACAGGCAGAATCTCTAGCCTTGGAACAAGACTATCATAGATGTATTGTATCGAGTCTGACTTTTACTTTCGTATCTAAAGATATGCAAATATCAAAATCGATAAAATACATCTATGATAGTCTTGATCCAAGGCTACAGAATCTCACAACATTCACACCCCGTGAGGCCTGGCTGGTACTAATATAATGCGTTTTTACCTCAATGATACAAACATACTACTTAGCCGCAAGCAACTCTTAGATACAATCAGATAGGACCTTTCTGTTAAGGGTTGGTATTGCAACTCTAGATTCCAGATATTAAAAATAGAATATTTTGCTTGCGGCTACATAGCCTACTTCTACTATGACCACTTCCCCAAAATGAGTCCTTTTCTGAATTGGAAAACCAACGCACATACCCGCCACCCAGTGCCCACTGAACATTACGTCCTATTTATCTGAAATGCACTTTACCATTGATTAAGCTTATAGACTTTAATACAGAATCTTAATCTTGAAAAGGAAGAATTTTCACAATAACATTTGTGAGCAGATTTGTCTGAACATAAATGTTGGATCTAGACACCTCAAGAACTAAGGATTTGCAAGACACATGGGATATCCCCCTGCAACTTGTAACGTCCCGCTACCTAGCCCCGTTTGGAACCTCACTCTCCACGATAGCTCCGAGATGAGGTCCTGCTGTCTCGGGTCCCGGCAGAGGTAGAGTCCGTCCAAATGCAGTGAATATCACCTTTTTCGCAACATCTTATCCAAAAAGTAAAGGTAGTCCGAGACACCTACAATTTCGCCGGAAAGTAAAATTTTACCGACGGAGTTGAAAAAACGTTTAAATCGCTTATTTAGTCAGCCTGTGCCATGGTTACCCATTCAACACGGAAGAACCCCCCACGGCAGGTGCCAGTACTGCTCCCAATTCGGGAAAACATGGCACAGGCTGACTAATTAAGCGATGTAAACGATTTTTCAAACCCCGTCGGTTAAATTTTACTTTGCTTTACACGAGCTACCGTGGAGATAGCTCAATAAAGAACCTCTCACTCCGCTATACAGCTCCGAGATGAGGTTCCTCGTTTGTCGGTGCCGTTTGGGTGAACATTTCCCGCACATTTTCCACTTTACATGTTTCTTACCCCTTTCTGCACGTCGTATCCAAAAAGTAAAAGTTTTCTGAAATGCTCTCAGATGTTTGAAATTTTAACGTACAATAAAATCTATCCAACGAGTTGGAAAAAGCGTTTAAATCGCTTCTCTCCTCAGCCGGTTCCATAATACTATGCATTAGAAGATGCAATTCAACATTTGACCAGTAGGGGAATCAGTAATGTTATCTCTACGGGCGCAACTCTTGCGCAGTGTCTTAAAAACATGTAACCGGCTGAGGAGAGAGGCGAATTAAACGCTTTTTTTCAACTCGTTGGATAGATTTTATGGTAGGTTAAAATGTCAAGCTAGTGCTAATCAAGCTAGTGGCAAAGCATTCTCTTAAACTTAATTTCAGGCGATTTAGGATGTAATGCCGCCGGCCTGTGTGTATAGAAACAAATGAATGTAGCCTAATAATATAATCTTACCGCTTTAAGAAGCGCCCCAGACGTCGGTACCTTTGTTGTGGTCTAAGCAGAGCCATATTAAGGGTGCGTTCGAAAATACAGCACTGAGCGCACTGGCCAATACAAACTAATAGGCGAGTGTGCTCCGGTGCGTAATTTCCGAACGCACCCTAAGTCGGTAGCTTCGTTTTCGTCTCAGCAGAGCCATATTAATTCGGTACGTTTGTTGTTGTCTCAGCAGAGCCGTATTAACGAGAGTTCAGAGTTGCATGTAACTCTCCAATAGAAGGCTCTGGGTTTCAGCAGTAAACTACAAGTACATAGCACTCTTCTACGGTAATTTAAATAATAGCAAGCACACACTTCGTTTCGGGACATATTTTACTGCCCAGCCCACGGAACGATTGAAATGTATCACAACGCCGCGCCATTCAGTGTTGCCAGATTCTGTGAGAGAAATAAGCAACCAACCACAAGCCCTAAAGAAGTGACTAGCAGACTCTGGGGAGGCTACGGCTATTTTCAAAACAAGAAAAAAATTACCTTGGGAGAAAAAAAGAGAGGTAATTTTGGGGGAAAAAATTAAAAACATTTTAACAACACAAATTTGGTACGGGCCGGGGCCCGGGGGTCCCTGGCACAACATATTTTCAAGATGGGGGGTCTGTGGAGTGTGGACAAATAGCATTTCGGTTTAAAAACCACTGCTTTAAACAGCATTGTGAAGCAAGCCCAAATAAGCAACTACACTTTAGAAACAAGCCCAAAAAACCGCAACCCGCAGGCCGCAACTAGCGTTATTTACAAGCGACGTTTACAGAAAAACAAGCCTAAACCTCTAAAGTTGCTTATAATAAGCGGACATGGCAATCCTAGAGCCAGATTAGAACCAACTATTACTTTTAGCTGCATACCGCCACCTATTGCACCGGAGTATGTAGTAAAATACTAAATTCTGTGTGTGTGTGTGTGCGTGCGTGTGTGTGTGTGTGTGTGTGTGTGTGTGTGTGTGTGTGTGTGTGTGTGTGTGTGTGTGTGTGTGTGTGTGTGTGTGTGTGGTTTGCGTGCGTGCGTGCGTGTGTTATTTTTTTTACCCCTATGCTTAAACCCCATAGCCTATGGGTAACCGGAGTGCCATCAGGGCTCATTATTATCGACAAGCTGACAAGTGAGCTTGTCGATCTGCTATTTTCAGCTAAAGCTTTCCCCAATATGGATGCTAGGGTTTAAGTGGTTAAATATTCCACTACTTGCTACTATCTGTGTGCATTGTGACTGTACACTGTACCCCATCTCCTGTTGTTCCACGATAACCTATAGGTTCCATTCCATTCTCTGTCTACTCTTTTGAGTTAATATGGGCTTCTCTTCCCTATATTTCTGACTGCATGAGTATTCAGCAATATTTAGGAATATTTTGTTTAAAGAAAAAAACAAAATGTTTATAGAATAAAATCATTATACCAGTAAGCTCCAGTAAGTAAAATCAAAGTCTTCAATCTGTCTCTATTTTATTGACCTCCTCCTCAGTGAACTCTCTTCGCTGATACAGATTTACCTCGTCAACAACCGATGGCATTGTTCATAGGCTAATCCAAAGCTGACTGACTTCTACACACCATGTCCATTTTCCCCTGGAATCACTGATTTTTTAAAATCATCATTCCATTTATACTTTGATTAAGTTCTCACTGTTGTTTCATTTGTTACAAATTCTATTTTTTAAAATATGTATATTTTACCCACTATGTTTCCTACCATTTTATTTAAATATTTGTTCTATTTCACTATTTTAGATGCTTCACAGTAGCATTGAGCATAATAGCTGAGCAATAACACAACCAATCATAACTTTTACTGTTAGGTTTACAAATCGCCTAGCGTAACATATTATTAACAGATCATAAACATATCTTATCACACCTTTTAGAACGATTGATTTATTTCTTAAACATGTTTACCCATCTATTGCCGTGCTGGCAACAATTTATACACACCATGTAACAAGTGGTGCATTGCATTGACATCATACGTTTTGTCAAAAAAAACAAAAAACATTTGTTTATCATAGTGTCCCCTATAAATGAAGAGGGAAACCAAATGAAAGAGAACAGCAACGATGAAGGAAACACTGGCATTGTTCTGTAGTGGAGAGAAGATCACAGACTTGTATAACACTGATCCTCCAGGAAGACATCTCCACACATCATTATTACTCTGTTTCAATCACCTCACTTATCCACTCTCCTGTCCTCTTCACTTTCCATTACTTCTGGTCTGATTGCAAAGGTTTTCTACCAAAGGCAGGTTCCAGACCTGTTGGCCAAACCACCAGACAGACACCTAATGCTTAATTTATATTCTGTCGTACAATGGTGTTGGGCGCCAAAAATAGCAGATTGTTTATTTTTGGTGCACTGCGCAGTCATACGACAAAGTATAAATCATGAATGAAGGTACAGGCTAACCTTCTGCACATGCCTTTGCTGCATTTCTTCTCTGTATTACTGGCACAAAAAAAAGAAACATTAATAATGAGAAGAATAAAATGACAACAGAAATCCTACATACAGCCATAAGATACAAATACAAACATTATGAAAATGAACCTTTTTTCTTCTCATTGTCTTTTTACAAAATGTAAAGGGGTGCTTTGACAACCAGGAGCTGATTTGTCCTCTTCTTAGATATGAAGTCTTTATATTTATGCTGAATATTTACCATAATTCTGTTATTGTTCTTAAGACAGTTCCATGATACTGGAGGACACTGGAAACATTGGAGACGAGACCGATGCACAACATTAACAAATGCAACAAACAAGTCAGTGATTCACAAATCAAACATAAGGTATTATAGCTTCATATGGTCTTACTCACAATAATCCCCCCATGCACTACACAATAGTCTTGATTTTTCATATATTACATATATGCTACATTCTCTTATTTCTTATTTCAATGATATAAAGGCAAACATATCTCAAAATGTAAGCTGATCTGCTTTTCTTTACAATTAAATTAGTATTGTGTTGAAATCTGACGATTCAAACAATATGACTTATCTCATAACAAACATAAATGTAGCTCATAAACTGAATTTACGTAAACTCTTAATTCCTCTGATACTGTAGCAAGAATAGCAATTTCAATGTTTGTATTGGCTTTTTTTTTCATCAACAATCACAATGTATATATACATCACCAGAACTAAAGCAAGCTCAATTTTAACATTCTGATCTTTCAAATGTTTCATATTGCACACACATAAATACACATAAAAATACAGAACTAATTTTCAGGAGAGGTTACAGTAGTAGATTTTAAACATCTCTATATTTAAAATGCATACCAAAACAGCTTTAAAAAACAGAAGAAAAAGAAAAAGAAATGTCATCAATATGCTCTTTTGATAATGTCCAAATATGGAGTGCTGCCACCCAGTGGTGGTTCGAATGATGTCCATTAATAAAATGTCATAACAGTAGAATGTATTAATACTTTTGTCCTGTGTGATGTCATGTCCTTGCAGAAGGGTCTGAGGTTGGGGTCAGAGAACAGTCAGGGGTTGGCTAGTTGACTGCTCTTCTTAAGAGATCTGTTGATGGGAGTTTTCAATAGAATCTTCATATTCCATTAACTGCAAAGAACGGAAACATATAAATGCAAACATACCGCAGTGTCATACAGTGAAAATGTATATACATCATTTATGAAAGAAATAAAGATCAAATGAGTAGCTCACTTTTATATGACCTTAGGCTAGAATTAATACTTGAATTCAGTGAAGTAAATCATCGAATCTAAAGTTTCTGCTTTGTGTGTCTCTTACTGGGAGGGGACGCTGGGCGAGCCAGAACGATGGAAGTGTATGTTCTGCCACTTGCCATCACGGCGGTGCCAGACCCGGGTCTCCTCGGACTGCATGGTACGAGGCATGCCACTGCCGTCCATGTACTGGGTCAACCTGATGTAAGCAATACATGCTGCATTCTCCCCAATCAAATGCACATGAGGGTTCAGCAAGATGGTGTGCACAGGCTTGTTCCCTTTAGACAGGGCTGGAGGGAGAACAAAGAGGGGCGGTTCGAGGAGATGTTGGTTAGTGTAAGCAGGAAAGACATGCACATCTCAAAACCAAATCAGACAGGTGCTGGATCCAAAAATACTGAAAAATCTGCACAACCAAGTACAGTAGCTCCCATTGAAAGGATTTAAAATGTGGCATTTGCTATCTATTTATCTGTCTTACATAAAACATGGATGTAGGCAATAATCATATATAGTATACTCAAGATAATGAATGATACAATAGCCTCAATTGGGCTGACAACGTGTGGTTAAATATTTATATAATATATGAAAAATATTACATAGTTTTTCAATACTCTAAAATCCAAAATTGTAAGCTCAAACCCAAAAGAGGAATTTGCCCAGGACCCAAACTAGTGAAAATAGCAGATCTACAAGCTCACAATGCGTTGCTTCGCACCATGTTGCGAGCTTGTGGATCTGCTATTTTTACTACTTCTGAAACTTTAAAAAATATATATCTATGGAATATTTATGAAATATTGTTTTTGTTTAAACCATTTTAAAACTTTAGAAAAAATATTTAAATGTAGGAAACGAAAAAAGGGGATATTTACTCGCGACCCATAACAATTGGTCCGTGACCCAAACATGGGTCCCAACCCACTGTTTGGGAAACAGAGCTCTAAAACACAAATGAGTGATGTGTGATATACTGTATAGTGGTATTACCTAGTTATTCTATATCTTGGTGTTGGATACTGGACAACAGTAGGCTTGCCAACTGATTCAGGTTTCTGGGACATATCTGGTTTATCTGTGCTATTCTTAGCCATACAGAGGACATTCTGCCATTTATAGCAGTCATCGTTAATTTCACTTGCTTTCACTCCACACGATCAGAACCATACCCTTGGAGTTTATCAGTAAACAACCTGTATAATGAACAGCATACCAACACTATACATACCCACTAATATACAACTGGCACAGTCCCCTCTGTACGTGCACACATGTAAAAACACACACATGCTGGAAAATGTGCACCATACCCATTAAATTAACCTTAAGGCATTGTGAGCTTGTAGATGCTATTTTTACTGTTTAACTGTGGTTATGTGACTGTTTAAGGTTCAAGTGGTTAAGCTTGCAAGAATTAATGTGTCGCATTGCTTGTAGATCTGCGATAACACCAAAAAGATTTGGTGTAGAGGCAAAAAGGGAGGGGACTAGGTATAGACCCCTGGGGGACTTTATGTGGTTACATCATTTGTACTCAATGCATGTAATGAGTGTCAAGAAGATGATTGAAATAATGTATACAAAGATTTAAAATAAAAAGTTAAGTCAACCTATTAAGTTAAGTTTGTGGTTACAAAATAACTCACCATTCTCAAAGTAGAAGCGGTGGAAGTCATGACCTTCCACCAGGTTCCCCAGGGCCTCTGGCTCAAAGGAAGTCAACCCAGGATCACAGATCTTCCTTTAAGAACAACAATAAAGACAGAAATCAAAGATATATTTGAATATTTCAGACAGACAAGTTCGAACTGTAAGCATGATCATAGAGTCATGGTTGGAGCTTGCCTTTCCAGCATATGGGTGCAAAATACTGAAATCATATACCAAACAATGATATAGTTTCTAGGTACAATTATAAATACAAGCATAGTAATATTACAGTGTAAAGGATTGACTATTATGCAATAGGAAAGTGCGAATAACATTTCTTAGTCGGCCTAACTTTGTCCGTACAAATATTTCTAGTTACTTATCTTTTGATAAATAGGAGTGCAAGCTGTGAGAGATGCTTCTTGCTCATAGTTGAGCGGAGGTAGACGACCTACGATATAATAGGTCTTTGTTTGCTCAAATAGCATTCAGTCTGTACACTGCCTGCGCTAATAATATTTTACACAAGGCTTCCGTTTAAAAAGCAAACGCATCTATTAATCAGACCTGCGCATAGGAAGTTCTGTTCACCTTATTCCTGGCCACGGCCACCGTGGGGGTGGCCAGGTAGGGAAGAGGGGGTGGGTGGAGAGCCCCATATCAACAGGTTTCCTGTTTACCAGTGTTGCCATGTCTACTTATAATAAGCAATTTTGGGCTTGTTTTTAAAGTGTAGTTGCTTATTTGTTTTTTAAACCAGTGGTCCCCACTTTTTTTCATGTCAAGGACCCTCAGATTAATATGTATTTGTCCTGACACATATTACTGTGGTTGCTGCAGCAACAACGACACGCCATAATCCAGACATATCTATATCTATAATCTAAAATATGCACCCTAGCCAGCAGTATATTTGGGGAGGCTTACCCACCGCCCCTGAACAAACTGTATTCTACAGGATTGTCTAGATTATTGGTCATGGGTCCCTGGCACCCAATGAAGCTCTGCTTATGCGCAGACAGGAAGGTAGAAGTACTCACGCATATGACTCAAAGTCTCCATTGTTGATAGACTCAATCAGCTGCTCTGTGACTTTGATAATTTCCTGTTTACGAGCTATAACAGACAATCACAGAACATCATAAATTAGACATCGCACATTGAGGTCAGAATGACCAAATATTAGGCTACTGTTTTTCAGGCAAATGTAAGTCTGAGAGTGCATGTTAAAGTAAATTGATTTGGAGCCAGTTTCAGACGGGTGCTATTCTACAAAGTAGCAGTATATCAATGTTATTAGAAATGGAGGGCACATACTTTTGTTATTAATGTCTTGAGTTTTAATCGTAAATAACACAAAAATTGAAATCTGTGCCTCCCATGACTAATAGCCATACCAGGCAAGGAAAGTAGGATGATGCTAGTTATTTCACCCAACAGAGCACCTAAAAACCAAAAACAAACCAATGCTCAGATGCAGTTGCTTGCTACAGATGCGGTTTTAACTAACGGTGCGTTTTAACAGCGGGCGATTCAGGATAGTATTTTCCGGAAGTGCATTATATGTCTATGAGAGCTGGCAACTACTGGCGATAGGGCGAAGTGGGCGGGGGGGCGATGAAAGATGGATTTTCTTCATCTTTTGGACGATGTCGCCCGGCGATCGCCCGAGAGTCGCCCGCTGTTAAAACGTACTGTAAGAGATGTTGACAGTTACCTTTATTGTTATTGGTGCAGGCTGGGGGATAGCGAAAGAAATGACTTATCATTTGTCCAGAAAAAATTACATGAAGTAATTAATCATTACCTCCATTACAACCAGAAAAAAAACGTATAATTATAGTCAAGAGAAAATTTGGGCCTTCAAATGTAGTCTAACATTTATGTTAGTATCTGCTGTTGCATGCTTATAATATGTTACACATGAGTAAAGTGTGGGTGGGGATGTGTTCTAATCTAGACTGTATGAATCAGTGTTGAGGTTATTCAGAACAGAATGCTAATAGAAGACTGAGGAAGTCGTCTATATCTTGTCTTCAAACCAAATTATAGTGTAGAAAGAACCCAGAGTGAGGACCAGGGACAGCAGAACTTCAGAGGTCAGAAACAGAGGTTTGAGTTAATTAAACCCACAGGGAAGGAATATGATGGTATTCAGTGCATCGGGAATACTATTCTCTAATGTGCAAAAAACATGGTGTTTCAGTCACTTGGAATTAGAATTATTTTTCAAGTGCCTCTTACAATGTCACAGAGACCGCAGAGGCTAATATTAAAAGGAGCCACATTTAAAGATATTCTAGGTGTCTCGTGTGGATTCATGAGTCATGTATAGGGTCACGGAAGGACAAAAAAAAACGGGGAAAATCACGTGATAGCATCACACCAATGACACAGGGCTTAAAGGACAGTTTGACATGAGAACATCAGTCTCACGAGTGACTGAGAACAGGGTGCAGGGGGTGGGGTCAAGGCAGGGTCTCTGTCCCACTCAGGATGGACTTACTCTGGACTGAGGACGTGGGACTCTCCAGTGGCTCAGACATCTGTGAGGAACGGCCTTTCGAGCTCAAAATACTGCTCACTAAGCTACCCAGACGAAAGGCTGAAGGAAGTTGTGTAGGTGGATGAGTGTCAGGAGAGCGCGGGTGGGTGAAGTATAAGGAATTGTGCAAGTGCGTTTATGTGAGTGGAAAAGGTAGGCAACGGATCATGAATTAAAAGGATATTCCCAATGAAAAAGGGGGAGGAAGAAAAGTGTTTTAGAAACAGAAACAAGAATGAGAGGTTGTGTCATACTCAAAAACAAAAACTGGTGTCAGGCGAAATCAATCTGTGTTATCAGTATAACTGATTCTAGTGTCAAAGGGTGAAAGTCAGAGGAAGGGGAGAACGCAGTGGATTATATTTTGCGAGGTAAGTTGGCAGCAGTAGTTAATTTTACAGTTACTCAAAATAAATAATTAAGAGATGCTTTAGGTTAGTTAAGAGATATTCATGCCTTTCGGAAAAGGTGAATGCTTTCAGATTTTTATAAACATACTTGCAGCCTGAGTGAGAACTATAAGTGAGTGACAAAAGCTGAGACCGAGTGCGGACAAGGAGCCTACCTTTTACATCTTCATCCTCTATGGTGGTATTAGCACTTTCAACGGACTCCTGAAGGATGAAGACATTGAAGGATTTTATATGCATGTGTGCATGTGCATGTATAGTGATGACAGAACTGAATTCACATAATGTAGTACAGCATTTTTGTACACTGAATTAAAGGTACAACATGAAGAAAAAAATAAATACATGTATAAAGCTGTTTTACACTGATACAATATGTGCAACGTTGAAATACTGTATTATACTGTAAAATAGCATTATTACAAACATTTAGGATTAGTAAAAAAAATAAATAGAAAAAGTGCCCCTCGGAGCACAGGTCTCCGCCAGGTCAGGTAGGTTATCGTGGCCTCCTGTTACAGCACCACCATGAGGCTGATTAGAAAATTTTCAAGTGGCATTTCTTCCTCGGCCTAGTGGTAAAGTACGTGCAAAATGTCACGGAAATTGCACACTGTGTCGGTGTGTCCATAATTTGAGACATTTTTTTCAAAACGGAGCACTCCTGCAAACTTTGGAAGCCATTCTTAGCCAATCAGGATGGAATATGAAAAATCGTTAAATCGTTTGTTTGGCAAAAAGCGGCCTCCTGGTATAACAGGCCCATGTGAAAAACTTGGGGCAGAGATTCTAAATTGGCATCCAGGGAGTGTGTGTGCATAGTTTCGCTGCGATCAAGCCAACGGTGCCAGAGATTAGCTGTTCACAGACGGACGGACAGACACACGGACACACGGATGGACGGACAGACAGGGTGCAAAACATACTCTCTTGCCATGCCTTTCGGCCTGGCGGAGACAATTATACATTATATTATATTATACTTTAAAGGATATTATAGCTCAACATTCTTTCTTTCTGTTCTTAAATATGATTGGGCTGTTTTTTAATCTACTATAATGGTTCCACCATAATTTTTGTACCTCTAATTTGAAAGTGCATTAATTAGCCAACAAATGAACATTTTCATGTTCATGTTTCATGTTGGCAAAAATCTATTACTCTGACTTTCCAATTGCTAAAAAAATATTTTAACATTTCATGGCATGCAACAGAGAACAAATAATATATAATAATACATTCAGGGGGCCTTGCCCAAAGAAGAGGGTCTTTAGGTAATGTAAGACAAATGTGACAATTAAATGAAATGCTAAGTATGGTATAAACAGTTTTTTCAAAACACTATGATACATTAAGTACATTATTAAAGCAGATTAAATATAGATGCACTGCTGCGTATACAATATGCAGCCTGAAATTAACACATTTGAAATAGAAAACTGTGTGTATTATTAATGTAATACCTTGTTCCCATCTATTGGATTATGGATCACAGTAGTCTGTGGTTCCTAGAGAAAGAAGTACAACAGATGGAACACAAAGTGTGTAAAGACATGACTTAACTTACAGCAGAAAATGTAAGAATAAACAGTGAGTATATACTGTACACAGTGGTGTGTTCTAGTTTTTTTCGGAGGGCATACTATAATTATTCCCTCGCACACGCACAGCACGTGAACGCGCACATATGTATGGGCACACACGTATGTACGCGCGTGCGTGGTTGCCAAATGAAATAACCGCTCTATTGTTAGGTAGTTAATGTGTGAATTACTTCAAAACTCTAACGGCCAGCGGTCATTATCACCTCAAGACAATAGCCACACATAAGGCTTCACCTCAGACGGCACATTATCACATGAAAAAGGCTATGTGAACTGAAGTTTAAATTTGCGCTGCCCACAGCCCCTCCTCCTGTGTATTAGATACGTTTTCTCAGATGTTTTTTGGATGGCTACGCTTGGCTACGAATTGTTTCCGCAGGTCACACTACGTATATAGCGTAACGCGGTAGAACACACCACTGGCTGTACATATATGAGTAGTGTACTGTACTGTAAAATATACTGTGTGTGTGCGTGGTTGTGCAGTCAATGCATGCGTGTGTGTGTGTGTGTGTGTTATTCATCATGGAGTCTGAAAGTAAAGTAATTCCTGGAGAAAATAACAAAGCTCTCATATAAATTCTTTCATTCTTTCTCTCTTTTTTCCCTTATGAGTCTGCTTTTCATCCTGGGTGCTGACAGAATGTCTTACAGTCTCTGTTTCCACTGATCAGTCTTCTTCCTCAGATGTCTGTGTCTCCGTGTGTGGACAGAGCTTAAGTGGAATCGATTCTGATGACAGCTTAAAACTTCTAATCACTCACCAAGATTACACTAGATTATAACATCTGCCTCAGTGTGTGTGTGTGTGTGTGTGTGTGTGTGTGTGTGTGTGTGTGTGTGTGTGTGTGTGTGTGTGTGTGTGTGTGTGTGTGTGTGTGTGTGTGCGTGCGTGCGTGCGTGCGTGCGTGCGTGCGTGCGTGCGTGCGTGTGTCTGTGTGTGTGTGTGTGTGTGTGCGTGCGTGCGTGCGTGCGTGTTCATGCGTAATCAACATGGAAACAAATGAGAGCACAGAAAGCCTTTGACATCATGCAGATCAAAAGTCACGTGACTTTGCAGGCAAGTCAGCAAACACCAGGAGTAATTCAACTGACAGTCATGCACACTTGACATAACAAGTCTATAAGGAGCCATTGTCACACTCCTGCCATGCACAGCCACAGAGCCTTAACAACGCAAAGGCAGAGAAACTATTTGTCATGAACTACAATGTAAATGTGTAAAAAGGTGATGTGCAGGTCATACTGACACTGCAATCTGAGATAAGCACACACAGCAAAGGAACGAGTTGAGGAAGGAAGGGGAATCGTTCTGTAGAAAACGAGATGGGATGCTGGTGGGTTCGAGGTAGAGGTTGCCCCTAATTAACTGTTTTGATAGATTGATTGATTGATTGATTGAATACTTAATTTTGCAAAAGACAAGCACAGGGAAGTACAGTTCAATACAAGGTCTGTTTAGAGGATTTTAAACCCAAGATGTTCAGATGTCTATGTAAACATTATGTCTTATGGTTAGCTGTAGCGGGTAGGCTGGAGTGTAGAAAGTACTCATTATGCAGAATGTCCCATTTCACAAGTTTTCAGATGTATACAAATCTTTTGAAAATAGCAGATCTACAAGCTCACAATGCGTCACATTCGCAACACATTGTGAGCTTGTAGATCGGCTATTTTCAAATGGCCGAAATGCATATAGGGCTGAAGTGGGTAATGTATGCTTTGTAATAATAATCAAAAACAAAAAAGTAACTAGTAACTAAAGTTTTCAAATAATTGTAGTGGAGTAAAAGTACAATATTTGCCTCTGAGATGTAGTGGAGTAGAAGTAAATGTATTGAAAATTGGAAATACTCCAGTAAAGTACAAATACCTACTTAAGTACAGTACTTAAGTAAATGTACTTGGTTACTTTCCACCACTGCTAACCTTGAGTTACATAGATGAGAGTCTGTGGCACTCATCATCACATACAGGTGGCTCACATATTTAATACTCTGTGTGCATCTTCTCAAGCAGCTAATTCAATTTTTTAATTATAATTTGATCAGGTTCTAAGACTGAGACGCTGTAAGACACGCCCTTGCTGAGCGGGTAGGGTGAACCTGTACCTCCTCCTTGGTGGGGAATGGGAGAGTGAGCTGCAGGGACTGTGTGGATCAATGGTTCTCAAAGTGGGGTCAGGGGCCAGGTGTCCTTGACAGCGTTCCAGGGGGTCCCCAGAAATATGAGTTAATATAGCATCAAAATCTGTTAAACCACTTTAACACTATACACATAAAGCATATAGAGTTAAATGTATTGTTGTGATTTTCTAAAAAGTATTGAATTTCTGGAACGTTTTAAAATATTTTAACACCACAAATCTTGTATACAAGACCCCCAAATACACAATGAATTTGGGGGTCATTGACATGAAAAAGTTTGAGAACCACTGAAGTAGATTGGGGGGTTGGGGGTGGGGGGGGGGGGTGGTGGTGAGGTTGTGTATGTATACCAGTGCAGGGGCAGGGCCTGTGTCTTTAGGACTGGTCACTGTGTTGGCTTTGTTGTTGACCTGCAGGGGGCAGTGTAGAGGGAACATGACACAAACACACACCCACAAACATACAGTACATATCATTCACGCACACGCACACACATCTCATGCAGCCCCAGCTAAGTATCTTTCCAAATAAAATTCATTTTCATGTGCCCTCAATGACTCTGTTTTAAAGGTGTGAGCTGTGTGGATCCTACTGTTCTTAACAAGTCCCTTATGAAATCTGCCGAAGGTCGTGGAAGAGGTTAGAAAATAGGGGCAATTATTGGAACACTGAGTACAATTCTGAGGCAGTAACTTGTGCAATTATATAAAATGCTACCTTAATTCACTTGAATCCCTTAATGCTACCTTATTCTTCCTTCTCTTCAACGACTTATAGGCTACATTTGAATGATGTTTAACTGGTCACACACAGCTCAAAGAAATCAAAGTCATTGTACCTCTATCGCCAAGGAACAGATGTGCATATGTGATATTAATTCACAGAGTGTACATAGAAGTCTAATATGAAATTAACTCTCATCTCTCTCACTCTCACATTAGATATCATATACAGACACACAGTCTAGCACACAATTGTTTGCACAACAAATTCTACATATTGTACATGTGCAGATATGTGCACACACAAAAACAAAGACAAACACACACATTCATGGACACACAGAGCCGCTCCCACAGTGCTGGTTTCAGTAATACATGGGTGTTCATTGAGGATTAAGTGCCAACAGGAAACGAGAGGCATGTACATCATAGGAAAGATAGAGATGAAGAAACACATCATTTAAAAAAAAACATCATCAAAAGAGGATTTATTATTCTATAAAGACTACTAACACAGTTAGTGTGCAGTCCGATTCTAAAACTATAGCTAACATGATGACCATAGACTTTTTTCACGGCAGCCATATTGACATTAGGCCTGTCCCAGACTAAGGATTTCTATAGTCGAATCTGATTGGCCAATAGTTGCCTAATAGTCGACTAATATATATATTTTTTGGCATGATTTGACTGAGATTGGCAGTCGAATCAGTCTGATTCGACTGCCAATCTCTCAGTCAAATCATGCAAAAAAGATGTTATGCAATAGAGGAACATTCCATTTGGGCTGTAGGGGCGCTTAATGTCTGATTTAACTTATACTTGCTTGGTTTCTCCCAATAAATCATGATGTATATCCTATTTTTGGCAAACTATTAGCTCATTAATACAACAAACTAGGCCAATCTCTCAGTCGAATAATAAAAATTAAAATAAATGATTTTCTTTTCTTTCATAATTCGACTAAGAGATTGGCAGTCTACTCAGACACCCCTCGACTGATTAGTCGACTATTCGAATAATCGAGGTCAGGCCTAATTGACAATCTGTAAATAGTTAGTGTAAAATTACTTCCTGTTACCAATCATACTAATTAACCACGCCTTATATACTTCCTCATATGACAAAATAGCAAAAAATAGCATATCTCTGAGCTCACAACATGCCACATCATGACACACTGTGAGCTTGTAAATCTACTATACTATTTTTGAAAATAAGGGTTGCCAGGGTTAATGTTGTCAAGTACTGTTGCGTTTAATGTAGGAGAGCCTTTTCAGTGAGCAAACACGCAACAGAGCAGCACCCTACTCTGTTTGACCTGAATGAACCTTATTTAGTATCATCAGTACCACCAGTGAAAGTAACATTTCACAACTAATTATGTCAATTTGGCTGCTGTGAAAAACACAATACTGTACAAACATAGATACCGCATTGGCCGTTGCAGTATATTGGGTGAATGTGGCTGCCGTATTGGCAGGGGCAAGCCATGCCTCCTAATGCACGTATGCTCCATGTATGTCTACTGAAGCAGGACATCTCTCCACAATTAGAATCACATAGTTATGATATAGGATACTTGGTTAAATCAAAATACAAAATAGAAGAATGTTTTAGTCTCAGGTAACTTATATACAACTCAGTTATATTTCTTGCAGTGGAGTTATGGCAAGTTGCCCCAGCCCATATGGTGGCACGTTGATGTACAATCCAGCGGCCAGTGCAGCGTCTACGTATAATAATATGTCTATGGTGAAAAAGGCCTATTTCCCACTGCTAGGAATGACTGTCCCTAAATGATGATCTCATGGCTGCACGATGCCCATTCACGAGGCTCATCAGACACTGAACGTTGCATCCAATTTGTGCAAAAGACAGAGAAAGTTTTCACCTCTGTGAAACTAAACTCACCTTGACTTGAGACACCAAGTCTGCAGTCTTGTTCTTGTTGAGCAAACTCTTGGCTGCTGCAGATGGTAATAAAGAACAGATATGTCGTCGTCAGAGTTCACATTAGATACATGTAAACCTAGGGACACTCTACCATGCAATCAGCATACAAGCCTTGTCTTCCTACATCAAGACACAATGCAAATGCAACAATCTCTCTGTGCAGGACATTCAGGGCTCCGCATTAGGGGTGTGTCGATATATCGTCCCGCGATATATCGTCCCGCGATATATCGCGATACGTTTTCGTGACGATATGTATCGTTTTGGGCGGAAAAAATATTGTTTTGCAATAATAATAATGCAAAAACAACAAAAGTATTTGTTTGCATTTGCTTTTTCCCCCCCCCAGATATTTTCATAATATAAAAGTGCCATATATCGTATCGTATCGATATCGTATCGATGTTGTGAGCCCAATATCGTATCGTATCGTATCATGAAATTAGTGTATCGGCCCACCCCTACTCCGCATCATAATCCGAGTTGCCACAGGTGGTTGGTTCTGTGTGTATTAAGTAAGTGATGACAAGGGTGTTCAAAAACATTCTAGTGCAACAGCTGCAGGCTTATTCAGCCAGCAAACTCTCTCTGTGTGATTATTTCTTCAGTTTACGGACCTGTGCAGCACATCTGCACACATACCTGTACACATGCACCTACTAGCACGCAGTTTCTCTCTATGCCTTCCTGTTCTCTGCCCGCTGTCACTTACCCCTCCCCTCCACATGGGCCCCCCTTCTGCCTCTCTCTCTCTCTCTCTCTCTATCTTTTACTGAGTCATTCTGTACTTAAATCATTCCACTGAACAGTGCATACATTGCATTAGCATGCATTTCATTCAAAATGTAGGCATCCTTTATTGCAAGCATTGACATCCTATGTTGTAAACCTAACACACACTTTTCTGAGTACAAAACAACTAAGTTGGCATGCATGCATCATCATCTATTAGAGGGAAAGTACCGCCAGACATCCGGCTGGGTACAATCCCACCCTCATCTCTGTCATCCAAGAAATCTTACCTCAAATGGTTACCACATTCCAAACAAAAGGAAAGAATATTGAAAAAAAGGAAACAAAATGATGAATAAAAGGCTTTATATAAGTAAAAGTAAATATACTTGAAGTAACCCCAACAGATGACAAGAGCACATGAAAAGTTAAAGTAAAAGCAAATATTCTAAAGGGGATATGTATACATGCAAAAAGTAGAGAAAGTGTGAGCAAGGGAGAGAAAGGGAAAGGAATGAATTTGCCTACAATGTTAATATCAAGATTATTTTTGTTTCACCATTTTTACAGGATGGCTCTGTAGGAGGTGAGACGTCTAGAAATGGGTCTATGTGTGCATACATGCGTTTGTCCAGGGCTAATATCACAAACCGTCCAGCACCACATTTATTGTGCACACTGCCAGTAGGACAAGTAAGTACCTCTCTGCATTTTCTTTTTCCCATGTGTTATACCTTTTGAAATGTGTTACATCTTTAATTCAATGGCGGTCTGATCGGGCTTGTCCAAATAATAAGTCACATGTCATAGATATGTCATAGATGACATCATAGACTGGCCTCATGCAGTCTGTGATCTACATGCCATTATTATTATGTCCAGTCTTGTTTACGTTAGGCCCTATTTATCAAGTGCTTGGTATAACAGTGACAAAATAATCGATGGGGCAATTATTTAAGCTGTCAAAACCATGCTACTTTTTGAAAACAGGCAACTCACAGTATTGTTTGACATGTTTTCATAAATGGTCGCAAACGTTATAGATGTATTTACTTTATTTTGTTGTCACGCAAATCTGTTCTCACGGCTCTTACTTTACTGCACAAAATGTTTGTGGGTCTTGGGCCTAAACTATAAACGGCATGAACATTTTTGAGAACACCTGGCCTAAACAATTGCCCTATCAAACTGTGTTTAAGCCAGTATGAATATGCAGGAGCATGGTATTTCTCTCAATTTTAAAAACTATCAGTATAGTTTTATGCATGTAGGTATGTATGTATTATTAATGACGGGAATCAATGTTTTAAGAAGGTCTAGGCTGAAAAACAACACCCTTAAGTCAATAGAAAAAGATGACATCAGTGCTAAGATGCCTTTGGGAATCAATGCCAAAGGCAGTTATAGACATACCTGAAAAGTTTCGCGTGACCAACAGAGTGGTCAAAATGACTCCCTGGAGTGACAAAAGAAAGGATAGAGAAGGAAAGAAGGAAGGGCGGGAGGAAGGAAGGAAGGAAGGAATGAAGGGCAGAAAGAAACAGAGGTGTTAAGTAACAGTAAAATGCTATAGGCAGAAATAAGAGAAAGATCAGCCATTTAATGTAGTTCAAAGCAAGAAAGAGGGAAACAGAAGGAACTTGGCGGTCACGTTTTAGAGAATAACCTTGAAGTCTAGATCAGTGGTTCTCAAACTGTGGGCCAGGGCCCACTGGTGGTCCGTGAGGATATTGCAAGTGGGCCCCCAAATAATTGCCAAAACACTAAGATTTACTTGATAATTATAATATCAAATAATTTATGTAAAAAAAAAAAAAACTATATGTTTTCTTTAAATCCAAGCGTTACAAATCCTTGTGATACAAAGGAATTTAAAGTATATTGATCCAACACACTCGATCGATTGATCATTAAAACAAACATGCTCTGAAAATGCACACAGCCCACACAGCTGAGGATTTAACAGTAAGTGGTCCCTGGTCAGATGTGAAAATCTCCAAAGCGAACGCTTTGGAGATTTTCAAATGGAACCTGATCCAGAAAAGGTTGAGAACCACCGTTTTAGAGAATAACCTTGAAGTCTAGAGGGAGAGCTAACGCAGAGAGAGAATGGCGAAACAGAGAGAGAGAGAGAGAGAGAGCAATAGAGAGAGATGTTGAGGATGATGATGAAGAAATGGGTTACTTGGCTAGAGTGAAGGTGAATTCAAAGGACACACTGACAGTAGTCTCACCTTGAGTTTTCTTCTGGCGTTGAACTTCTTCAGGCACTCTACAGTCTCCTGCCTGTGCATCATTGAGGCTACAGTGGACCGTTGCTGCAAAAGAAAAAAGAGAGGGAGTAAAGTCAAAACAAAAAAAGAAAGAAAAACAAATAAATAAAGAAAAATAAAGAGAGTAACGGAAAAATCAAAACCAAAAGAGAGTAGAAGAACAGTGTGTGTGTGTGTGTGTGTGTGTGTGTGTGTGTGTGTGTGTGTGTGTGTGTGTGTGTGTGTGTGTGTGTGTGTGTGTGTGTGTGTGTGTGTGTGTGTGTGTGTGTGTGTGTGTGTGTGTGTGTGTGTGTGCATAAGCCACATACAGAGATCCAGGGGTGTTTGAGTGCCTCTGTGGAAGTAATGCGTTTGCTAGGATTGATGGTCAGCATCTTGTTGATCAGATCTTTGGCCTCAGGAGTGACGGTGTCCCACTCTGGGGACGGAAACTGTCAGGAACACATATTACACATATAGTCAAAATTGTCAATAATAAATTGTCACTTATCAGTGACACCTGCCATTAAATATGAAAAGAAACATAGCATAGGGAGGAAAGGATGACAAGAGAGACACTGACAAGAGTGAATCCTTTAGTGCGTGTGTGTGTGTGTGTGTGTGTGTGTGTGTGTGTGTGTGTGTGTGTGTGTGTGTGTGTGTGTGTGTGTGTGTGTGTGTGTGTGTGTGTGTGTGTGTGTGTGTGTGTGTGTGTGTGTGTGTGTGCGTGTGTGTCTCTGTGTGTGTCTGTGGGGACACATATCTGTCCTGAGGGTCTTGTATAGGCGGGCCCTCAGAACATGGGCTAAGCCAGCTCCTCCAATAGGCAACAGGATGGTGTATATAGGTCAGTATGATAGACACACGTAAGACCAAGTCTGGGGCTCTTAACCTAAAGTACAAAGTGGTGTTTAATTTGACAAGAGTGAATCCTTTGGTATGTGTGTGTGTGTGTGTGTGTGTGTGTGTGTGTGTGTGTGTGTGTGTGTGTGTGTGTGTGTGTGTGTGTGTGTGTGTGTGTGTGTGTGTGTGTGTGTGTGTGTGTGTGTGTGTGTGTGTGTGTGTGTGTGTGTGTGTGTGTGTGTGTGTGTGTGTGTGTGTGTGTGTGTGTGTGTGTGCTCTTACATCGTAGGCCCCAGCCTTGATTTGCTGGTAGAGGCGATGTTGGTCCTCGTCCCAGAAGGGAGGGTATCCCACCAACAGGATGTAAAGGATCACCCCTGGCAGGAAGTTACAGGTAACGTCAAGCATCCCGACAGGATGGACCCATACAAACATGGCCAATGTACGTCCACCACAGACAGAAACACAATCGCACACGATGCATGTTCATATACGGTGACACCCAAGGTGGAGAAGACCCAACCAGCCCACAAAAGGCAGCAGTGTTGTCAGGCTTAAGCTCGAAGGACATGAGAGGTGAGAAAACGTTATTTACCACAGGCCCACATGTCCACAGGTTTCCCATACGGGTCTTTCCTCAGAACTTCTGGAGACAGGTAGCCCGGAGTGCCGGCAAAACCTGGAGGAGAGAGATGGATGCAGAAAATATGGAATGGTGGGAGGGAATGGGCAGTTCAATGACTTGTTCAGTTGACTGACTTGCTTGTTTGATAGATTGATAGATTGATAGATTGATAGATTGATAGATTGATAGATTGATAGATTGATAGATTGATAGATTGATAGATTGATAGGCTGGTTGATTGGTTGACTGATCTAGACTAGAGTGAATGATCAATGGATGGAAGGATGAATACTCACCGAACCATGCCTGCTGGTCCCCCTGCACCTCGATAGCCAGCCCAAAGTCAGCCAACTTGACCGCCGCCCCCTTCAGCTTACTGGCCAATAGAAGGTTCTCAGGCTGAGGGGGGCGGAGTCAAACAGGTTAGAGGCGAGAGGACATACGCTCAGGGAATAGGTTGCCCACAGACACAGATCTAGGATCAGATTAGACTCACCAAATCCTAATCCAAACCATTAGGGGTGAATATACTAAACTGCTCTTAAATCAGTAGCCGGGGCAACTCCCTTTCTGTCAGACAAATGGCAGACAGACGGTAATGCTCACAGGACCGAGGGCTGTGGAACAAATCTCTAGCTGAGCACTTCCACACTGGAGCTGTGCACCTGGCTCCAACCTACTCACGAATTCCGAATACATGGATTGATGCCAGCCGTGGTGGTCTGTTCCACGCTTACGCCAATCCAATGTGTTTGAATGTGTGAGTGAGAGCCTGGTGCACACTGCAGGGGGAAGGCTAAAGAGGGTGGTGAGGTGTAACAGGAGATGTGTGTCAAAACAAGTGACTCAGCCACACACAAATATTTCTGTAAAAACAAACAGACACTTCACACTGACAGACAGTTTAGCACATTCCTGAACGCATGCAAGCCCCCAGCACACAGAGAGGAAAAGATACCGGTGCATAAGCCAGAAAGGTCTCTGCTAACCTAAGGCCAGTGAGACAGTGTGTCCTAATGAATAATACATTTCCTAACATTTAGACACTCCAACCTACTGCATTTTAAAACCCAGTCTTTTTATTCCAACCACAGAGCCGCACAGCACACAGGCAGTAGATGACACCAGAATATTTCTCCAAAAGGATTTAATTTCTCCTGGTAATGTAGTATTAAAACCTCAACTCATGTGTGTGTGAGACACATCCCCCAGTTATCTGTTATCCCAACAGAGACGTCAATTCCAATAATAAAAACAGGGTTTGAGAAAATAAAGTATGTGAACAATGCTTCCTATATGCTCACTTCAGAATGCGTTTGAATCAATAGATTGAAGCGACAAGCGATATCTCTCATTCTCTCTTGCTGTTTTTACTCCACATAAAATGACATTTGGGAAGTTTGCCATGGAATATTCATGAACTTGGAAAATGTTTCACATCTTAACATAAGTTTTACATAATTATGCAAATGGTTGTCTTTCCTGAGTTGCCGGCATGTGCTTGCTTACCATTGGCAAGTCTCTCTCTCTCTCTCTCTCTCTCTCTCTCTCTCTCTCTCTCTCTCTCTCTCTCTCTCTCTCTCTCTCTCTCTCTCTCTCTCTCTCTCTCTCTCTCTCTCTCTCTCTCTCTCTCTCTCTCTCTCTCTCAGCAACGCCCCTGGGTAATATTACAGGAGCCTTATTCCTGGCATTGACAGGAAGGAATATTGAACCGAAAATATTTAATAACACAATGGTGCAGTAACTGCTGTAACAGTAGAACAGGCTCTAAGTGTCTCTTTTCTTGAGAAGGGTTTTAAAACTGTGACTTTAAACCAGACTTGCACCAAGTTTCTAAGCCAAGGTCACAGCCAAACCACCTCCATTAGATACTATTACACTGTAAAATGAACTACACTGTAAATGTTAGATTTTTGTATTCTGTGAGAAACAAAAGCATTTGTTTCCTTCATCAAAATAATCAATGACAAAAACAAAAGGGTAAAGTTTCATTGATATGAGAATAAGGGTTTTGGGGGTATGATGTAATACACAGTGACCTGCTGCTTGCCACCTGTTGAACGCACCGAGCTCCAGATATGACTGTCGCTGCGGCTATACAAACCTTCAGATCCCTGTGGACAATTCCATTAACATGGCAGTGGTGCACGCTCTCCAGAATCTGTTGTATGCAGTGGCTATTGGAGGGGGTGGGGGGGGGGGGGGAGAAACAGAAGGGGATTCAGGGGAATGAACGGAGGGGAAGAGTTATATTACTGTACATTGTCCATATTCCTATGGCAGACATTTTTCTTGTCTCTAGAATGTTTACCTCTGGTCATGTGGTGATATATCACTGACATTACAAGCTATAAACAGTGCAATTTTAAAAAAGAGTTACAAAGTCTGTCTAAAAAAGAAAAGACAGCATGAAGGCCAGGATGGTACTTAGTCATTCTAAAATGATATCTCTATTCTCTTCTCTAATGCATCCTTCCTTTGACCTCTCAACAGTTTTACGCTATTTTTTATTTCTTTCCACCTCCATCTTTCCCCATTCCTTTCATTCTCTCTACCCCTCTCTCTCTCTCTCTCGTTCTGCATCATTGCCTCTCTCCCCAGGGAGGTAATATGAACATAAAGCTGTTATTGTAAGGTATGTCTTGTATGATTAATACTTCATACCACATCATTAATCACCTTTATAAATAACCATATGAGAGCTGAGACAGCACTTTCGCGCCTCTGATAGAACCATATGTGAAATAAACACGCACGTGAGCAAACACACACACATGTGCATACATGCACAATATACTCAGCTCAATGTGTATACTCAGCTCAGTGTGTGTGTGTGTGTGTGTGTGCGTGCGTGCGTGCGTGCGTGCGTGCGTGCGTGCGTGCGTGCGTGCGTGCGTGCGTGCGTGCGTGCGTGCGTGCGTGCGTTTGCATGTGCGTACCTGGCATCAGCCTCACTGTAGTACTCCCTGGCTACGATGTCTTCAAACAGTTCTCCTCCTGTGACCCTGAGAAGGAGAAGGTAAGGGGAGACCATTGTTACTAATCCCACGGGGCAAATCCAGTTTCAGCTTCACCCAGCTGATGACTGCTCAGATGATCAGGATGAGCGCCTCGGGGGGCGGGGGGAGCGGTTAGGTCTTGCTCAGGGACACGTAGGAGAACCGGTGACCTTCTGATTTCCAGACGGCCTCTCTACCCGCTAAACTATGGCCGCCGTAAGAGATACACAGTCAAATCCTTAGTGTGTCCTGACTTAACGATACGCCTAACCCTCTTCCCTGTACCTTCAGTCACTCAAAGACCTTGTCATTTTGCACATCCATACACACTGCACGATACATAGGTAAATAAAATGCATCTATACATTTCAAACTTCAAATGTGTGTTGTGTGTCCATACCGTCTCTGTGTGCACACATTCAACATTCAAGATGTATTTGTTTCATCTCTTACATGAGTACACAAGAGTAAGATTATTTGTGGCATCGATAACAACAATAACGAAATAAATAATTAAGAATAACAAGTAGTAAGGTAAGAAACATCTAAGTATGTACATTAATCATCAACACTTTAAGGTGCTTTGATGGTGCAGTGAGCATGGGACCTATTTCTAAATTATATGTACAGTATATGCATGTCTGTAGTATACCGGTATGTGTATAAGCGTGTGTGTGTCTGTGTGTGTCTGTGTGTGTGCGTGTGTGTGTGTGTGTGCGTGCGTGCGTGCGTGCGTGCGTGTGCGCGCGCATTCGTGCGTGCGTGTGAGGGAGTACATTTACTGTATGTACTATGTGTACATATGTTTGTGTGTGCAATCTTGATATGTATAGTTTGGTGACTGTGTGTGAATGTGTTATGTCTGTGGGGACATAAATCTCTCCTGAGGCTCTTCTATAGGCGGGCCCTCAGGCCATGGGCTAAGCCAGCTCCTCCAATAGGCAACAGGATGGTGTATATAGGTCAGTCTGTTAGAGACACGTGAGACCAAGTCTGGAACTGTTAACCTCACATACACAGTAGTGTACAATTTGGTGTGTGTGTGTGTGTGTGTGTATATGTACTGTATGTATGTATTTGTGCGTGTGTGCGTGCGTGCGTGCGTGCATGCTTGACTTACAGATCAAACACCAGATAATGGAAGCCCTCTTCTGATATGCTGTCATGGAGTCGTACTGGGAAAGAGAACAACAAAAGGGGTGAAAATGCAAACACAGAGGAGAGAATTGCAGTAGAACAAGAGGTAAAAACCCAAATGAAAGGGGAAACCATCGCCATAGAGAGGAGGAATATTCATTATCACAATCATCCTCTGTGCCTCTGCTTAAAAGGACGTTTTGGTTGCAACGGTGCACAAGAGAAACACAGCCAACATGCAAAGCATTTCTTTAGTCTGAGTTTAAAACAAGCTGCAGTCCATAATAGTTAATTGTCTCCTCATTAGCGTGACAATCTGTGTTGGTCATTGTTAACCAATAACCACTTAAGCCCTATACTTCACTGTACGACAAATAGCAAAAAATAGCCCATCTACAAGCTATGCGATGCCCAAAATAGGGAAGTTGGGGTTAATTAGGTTAAAGAGTACACGCGCACGGCAAGGTTGTGTTGCAGCTGTTGTGCTCAGAGAAAGCCTGTGAGAATACAGTAACTGACCTCTATTATAAGAATTCTGTCAGGAATTTCCAAATTAGTTAACACAGTTAACACGTCGCAGAGTGTCACTAAAACCCTTTGAATCTGAAAGATTTGACACATTTCATTTGGTGTACAGCACCTATTGAAATGCCTTCACCAAGCAATTTAGTATCATTTAAGCCAGGGGAGCTGATACTGTGTATCTGTCAATTGTAGTGTATTCTTATTCAGCAGAGAAGAGGTATCCAAGTTGAACAGTGATAGTGTGCACTGTGCATCACGTTGGTGATAATAATAACATGTAAAGATGCCAACCGATGACTTGAATGTACAGTAGATGAAGGTAGACCTTTATTAATCCCCGTTGGAAATTCAGTTTCACCTTCACCCAGCTGATGGCTGCTCAGGGGCACTCGGAGGGGAGCTGTTAGAGGTTAATTGTCTCAGGGACACTTCGACACGTAAGCTGGGCGGGCTGGGAGGTGAACCGGTGACCTTCTGATTACCAGACGGCCTCTCTAGCCAAGGCCGACTAAGTACTTGAGGAGGTGACATTATAAAATGTAATAACATGCTTGTACTTATCGCTATGGAAGTTGAAACTAGCAGCAATGCAGCAATGTTCTTTTTAAACATCCATCACACCCCCAAGTGTAGAACAGGCCAGACTACGAACATGAATTGTATTCAACTTCCAACCCAGCATGGCATCTGAAATAATCCAAGAAATGTTTGATAACATGTAATGCCACCAAGTATTAAAAAATGACTTATTTGGTTCACATGAGGGGACAACAAATATTTTGGCCTGTATTAGACATTCATTTATTTTTTGTTTTGTTTTTGTTTTTAATGTGAGGACAATGTGAGTGTCCAGTGTGTGGGTTTCTTTTTCATTGCATCGTTTGTTTATTTCCCAGCATCTGCTTTGGACCTGTGAGCATACAGTACTAGCTACTCTTTCATTTATCTTTGCCTTATTTCACCTCATAGTATTAAGGCTTTGGACTCGGTAGAATTAAGGATTAGGAGTGAAAATCGAAAAGTAAAACGCGAGTGTCAATTTAACTCAGAATCACTGTGTTCTCAAACCTTCTCAGAGCATCGTACCTTAGAAACCTTGTGGGATCATGGCCACAGTGTTACTTAACTGGTCTGAGACTTTTATTGGTTAGAGACGGGAGATAACAACGGAGACAAAAAAAAGATAAGAAGAGAGAAGAACGGTGTGAATAGATGAGTGGGGAACAAAAAAGAACAGAGAAATAAGTTCTATCAGCGGTGTAACAAGGAAAAAGGATAAAGAGGTCAAGAAGTTAGAGAAGAAAAAGAATAGGGGGAGAGAGAGAAAGAGAGAGAGAGAGAGAGAGAGAGAGAGAGAGAGAGAGAGAGAGGGGAAAGAGAACCGAGGCTCTCTTCTCTTCCTGATGACTCAGCTGGGAGAGCGCACAGATACATCATCATTAGATGTGAGTGCATTCACATGCACACGCACACATGCATGCACACACACCTGCACGCACGCACACACACACACACAGTCCATGACCGTGTCGGGAAGATGAATAACCATACGAAGAATCTTCAGGGACCTGAGAAGCAAAGAATGTGTGTGTGTGTGTGTGTGTGTGTGTGTGTGTGTGTGTGTGTGTGTGTGTGTGTGTGTGTGTGTGTGTGTGTGTGTGTGTGTGTGTGTGTGTGTGTGTGTGTGTGTGTGTGTGTGTGTGAGAGAGAGAGAGAGAGAGCGAGAGAGAGAGTGTGTGCATACGATTATGTGTGCATATATCAAGACTGTGAAATTGCAGCTTACCAATGTTGGGGTGCTTCAATAAACGGCAAATCCTGGCCTCTCTCTCCAACTTCTGATGATCTATAAGAGATGAGAGAGTTTTGATAGTTTAAAATGTTCCCCTCTATGAATGGCTTTCATCTCCATTTGAGGGTGTGTTGAAGAAATGCCTGTTATGCAAGATGTGAAGTGAGTTGCATTGATTTGTTATGCAAGATGCTCATCTGCAAGTAAGCAATTTCCAACGGGTTGAGCACAAAAACCACGGCCCCTTCCGCTGAGACGCGTGGAGCAACAGAGGCGGGAGCGCTCGTATTTGTTCACATGATATCCTATTCCGTCCACCACGGCTTGCTATCTAAGACATTGCTCTCTTAGACGCACAAGGCCATCGGCAGTCCGTCGCGGGCACTCGTTCGCCTTTTGGCTCACTCAGGTGCTCCTCACGAGCCTCAAGGCCTTGCGGTCTTGATTTAACGAGTCATGCATTTTTTGTAAAACATTGCACGTGACATACGCGACACGTTGTGAGCTTATAGATCTGCCATTTTCGGCCCGTGACACGGCACGCAACCAAGAATAAATCAGTAATATTGTCTTGGTAGATCACTCCCTGTATGCATCGATGCCAGTGCCCTGGCAGCAAAATCTCACTCCCTAACTCTTCAACCTCCTTCTACAATATCCCAGGGCCATTATTGAGAGTAAAGTGTGTAGAGAGTGTCGATAAACTTCCTGTAACCTACTGATATCTTTTCAATTCTCCCAATTCCTTGCCATAATCCCACCAAACAGCCTCTGATCGATGGTTGCTGGACTGTCTTAGTCCTAGATCAGTTCTGTTCTAGTTCCAGGTCCAAAGAGCTTCTTTTCAAACTTAATGTATATGTTAATTCCAACAGGATATGGTAAATGATGCTCAACAACAGATTACCGTAATTTTCGCACTATAAGCCGCACCTGACTATAAGCCGCAGCAGCTAAATTGAATGTTTGGAACATATATAAGCCGCACTGGACTATAAGCCGCGGGTGTAAAATCCATAGATGTAGGAGGTCCCCTAGTGGCCGTTAGCTGTAAAAATCCATAGATAAGCCGCACCGTTATATAAGCCGCAGGGTCGAAAAATTGGAAAAAAGTCGCGGCTTATAGTCCGAAATTTACGGTATGTACTGTACACTATACACAGTGAAGCTGGCAAAAGCAGCAATGCTATGCTAGCACAGAGAGGCCTGGTTCATTTCTCTACGGCCCATAAATTGTCTTCCTCTGTACTTTATGGGACCAGAATGATTCTGTATTACTCATTGAAATATGATGTGGGTGTTGAAGCTTTCCTTACAGGTTGAAGGCAATTATGTCCACTGACTTCAGCACAAACGTCTTTCTCACTGAGTGCTTTCGGCGACCCATTTTAGCTTTGCTTCAGGACAGGGAGAGACAGCGAGACAGAAAGAGAGGGGAGCAGAGAGAGGGAGGGAGGGGGGGTGAGAGAGGGAGAGATGAGCGGAGGGTTCTACTTTTTTTCTGAATAAAATAGGACGCCTATTTTTCTCTCATGTCCTCCTCTCCTGTCTCCGTTCTTGTTGACGCTGTGGAAATCGTGGACTCAATTCAGCCTAAGCTGCGGAACAGTAGTCAGGAGCCTGGCCTACAGAGCAGGTGAGTTGTTCTATCTAGAGACTGTGTGTGTGTGTGTGTGTGAGTGTGAGTGTGTGTGTGTGTGTGTGTGCACACGCACACACACGCGCGCACGCACACACGCACGCACGCACACACGCACGCACGTGCATACGTACGTGCACGCGTGCCGTATGTGTGCAGGAGTGTCATGAGTGCATACATGCGTGAGTTAACATGGACATTACACAGTACTGTATGTTAATTTATCCATTGGTAACTCTGAGAGTATACAAATGTACCTTACTGGTCTATTTGGTTGCATTTCTACAATCTAAAAGTAAAATAACACTCAGGATTTTACTGTGAAGTTGCTTTATTCATACTGGTGCTCCCACAGACAGTAGGACGCCCAGACAGACATGGATTGATTGATTGATTGATTGATTGATGTACTTTTATTTAGTAAGACATGAGAACATCAGTACATGGAAGTACAAATTCACAATACAAGGTCTACTAAACTGGGAGACTCATTAAGCACTGAGCTTGTTTAAGATGAGAAACCCATGCGCACAAATCATGATGACATATAAGAGACAGACAGATATACACACTACTATACAGAATGTCATACAATCAGTTTACAGGTTACTGGTATGAAGAGTGAAAAAAATATATACAAAAGAAGAAAATGAAAGAGGGGGGGGGGTAGGTTAAGACTTAGACAGGGGGCATTTTCGAATTGCAGCCTCCTGAAGGTGTATCTTTAGGGCAGTTTTGAAAGTGAGTAGGGTTTTACACTCCTTTACTCCTTTTGGTAGGGCATTCCTCATTTTTGATGAATAGCATGAGAACGAGTTCATTCCCTTAGTTGAGCCAAATCTGGGTTGAACATGATTTGTGGAGCTACCTCTGGTGTTATGATCATGGACTTAATTAACATTTTGGAAGTATTTTGACAAATACAGGGGGATCCCAATGTTGTGGTGTATCTTGAAGACCAGGCCCATAGCAAGTTGCTGTACTCTGTCCTCAACCCTAAGCCATCCAATCCTAGCAAAATGAGCAGGGGTTAGATGGGTTTTGTGATTGAGGCCAAGAAGTAGCCTTACAAGTTTGTTTTGGGATGTTTGGAGCCTTGTTTTTAAGGCCTTGGAGGTGTTGTGATACCATGAAGTGCATGCATAATCATAATGATGATAAGGATGGCAGACAGACAGACAAATAGACAGACCGACAGACAGATAGACATGGATGGTAGACAGACAGACCTACAGACAGACAGACATGGATGGCAGACAGACAGACAGACAGACAGACAGTGAGAGTCAGAAACAAGAGCAACACAGTCATTACTTCATGATTAGCAGGACAGAATATGGTCACTAATCTATGTATGTCTGTGTTGTCACTAAATGACAAAATAGCATGCACTGTACACTCTGGTAATTTAACTCATTTTTTTTTCACAAATTCTGACCTTCTCTAAAATGTGTTTTGGGCTCATTGCCTCTAACCATCAGATGGACACCAGCTCTCCATCCCTGAACAAAATTGTTTTTATGGTTTTTATAGCTATAAGAGTGTGTGTGTGTGTGTGTGTGTGTGTGTGTGTGTGTGTGTGTGTGTGTGTGTGTGTGTGTGTGTGTGTGTGTGTGTGTGTGTGTGTGTGTGTGTGTGTGTGTGTGTGTGTGTGTGTGTTTGTGTGTGCAAAGCCTTATGAGCATTGAGTTCTTGTAACTATAATTATACAATGTTATAAGCCAATTATAATGCATTATAAGTATGTTTATAGTGCATTACAGACAGTAGAATAGGAAGTGGAGTGGAATTTCAGTGGAGTGTGCATAATCAGCATATCTCTTCCATTATTTCAGTGATACAACCTTATGCACTCCCTATGCAAGGAGAGAAGCACACTTCGCGATGGCATCATGGCATGCAAGGAGCACAAAAATTACAAGTAAACTGCGTTTACGTCTCCGTTTCATAAACAACGTGTGCATTTGTAGGCACTGAATGTGTCCAAAATGGGGTTCATATGGCTTAATAAGTCCTTAGACTTAAAGTAAATGGATTTGACTGCGCACCCCCCCTTTGGCCTCTGGCCCTTTCTGTATCTTGTCTCTCTCTCTCTCTCTCTCTCTCTCTCTCTCTCTCTCTCTCTCTCTCTCTCTCTCTCTCTCTCATCTCTCTCTCTCTCTCTCTCTCTCTCTCTCTCTCTCTCTCTCTCTCTCTCTCTCTCTCTCCATAATTCTGTGTCCCTGACTTTCTCTACATCATTTTCTATCACTCTGTCACTTTATGTCTTATCTTTTTATTTCTCACTTGTTCTATCACACAGACATACACATATACACTCAAACATAAATTATATACTTGCAATCATATTCTGTTTACTTCTCTTACACCCCCTTCTCTCTCTCTCTCTCTCTCTCTCTCTCTCTCTCTCTCTCTCTCTCTCTCTCTCTCTCTCTCTCTCTCTCTATCTCTCACTCTCTGTTTCCTCCACAGGTAGTCCACCTCCTAGCCAGCTGGACATCTGTTGTCTAGCAACTCCTGCACCAATCAGAATGTCAGTCCGCTCCTCTTCTCTGCAGTGAAACCAGCCTTGCATGCAAATAGCCAACACTGAGAGTTCACACACAACTAGCCAACTGTACAGAACCATGGAGGGGTGAACACTATCAACTCTGCTGAAATACAAACCAAAAAAGTGACATTTCATCATGGCTTTTGTTCTGGGTATAAAATACATTTAGTGCCACTGTTTTACCACCAGCATACTGAGAACCATTCCTGACCAGGAATGGTTCACATGAAAATGTCAGGTGGTCTACTAAATAGTAGCATAGTAGAGAATTAGACTTTCCTAAAATGTCCTCATTTTACACTTGGCTACAGGACCTGCCTGACTATCCAGCAGTTTTAAAGCGACAACAATGAACTGTGTGTGGGGTTGCAAAGGGTCTGGAAATGTGCATATTTTAAATATAAAATCATACCTAAATTAAATAGTTAACTTATTTGGAGGGGAATTCACATGAAAAAGCAATACTAGGCCTTACAGCATGTTTTGGTTAAAAGTATGCCATGTGTATGGCATTTAAAGTACTCTACCAAGCAAGGGCTTTTGGAAGGCAATGGAATATGACAGTCATGCCAACGTACTGTATCTCATCAGTGATGCCCAATGATAGAGTTGGAAAACTGGTGGCCATTCGGGCAAACTTGAGGTTCTTTGAGCCTGACACAGAGCCAACCTCAACAAGCTTTTATGGTGATTCGTGAAGATGATGATTGTGAAAACGAGGTATAAGAGTCGGACACTGAGGAAGTCCATGGAGAGAATATGGAGGCCCGAGAGGATTTTTTACTTTCTCTTTTTGCGAACGCAGCGGAAGGAGGTGCGCCGAAGGCGCGCCTCCGCGCAAGTGGAGCTTACTATGAAACCGTGCTCGGGTTGTGTCTCTGTGTCTCTGTGTCTCTGTGTGCACTGCCTGTGTGCACTGCCTGCAGCTCCTCTGAGATAAGTAAATGTCCAATTTAGACGTACCATACATCAAATGAAAGGTCTTTGAAAACTGAACACACCTGTCAAGGTTGCGTTTAAGCCCGCCCCTTCCCCCGGAAGCCACGCCCCGGAGAAGGCTCCTAAAAACTCCCCATTGAAACCCCATGTTAAATGAAAAGTGCCCGAATCGCTCCGAAACTTTTTCTACCCCCCCTAAGTGGGGGTCTACGAACAAATACTTCGGGCTCGGATTTAGGCTCCGCCCCCCGGAAGTGGGTGAAACAGGCACTTCAAACACTTTGTTGAATTGTTCAAAAACATTCAAAAAATTTTTTTTGTGAATTTGTATTTTTCTAAGATGCTTCTTTTAACGCAGATTTTTTTTGTATTTAAAAAAAAAAAATATTATTGGTTACTTTTTTTTTAAATATTTTGTTTTCATATTTATTTAAAAAAAAATGCGTTCGCTTCCCGCGTTCGCGCGTCTTACTTGTATTGAAAGGGAGTCATAGGGAATATTTTTGTAGTGTATTACAATGTTAAATGACTCGACTAATTTAATTAAAGTTCAACTGAACTAAGATGAGGCATCAGAGTCTAACATTGAGGAAGAGAGAGAGACTTTTTTGGAGGAGGGTATAAGGGAATGTTTTTGTTGTTCAATGAAAGTATATTTCAATGTTAAATGAGTCAACTCATTTAATTAAAGTTCAGCTCAACTAAATGGGTGACATATGTTTGTGATTTTAATAAGGGTTTACAATTATGTCTGCTTATATTATAAAAGGCTTGTTTCTATACGCATACAGTACGACAGGCTAAATATAGCCTGAGCAAACCAATTTATTCCAATTTATTCCCAATAAATTCTTGTTAATTCCACAGTGTGTGTGTGTGTGTGTGTGTGTGTGTGTGTGTGTGTGTGTGTGTGTGTGTGTGTGTGTGTGTGTGTGTGTGTGTGTGTGTGTGTGTGTGTGTGTGTGTGCGTGTGTGTGTGTGTATTTTCAGGGCAGGCTGCAGCCTGCTGAGAGATTTGTTGCGTAAAAATTTGCATATGCCGAGAGCAGTACTTCCACAAATGTAGAGATATGCTGGTCTAATGATGTCTGTCAGACTGTCTGCTGTCAGTCTCTCCAACTGCGTGATTCTCATCCTTGTCTGTCAATATACCGGTCTATTCACTTGTCTTTTCAGTTAATGAGTACACATACAGTATACAGTATTGGCCCTAAAAAATGCAGAGTCTGTTGAAGGTTTTAAGAGGATGTTAAAAACACATTTGTTCCTTAAGCATTTTTACCCATGAAGTTCTACCTGACTTTCATGGACAAATTGCTTTGTTTTAATCCTTGTTGTATTGTTTTATTACTCTATTTATATACCTTTATACTCTGTTGTTAACTGTTAATTTTGTTTAATCGTGTTCCATTGTACAGCACTTTGTAACCTTGTTTTGAAATGTGCTTTATAAATAAAATTTACTTACTTACTTACTTACTTACAGGGTCTACATTATATCCTGGCCAAGTAGTGGTCTGTTTTTCCTTACTCAGTAGGGTAAGAACATGGCTAAAACAACTGCTAAACTCAATTGCATTAAAGAAATAGCTAATTTCTATCCAGAGAAATCAATAATTGTAATAGAACTAAATTGTGTGACTGAAAGGGATGATAGGTATATTAGGAATAGGAAATGTGTACAAATGCAAGTTTTGGAAGCACAGTATCTTCACACACCATTGGTCACCAGACCAGTCTAAAGTTATCATACAAGTGAAGTGAAGGCATATTTCTGTCAGGAAGACGATCTACAGTATACACTATACTGTACACATTAAAGTATTATTATATAATTACCTCTGAGCAGAGGCCATGGGGGAAACCATTGATTGTTTTTTAGGTTTGGTTGGCAGTCTATTTATGCATATTTAGTCCTATTGCATAAACAAATAAACAGATATTTACATCTAAGCAGAGGACGTTGGAGGCAACCCACATTAAATTCTGCTGGCCAAGTACTCACTCCCCTGGAAAATGAAAAACACACACACTCACACTCACACACTCACTCACACACTCACACACTCACACACTCACTCACACACTCACACACACACACGTTTACAAAGGGTGCCTAGATTGTACTGCTCCAATTCAATTAACTTTTTTAATTAAAAAGATGTGGTGGGGTGAATAAAACATCCTCTGTAGCACTCATCCATAAGGTTATAAACTCCTGTCAGAAACATGGGTTCCGTTATGAACCCCTGTCAGAACCATGGGTTCTGTTATAAACTCCTGTCAGAACCCTGGGTTTTGTTATAAACTCCAGTCAGAACCATGGGTTCTGTTATACACTCCTGTCAGAACCATGGGTTCTGTTATGAACCCCTGTCAGAACCATGGGTTCTGTTATAAACTCCTGTCAGAACCATGGGTTCTGTTATAAACTCCTGTCAGAACCCTGGGTTTTGTTATAAACTCCTGTCAGAACCATGGGTTCTATTATAAACTCCTGTCAGAACCATGGGTTCTGTTATAAACTCCTGTCAGAACCATGGGTTCTGTTATAAACCCCTGTCAGAACCCTGGGTTCTGTTATAAACTCCTGTCAGAACCATGGGTTCTGTTATAAACTCCTGTCAGAACCATGGGTTCTGTTATAAACTCCTGTCAGAACGCTGAGACAGTGTGTCACCGTCTGCTGGTTCCCAAAAGAGGGGGAGAATTACGAAGCCACAGACGATAATGCCGCTGCTTTCTCTCTTGAGCGAAGAAACAAAAGGTGTCTGGTGTCGGAGATAAAAATGGCCCAGAGTATATTGCTCCAAGTCTGTAATAATGTCTTCCGTTATCTTATCCAGCACAACCCGGCCATGCACGGTAGACTATTGCATAAAAGTGGTCTAAGCTATAGTGATGGGAAGAGAGGGGTGTGTGCTGTCATTCTGACAGACAAGAAGTCATCGACCAATGGTAACATGCATACAATCATGAGCCATGTGCACAGTCACAGTTTGCATGTTAAGAAATGCAATGCATACAATCATGAGCCATGTGCACAGTCACAGTTTGCATGTTAAGAAATGCAATGTTCTGGTATTTACCATACACACTATACACTGTTGTGTTTTACACACATGTTCCACACACACACTTTTTCCTTTCATGAGAAGATGTATTTATTTTGTATCTTGCCCAACAGGCATCGCAGCTGGGTCAAGGACACACACACACGAAAAAACATAAAACGGAAATAACAACACTATGCGCACAGTCCTTCCACAGACACAAAGTATAAAATATAACTGTAGTGTTGGCTAACGTAATGCACTTAGAACTATGGCATTTAATGCGACGTCTATTGATTTGTGTCCAATGGCTTTAAACACGATACCTCTTTTAGAGTTTAAAAATAGATAAAGATGATCATGAGACTTTGGTGCTGTGCGGCCTAAAGACTGAACAGAAGGAACAGCGGACAGCCAGGTCAGAGAATGAGAGGAGGAAGTTACAGTAAGGACCTGATGGGGTGGAGAGGACAGGAGATCTAAAGACGTACATGCATGCGACAGACCAGAGAGAGAGAGAGAGAGAGAGAGAGAGAGAGAGAGAGAGAGAGAGAGAGAGAGAGAGAGAGAGAGAGAGAGAGAGAGAGAGAGAGAAAACTCTCTAATTAAGGATGCCCTAGCTTTCTTTGCAGAGTCCAGTGCCCTAGTTTGTGCAAGTGGGGGTACTTTTCACCAACATACTGAAAAACACACACACACACACACACACACACACACGTGCACACCCAGCCATACACACACAAAGTCTAAAAAGTCTCATGTATCTCTCCTAGTGTACTCAGGCAGTCTGCATGGCCAGACAGGTGAGCATCAGCTAGAACAAATACACATTTACAGTAGTGTGAATTTGTGTGTGTGTGTGTGAGAGAGAGAGAGAGAGAGAGAGAGAGAGAGAGAGAGAGAGAGAGAGAGAGAGAGAGAGAGAGAGAGAGAGAGAGAGAGAGAGAAGGTTTTATTTTTAACCTTGAACTACTCTGTGTGTCATGTGATGCCTCCTCTTCTCCTTGATCACTCCTTAATCTCTCTTTTGTGTTGCCAGGTACGTGAGCGAGCTACAGGAGGAACGACATGAACAGAAAGACGAACTAAAGGACAAACACCCACACACATGCACTACTGCACACACTTATACACGCACGCCCACACTCACAGAGGCAGGTGTCATTGTGGTAGTCTCTCTTACATATTGCAGCAACAGCCATCATCTCCGTTACCATGACACCTGCAGATAAGGTGCCAGAACAAACCGTGGCACACCCGGTTACCATAGAAACTGCCCACAATCTAATAGGGTCACTTACAGAAGCATGAACTAGCGCAGTCAGTGACCGTGATGATAAAGAAAGACAAAACGGCAACAGTCGGCAACTTTTCAAAGGGCAAAACATCATGACCTCAAAAGTTTCGAGTTGAAATAGAGAGTGCAGGCTGAATTCACATGGGGATGGTGCTGGGCAAGAACTGCTACTGAAAGTGTCGAAGCAGAAGTACAGGAAGTACACCAGAAGGAAGTCAGGTTGATGCCGTACAGATCTGTTTAAATTCCCATGAACATTGTGTCATGATTGGTCAATAAAAGGCAGCTTGCAGGGGAAGTACGAACGTTTTTCTTCTTTTTTCTTTTCCCCTTGTGGCCACTGACCAGTATATCGGTTTGGCTTACATATCGGCCATTAATTGACTTTCTTCATGACATTGGTATCAGCAATTATGTAGCCAATGTTGTGTTATTAAGCCCTATTCAAAAACAGCAATTGTGAGCTTGCAAATCAGTTTTGGAAAGTATAAAAGAATAAGATATATACAGTATGTGAAAATCTTCTCCTATAATGACATTCATGAAATATGGATGCCAGGTTTAAAGTGGTTAATAAAAGTTTAATAATTTTCTGTACATTTTGAAAAAATCTGTCAAAACTTTGTTGGGTTAGGAATCTCCAAAATCTGTCATCAGTCGCGCTCTACTTGTGAGATGTGAAAAGCCTGGGAACAAGCTTACATGGGGACAGTAAGTTTAATATTGATTCTTCAACATAATCACACATGGTGTGAATTACAATTGGGTCTCTCAGCATAAAGTGTGGGTCATCTGCATCGCAATGAAATGTTCACGGTGTTTTCATGTTAACCCTTTTTTAAATGTCACTTACAACTTACGCTATCGTTTACCAACCGTGTCATTCCCAAGATGCATTGCGATATTTACACGGTGACATCATTGGGCTTTTTAAAAACTTTGGCAAGTCTTTATTGGAATGGATTCAACATTGCTGCACTAACTGTTAAGACAAGATGAGAACCACTGCTGCCAATATAAAGTTCACAGCACCTGTGCGCACGTATACACGCGTGTGCACGTATACACGCACACACACACAGACAAACACAAGGTCATACATTGGTTCACAAATACATAAATATATACTTTCATACACACATACACGAAGAGGGTACATACACACACAAGCACATAAACACGGCGCACACAAACGTAAGCACAGAAGTGACAATGAGAAACAGCAGTGATAGTGACAGCATTCTGACGCATGCATGAGGGTAGAGGGAAAATATTTAACCGCTGCAAGCAAAACTGCACACACTCAAACACAAACACGCACACGTGCGCACACACACACACACACACACAGACTGGTAGTGGCGTGCTGACTGTTCTCAGTCGTTCTCTCTGCATCTCTTTTCCTTGCCCTTTCATTCTTCATCTTTACCCTCGTTCAGCGACTGATCTGCTATTCTTAATGAAATACTGCATAATCAGGATCACAGATCGGAGGATTGCAATTCGTCCTATAGGACCTCAGACTCATGCACTCGCACGCACGCACGCACACACACACACACACAGCCTTGCTGCTGGGCATTCGAGCCACCAATCCCACACTAAACCTTTTTTCACTTCTGTACACTCCCACACACACACACACACACACACAGTTAATTGATCCATTTGTAACTCTGAGCATGTACAAATGGAACCATATGCACCATTTGGTTCCATTTGTACAAGATCAGAGTTAAATGAACACTGAGGATTTCACCGTGCACACAGACAGAGTGGTGGGGTGGGGGTGGGGTTATGATCCTGCCAGAGAGGGGGGAATCAGAGTCGCAATTCCAGGGCTTATCACGGAAAGAGGCTAAAACCATATCTGACATGCCAGCGTGGCTGTATGTAAACCTCTATACACACGTAAACACGGAGAGAGAACAGAGACAGAGAGGGGCCGTGCGTGTGCATGAGTGTGTATGTGGTGAGATAACCCTTTGGAGTAGGGTTAGTATTTTTGGAAAATCTGTCCCAGCATGCAAAGTGGTAAGACACTGATCCCCCCGACAAGGTGTCCATTACAAACACTCTGGTCAGTAGGGGTGAGGTGGTGGTGTGTGTGTGTGTGTGTGTGTGTGTGTGTGTGTGTGTGTGTGTGTGTGTGTGTGTGCGGGGGGGGCATCAACGAAGAGAGAGAGAGAGAGCGAGGTGAGCAATTCGTTTTTTAGACCTTATTAATCCCACAGGGGAAATTCAGTTTCAGCTTCACCTAGCTGATGTCTGCTCAGATGGTCATGATGAGCGCTCTGGGGGTAGCAGTTAGCGGTTAAGTGTCCCTGACCTGAGTGTTGCTCAGGGACACTTTGACACGTATTACTGGGCGGGCAAGGAGGCGAACCGGTGACCTTCTGATTACCAGGCGGCCTCTCTACCCACTAAGCTACAGCCACCCAAAATACGGATAGAGACTGAGGAGAAACAAGGCAGGCGTGCTAGGCTTACACAGTAGGATCCTCAGTGTTAATCTAACACTGAGATTGTACAACTCTGAGGATTTTTACTGTGTATGAACAGAGAGGAGGGAAGGAACATAAGGTCAGTTTAAAGATGGAGGAAAGAGTGATGGAGGAACTACTAAGCCAGGGGTTGAGGACAGGTACGGAGGACAGAATGTGAGGCAGGCGATCAGAAGTGACATAGAATAACAAGACTATGAGTCTAAAAGCCAGCAGTCTCTGAAGAGGACGTGCTGCTCATTACACCGAACCAGAGATTTTGGCTAAGGGATGGCACTAGATAAAAAACCATGAGTCCCCAAAACCAATAGGTTTTCATCCTGCAAACTGCCTATTGGATTACGAGATAACTTGTGTGCAAAGTACAGTAAGAGGTGTGAATCTTGGCCTCACAATTCGATAATATTACAATACACCTGTTAATGATTCAATTAGATTTTGCGATGCATCTCAATGCATCTCACTTTTCTGTATTTTTCTATATTAATGCTAATGGATATATTTTGTTTTAATGACATCTAAAACGTATTTATTTATAAAGTGCTTTTATCACTCTCCTTAGAACATTGATAAACAAAATCTTGAAAAGAATACCGGGATGACATTTTTAAAGCTCTCAACGCTGTATTCTATATATAAATTCCTCAGGATCCATTAATAGACCTGCTAGGAGTTTCTCCGGAGGGTCTAGAGGGAAAAAGTCAGATATACCTTCTGCAAATAATGCTCACAGCAGTTATAAAAGGCATCACTATAAAATGGCTTAAACCCAACTCTCCATCATATGAGTCTTTCTTGGGTGCAAAGGCTATGGGATTTATATAGTACTAGTCCATACCCGTGGGGGGATATGCGCACATGATCTGGCAACCCGGGAGGCAGTTCGTCCCATAGCTCGCATCCCACAGCTGGGCAGCCGTAACCATGCCGACATTCTTTTACACAAAAACGCTAATAAACAGCTGAGATTTGGTGAAATCGAAAAACAGGCTTCGCTGTTCCGTGCACATGGTAATGGTCAATAGCTGTGTGCAAATTCAGATCAACTGCTCCAGCCACTGAGGAGAACCAGGCAGAACCAATTTTGGCCTCACCACCACTACACCACCACTACAGAGCGTTGTAGAATTATAGTAGGATAGTAGGATAGTAGGATAGTAGGATGGGAGAAATAACGCATGACCTAAGATTACAGAAGGAAAAAGTAATACGAAAATGGACTCCTGTGATGCAAGTAATGATCTGAAGAGAATAAGGTGATGTTCTAATTTGTCTAAGGCTGCCACAGCCATCCCCAATCGAACCTTTTATTTGATGGCCTAACTGCCCTGGCATTTGGCCTATGTGCCCTCAAAAAATGGACGACACCAAAGGCCAAGCGGCCTTGCCCCTAAAATGCCAAAATTCCAGGCCTGGTCACAGATGAGTTGACTGAGAAATGTGCCCAGATTGTTGGCTTTCAATATACTGAAACAAGTTTGTTGTTTTTACTTGTTGATCCAGCTTTATCCAGATTTACTTGTTGATACGGTGCATCAGTTGTGTAAGCAAGAAGCTTAATGTAGCATCACAGTTCAATGCAACGTTGCCTTCGGGAAGTAATTGGAAAATTAACAATAAACGTTAGCAGGCTATAATCGATTATCTAAGATGAGGCAAGATCGAGACAATATTCTAGGTGGTGATGGATATGCTTTAAAGTACATGATATCATGGGGAGAAGTACGTTAGACACACAGTCTGACTCAGATTGGTGGTACGGTAGTTCTGCCAACGAGCATAGGGATCATAGGGATCATACCATAGTTATACTAGCTGTTACAAGGACAAGCTGAACCATAACAAGACAGGCTGTACCAAAACAATAGCTATCAGGCCTAGCAGAGACATCTTGGCTCCTACAAGCTACAAAATATCATGTCATATCATAATGGATTATAAGTACTATAAGTGATGCTTAAATATGAAGGTTAGATATAAACAACCATAATAACTATATAGTATAATTCTTCCTCTCGCCTCATCGATGCAGAATCATCCACATCTCTGATCTGCGTGGTGCATCTTAGAATTGATGACTTTCTACACCTCTAGTGCAAATTTGATATGTTGGCCTGCGTGTGGTCTCACATAGCCAGATGATTGGAGATCTCTGTCTAATGATATGTCTGGTGACATCTAAATTCAATATAGTGGCTAAAACAGCTGACAGCCGCTACCAAACCGACATAGCCTGACACTCAGCTAGCGATTCAGGGGCTGGAGCCGGGCTAAAACCTACGGGGAAAAAATCATATCACTGTCCCAATATAATTGAAACAAAATGTAAGCTTCAACAATATGTAATACATTTGTAATACAATGTACAATACAATGTAATACATTAAATTACGTAATACATTTTGACTGAGTGGATACAAATGTTGCAGCATAGTAAGTAATTAATATACATCTACGTAAAGCCGCTATATTCTGTTGCTCGTCGAGAATAATGACGATTTTCTCAACATTCGTGTCAATGGCGTATATAAAATAGACTTTAGTTTGGCATTTAGTGAGGGCATTTCATGGGCAAGACATGTAGTGACACAGAGCATGCTATTGG